>NC_139614.1:40415285-41000329 GCF_964270895.1 Podarcis filfolensis | reverse complement strand
GTTAATGCTCAGGCACTAGAAAAATTCTCAACCCCTCTTCTGCTGGGTATGTGTGGAATTACTACAGGACCTATAAAGTAATAAAATTCCAAAGTGAGGAAATTTAACTACAGAAAGAGAGAGCCTTGTGGCTTTAAATGCCTTTGCAAGCTTGGAGATCAGAGTTAGTAGAACTGAGTGCTCCTACTAATGGTCTTTGCCTGGAGATTCTTAGCAATCTGGAGTGAGCCTTGTGGCTTCTTTGCAGTATTTATCATGGAAAACCTTGATTTTTGCATAACAACAGATGCATAACTGTAGCATCTGTTGAGTAAAGTTTACATAACCTAATGGTGATAGTGCAGACCTTAAACAGCTGACTTCTGTGCATATTTAAACTAAAGTAATTTCACTGACTTCAGTGGGTTTTCCTCCCAAGGACATGTGCAGCCTTCATCTCTGTTGATGCCCTGGTTTGTTTCCACATGGTGAAATGTACCACATGTCCATTAACCTTTTAATGCTATCAAGCTAATCAGTTCAAAGGACTTGTCAGAAACAGACCTAAAGGGTGACAGGATCCTATTGACTGGGGGAAATAATCCAATAGCGCCGCCTCCAAATAGCGAGGAGCCCTGTGGGACTGAGGCTCTGACAGCAGCAGAGTAGCTGAAGTGAGTGAACAATTATCTGTCATGTTGTTTCAATAGTACAGGACCTGATAGAAATATTTATTTGTGCTCTTCTTTTAAACCTAAGTCATGTCTTTTAAATCCTCTTGATAACACAATAGAGGATGTGCCTGTTTGTTTTGGGCGAGGACCAGTTCACAGAATCAATCAAGTGTCCGTTTTCCTTCACTATACATAGCAGCTGTTATATAAGAAACAATGAAAGAAGTAGCCTCCTTAGTGCCTCAAACTCCCACCATCCCTGACCACTGGCCACCCACCAATGTCTGGAGGACCCCTCTATGGCTATGTCTGGCCTGTCTAGGCCAGAATCTTGTTCCCCACAGTGGCAAACCAGATGGCTATGTGAAGCCCACAACAAAGACGTGAGAGTTTACTTTATCACTCATGATAAAACTCTCTGTCTTGGAAGGATGGGTTTAAGCTGATCTGAAGGTGGCTCATTTCTTCCCCATGTGTTTAATAAGAGGATGGGGAGGGGCATAGATGGATAGATAGATAGATAGATAGATAGATGATAGATAGATAGATATGTAACTACCATATTTGTTGTTCTGCATTTTAATATGGAGAATCTTTAGCTGACAGGCAGTCTAAAAATATGGTAAAGAAATAAGCACTTAACAGAGAGATAAATGTTAATTTTGGATCGTTGCAGTAATTATTCCAATGTCTTAAGCCCATCTTTCCAAAAAAGAATCCACCACTCTTTCCAGTTTCGTTCTGGTCATCTCTGTCACTGAAAGTGCTTTCTTTAGCCTTCTCAGATTTGCCTTGAGCTACAAGAATCACCGGAATTTTGCATATAATTCTGTTTTAGGAATATGGCTTTGAAATTTGACTGTAAGCATTCTGTCAGCTCATTATCATATGACTCAATCAAGCTGTTTTGTATCTGAAAAAGAAAAATGGTCTTGCTTTTCCCCTGGTATTAATCTCTTTTCTCCCTTCCTTTCTTAGTAACAGATCAACTCCCAGCAATCATGATCGGATACAACGCCTAAGGCAAGAATTTCAACAGGCAAAGCAAGATGAAGATGTGGAAGATCGGAGGCGGACCTACAGTTTTGAACAACCATGGGTAAGTGCTCATTTTCAGTCACTATATACAGCGCTGCACAAAGTCCTTAGGAATATAGGAAGCTTCCTTATACCAGCTTGTACCATTGGTCCATGTAGCTTGCTATTGTTTACCACACTGACCAGCAGTGGCTTTCCAGAGTTTTAGACAGATCATTCTTCTAGCCCTACCTGGAGATGCCTAGGAATGAACCTGGGGTCCTTCTGCATTCAGAGCAGGTGCTCTACAACTAAGCTACAACGTGTCCCCTGTCTTGTGTCAGTTGTTATTCTTAATCCCTGATGCAACTTCGATTCAAGGTCCTTGGTGACCTTTAAACTCCTGACCCTTTCCTTCTCCATCTGTGGCCCAACATTCCTAATTTCATTTTGTATTGTGCTCTGCCATCTGTCAATTGTGTAAAGGGTATTGTTTGCCCTGTGACAAGGCATAGCTGGGTCACATCAATGCAGACTAGCTTATCTGTCTTGCACTTAATGCCTGTAAGGGGGTTGTGTATTTGTGTACTTTCAAGAACATGATTCTTTGCTTGTGTAAGCTGTGCAGTTTCAGATAAAATATGGAGGGATTTAAGGCATTTATGTTGGACTGCACTTGAAGAGTGCTTTTAAAAAGTGCATTAAAGATAGAACCAGCAACAAGATTTTGCCAAGACAGGAAGAGATGTCCAGAAACGCATAGTTTTCCCAATCCCCCATTGACACAGAGATAGCAAGCCTTTTTTTTTAATCACCAGTATTGTTCTTTTTAATACAAAAGGGTCCCCAAGGAAGCTTACATAACAAAACACAGCTCCATTAAATCATTTAAAAAATCCAGTTTAATAATGTTGCAATTAAAACCACCAATCGCAATCAATAAGCCATTAAGAGAGAGGATGTAAATGTCATATAAACACTATCAGTAATTAAACTATCGAAGGATTTATGTAATAGGAATGTTTTGATCAGGCTTCTGAAAACCTGGAGAGAGGGAGGTCTCTGACAGATGTTCCCGGACAGGGATTTCTGCCATTGTGGGGGCACCACTGAAAAGTCAGTAGTTCTCGTGGTCACTACCTGAGCCTGTGAGTTGGCTCTATCATTAGATACACTGAGGCAGCTGCCTCACATGGCAGATGCAGTGAGGGAACACTGGCAGCCTCCTGGCTATTCCTTCTGAACTCCACTCCCCCCACAAGCTGTTCACTTCTGTTGGAGGACAGAGCCCTTTAGGCCAACTAGGTTGCCCTGCACCCTGTAACTGTCCTGCTGTCTCAGGTGAACTGGAGGACACTATCCTGCCACCATTGTTGAATTAAGATTTAGTTGCCAGTCCAGTTGGGTGCAGTAGGAAAACATGGACTAAGGAGGGGCATAACCTGGCCCTTTGTCTCTGGCAACAAAATGTCTTGGCTGGCCGTGCTGAGTTGCAAAAGACACTTGAAGCAGGATGCTGATAACCTAAGTGTATGATTAGATTCTTTTGATAGTAGACATTCCTTTTGCAGCCATGCACACACACAAGAGTCTCACTGCAATGTGGCGATGGTATAATTCCAATGTGGGAAACCTTTGGCTCTCAAGATGTTGTTGAACTACAACCCCCATGAGCCTCAGCAAGCATGGCCAATAGTGAGGGATGACTAGACTTGCAGTTCAGCAACTTCTGGAAGGCCAAAGGTTCCCTACAAACCCAAATTGTCCTAAATAGACCATGAAAGCCTCTTAAGTATGCAGTACAATTCTGTGCAGATTTTTAAAAAGATTTAACATCCATGTCATTACCAGGCTACCTTAGAAATACAGAGAGATATGCCTTGTATTTGTAGCCATAAAGAAAAGAGCTATGTCATAAATAGAAACCTCATATTTTGTAAATATGTATATCATATTTGTTAACCTGGAGAACATATACAACTTTTATTCAAGTTGACTTTTGTCTCCTTAAAAGCGTTTATTTTAAATCCCAGCATAACTAATGACAACAGACGTAGCCCTTAAATCAGCTACTTCTGCAACTCTATGTAAAATACTCTATATATTTTACTGTGTTTAAAATATATGGGCTTCCTTTTAAAGCTCTGTTATAAAATATGCTTGGTTCTCCCTGGAACTAATTAAATAAAATGCTTGTTTTATTTCCTTGTAAAGATAACTCAGGAACCTATTTTTATTTGCATGTAGAAGGTTCCCGAAAAGGGGCAGGCATTATGTGGAGGCTTCTTCTGCTTCATCTCAGAATTTGACCGGTTAAGGGATCTTGGGGGACACTGTCTGAGAAAACTGTGCGCTCAGGAGGAGAACTTAACTACTGAGGGTCATGGGCCAAAATGTTCTCTATCCAAACACCATAGCAACTTTAAACAGGCAACCTTGGCGTGCATTATACTTTCCAGCAATGAATGAGTGGGAAATTATTTAGATGACAGGCTGATTACCTCAGGAATGGAATAATTTCCTAAATTGTGGGTCAGAATGCTGACCTTTCTTTTTTTCCTCTTTCCCCTCACCAACAATGAGGGCCTCTTCCCCATTGGGCTGATCATGTAAATGAGCTTAAAGTGACAGTAATTCTGTTAAATGTATTAATTTTAATCCTGAGCCGTATTGTTCCCTTGGCTGATGGTCTGCTCCTTTATTTAAGCTGCCCCCCTCTCTCTAACACCCCCCTTTACTCTTTCCTTGTGCATGTGTCTTTTATACAGACACATTCATTTAGATGCTCAAATTCTGGAGAAATAGGTCCATTGTACCTTTGAATTATTTTCTCCCTCTTGTGTATTCCAATCTGGGTAAGATCACTGTGCTGGGAAGGGATGAAACTATGATCTCATCCATTCTGAGAGTATACAATATAGTTTTAGCATTGAGGAACAATAAACCCATCTCTCAAACAGCATATGCAACTTCAGGGTATTAACTTAAAATTATAGAGGTGCTTTTCCCAAAATGCATCCAGATGCAGTGAATACTAAACAATGGTAAAACGCACACACACCAGTGGTTTACTGTGAGGAAACTTCAACCGTATTCTTTGAATGCTTTCTCTTTTTTATCTCAGCGTTCTTGGCTACAAGTATGACTGTGGAAAAACACAGCTGTGCAAGTGTTAAAAAGTTTTGAATTAGCCTGAGGGAACAGGTTTGTGGCACCAAGTGAAAGGGAGGAGTTGGGGGACACGGAAGAGAAAAGGCTTGGATGAACATAAATAAAGGTTTACATCCATAAAAGTCCCTCAAATCCATGATGATACAGTGAGCTTTTTCCTCCTGATTTGAACAAAGAAGGTAATTTCCCATCCACAGAGCTTGATGAATAACAGATATGTATTAAAGAACTGGGATTCGAGAAGCAGAGAGAGATAAGTGTATGTGTGAAAACAGAAGGAAATTGGGTTTGCTGCATATGTCTGACATATAAAAATGACTTCTGCCTGAATCACAGTTTCCAGTTCCTGGTGGATGGTTGTGTCCATATGTCTTTTCTTGGATCACAGTGGGCTGGTGTCCATTTCAAATTATTCTACAACGATTCTGTTGGCAAAACCTTTACTGATGTGCTGTGGGGTTCTGGCATTTCTTCCTGGGCTTGTATATCTGCTCTGCCAATAATTAATGAACTTCTGTCCTCAAAGCAGTCAGTCCCGTAACTTTCATGTATACAGACACTCTTATTCAAAACTTTAAAATGACACTTCCTGAAGAGAGTGGAGCAGAAGAGTTAATGATGAGGACATGACTCAGACCAGTGAGCCTAGGGTGACAATTTATCTTTTCTCAGACATATTCCATTCCACATCATGCCAAGCCAGGGCTCTGTAGGGCTCAAATGTTCACTCCTGCATGAGAAGGGTCTTCCATATCTGCATCCTGGGTGGGGTTTACTTGCCAGCTTATTTCTTTAAAAAGAAATACCCAGTGTTTGCCTTCTGCCCAAAGAGTTGCTCAGAGGCAATTACAAACAGAAATGCAAATATACATACTGCAATAACCCAGCCAACGAAGCACCAATGATCAAGGTAAAAACAGCAGCAGGGGACAAAGCAGCACTTGCTGTCAGCTCCTTAAGCAGCAGCAGAATCAAATGATAGCTTTAAAAAGGATGCTTCCCAAAATATCAACAAAAATGCAAGCATGGATTCCCATCAGCCCCACCTACATGGCCCGTGGTCAGGGATGGTGGAAGTTGTAGTCCAGCAATACTTAAGAGGGCCACAGTTTCCCCATCCCTGGGTTTGAGGTATTGATTTTGGCATGACAGAAGTTCAAGGAAAGGTTGTGCTGAAACTACTCATCTAGTTCATAATATGCTAAAATGTCCAAAAAAGCACCATCCGTTTCCAGCAATCCTTCAGTGCTGTCCAGTGTTTCTCTATTCTTGCTGCGGCTGCTCCTTGGCACCATTTTCCTTCTTTTTCTTTGACCTCACTCTCCTTGACTTCATTTTGCTTAATTTGAATGGCTAAGCCAGGCAATGTTATTTGCTTGACCAGGTGAACAATTATATATTATAATTGTCCGCAAAGCCATGGGAAATGAGTAATAAATAAATAAATAAATAAAATCTATTAGCATCTTTTAATTAAACCACAAGTTTGAAGTTGAGAAACTTCTTTCCAGATGGTAGCCAGTCCTGATTGATCTTAGCAATAGCAATTTCTAAGATGAGGAGTAACCTTGAACCTGTCACTATCTTTCAGCCTCATTTACCTCATAGGGCTGTTCTGAGAATAAAATGTGGGGGAATGTACACTGCCTTGAAGTCCTTCAAGGAAAGAGGGAGCATAAACGCAATAAGTTGATTAAACAGAAAACTGGCCTTATTTAATTGAAGGGTCTTCCATCTTTGAGCAGCCTGAAAACTTTTTAACCAAACTAGAATATTTTGGATTTAGCTCATTTGTAGTTTATTCGTGTCAATTCTAGATCACAAATATATAATAAATAAGTGATAGAGAAGTAGAATTCCAGTCCAAAATTCAACAGCTGAGTTCTACTCCTGCTGGGTTTTCATTCCAGCCCTTGATTTATATTCTGCTACCTAGGATTGGTTTGTACTGGTTCTGTGTGATGGTGACATAATATACTTACCTTAATAGGGAAAGTAAGCATTATTGTATGCTAACCTAATGGTATGCAATATTGATGGTACATATTCTTTCATTGTTTGTTTGAAAAAAAAAAAGAATAGATGCTTTCTTATAGACTTATCCTCCATGTCAGACTTACAATAATGTTTTGAAAGACATATACAACCCCAAGTTATACCCAACATTCTATTTTATACAATTAATAATCATTATTGATGAATTAATGAAACAACAGGTGGGGGCATCATTAATTCATTATTCTACTTTATGTAGCAATTGCATCAGTTCTAAACCTTCAAAATGACATCTCTAGAAATATATTTTGGCTATGTAACCCTTTTCAACAAGTTATAAACTGATTTTACATCATAACTCCCAATAAATTATTATCATAACAATTTTCTTATTTTTCCTAATTATCTTAACATGTCTTGTTGATGAAATCCTTGTTAGTCTGTCACATTAACCAAAATATTGCATAGCGTTGCAAACCTAATAAAAATCATCAGCGACAACCAACTATAGAAGAGAACTTGATCTGAAAAAAAGAAAGAGAAAGAGAAAGAAAGACATTTGTTGTTCATTGAAACCAAAATATGCCCAATGAACTAATGATTTTGGATCTACTAAATATGAAATACATTATGATATATGAGGCAGTATATAAATATATACTGTAAAAAATCATTATTATATTACAGAAGGCTAACATACTCATTGTGCCATATGATTTTGTGAACTAGAGACTATTTCATAAGATGCCATCCAGATAATTTCCATCCAGCCTCTTACAGTGACTGGCTACCCCCCCCCTTTTACCATAGTACACATCACACTATTTCTTGATGTTTCATCTTTAGTCAGTAAATAAGAAGTTTTACCTCTAATTTCTTCAACTACCTTCCAAAACTCCTGAATATTCTTGTGCATGCATAACATTTGCATTTGATTGCAACTGTTCTAATATTCTACATGTGCCTTCTACTGAAATCTTCAAGAAGAACCACAATAAGGATCTCATATTGTCATGTTGTGCATGCCAGCCTTCTTCTTCAGCTTCCTTTTCTCTTGTACTTTCCTTAACAAATCTTCAAAGCCATAATGATCATTTCACTTAAGGGTCATTGTGGAAGACACAAACATATATTTATTTGTATAATACAGCCTTGTGCGCTACGGCAGCCCTGACCGCTATTTGATTTACAAGGTCAGCACTTGTCATGCATCTCCTCACAGACAAGGCTGGAGTTCTTTGTAATTTGCACAGTTAAGACGCAGGCAGCTTTGTTTGATAGCTTTAAAGAATTATGATAATTATACTTTGTCTTGTGCTGCCCTGTTTGTACAGGTGTTAACTAGTTTCAGAGTTACACTCTGAGCACACAGTTTGTGTCCCAATGCATGGAAATATATTTTTCCACATTGAGGGGGTGGGGGTATTTTCCATCTCTCGTATGTCGTATATTGTTGCCAAGATTAAAAATTGTGTGCAGATGCGAGATGAAGCTGATGTGAAGTGATTTTCTTAAAATGCATTGTCAGGCCATTTACAAAGTAGCAGTGTGTTAAATATTTGGAGGGGGCAGTTGTCTAGGAATTTCCATTTGTCAGCTGTGAAACGTATTTTCCAATCTAAGTGCATTAAGTGCAGATACCGTAAGCACCCTTAAAGTTGTTTAAAAGTATATGTAACATGGAACAGATTTTTTTAAAACAGAAAAAGCTGAAACAGTAATTGTCAAATATAAAGCTAACATTAAAAACATATAAATGATGGTGCTATGCACACAACATTATCCCCATGTTGTCCCTGCCCCTGCAGTATTTGTTGATCTGAAGTGTGTTCAGCTGGAATGCTTATAGCTCATTTTGCCCCCAAAAATGTCCTCCTGAAGAGCTCATGGTCTATATGTGTTCACAGATGGAGCATTCTCAGGTTACCTCCGATTGAGGCAGACTGACTGACTTTGCAGGGCTGTGCTATCCTCTCCCCATGTTTAACTTGTCTTTGAATAAAATGCTTTAGCTGTGATTCCTACATTGAGGGGGGTTGGAACTAGAACACCCTCAAAAGAAGGCCTACAGTGCCAGGGCCACTTCATATGGGAGAAACCATCTTACTTTCTTTGGATTGGAAAGGGAAGACACACTAATAAGAATTTTGGTTGCCAGTATGAACTGATAATGAAACACACATGCAGGCATGTGAAACCAACCCCTACTTAGGCATAGTTCCTTCTAGTGGCTAAAAAAGAACATTGGAGTCAGCCAAACTCTACATGGATGGTGTTTTATCATTTATTCATTCTGGTACACTAATACCCTTCTCCTTTCTTCCAACATGGAACTCAAGACCAAGGTTCCCAGGTCTTCAGTTTATACATTTACCAGACCCAAATCTGCTTAGCTTCACCAAGATGGCTGCATTATGTTTCCTCAGACTTCAAAGCTAAGACTATAAAATATGCCAGCCACTTGATTTGAGCAGCGCCAAAAACAACTTAGTCCCTCATAGCTGTGTCCAGTGACTGATCTACATATGCAGCCACTTTGACTCTGTTCATATAAGTATTTGTATGATAACCTTGTCCTAAAATAGGTAGAACCTTTCCATACTTCTGGAATCCTGCAGATAGTCCAAATTTTATCTATCAAGTTTAAGAACCTAAAGCATTTATAATAAGGGCAGCGGGGGGGGGGGGTCTCTTGAAAATATGTCTTCTACTGGAGTTTTTCTGCCATGTCTCTCTCTCAAATACATTTTTGTGATATTTTTTAAGGGTATGTCTGTAAATTGTCTTGGAGCATACATGTTGAAGGTGATTCACAAATTAATACATTCATAATAATGGTTTAAACAGTTCATTTTGGTTGATAATGAAAGCATTTTAAAAATTGTGTCTTTGCAGAAAAATAGCATTATTTATCATTCTGAATGCTATTGTTGCTGTTGTTTTAAAAAACTCACCATGTGAACTTTATGTTTTTCCTATCCTAGCCAAGTTCAAAGTCATACTCGCAGAGTGGCAGGCATTCTGTATCGGTCGAGGTTCAGATGCAGAAGCAGCGTCAAGAAGAAAGGGAGAGTTTCCAGCAAGCTCAGCGGCAATACAGTTCATTACCCAGGTACGGCAAATGTCTAAGGTGATCTGGCAAATTCATGCCTGGAGCCAGTTTATTCAAAGTGTTGTGTCTTCTTTATTAAGAGGAACCCTCTGTTATGAATGGCGCAGCTTGCAGTTCTCCCATAGAATCCCAGGAAGTGTCATTTAGCTCTCACAGAGCTACGTTCCCAAGTACCTATAGCAAACTGCAGGTGCTTTAGAGGAAGTTGAATGCTTTAAATATATGGTATGTACGCAGCTCAGGGCAACAAAGATAAATCTCAAGAAATTTTATTGTATTCAAAGAGAATTAGCATACATCCCATAATATGTTAACAGCAGTGTTTTTTGCCTTTAAAAACAACGTGTTTAGGGGTACTCTCATTTTCCTACTCATATTGAAATATTGCCCCTCAGTGAGGCCAAACTTATATTTACAAAATGTTTAGGGTATGCGTCCCCCCAGAAAAAAAGCACTGGTTAACAGAATCAGTTGGCACAGACTTTCATAAGCAACACACTCAGAATGGGCCACTGGGGGAAGTTTAGAACTAATAAAGGAGTTAAAACTAATCCACAAGTTGTCAGTTCTAAAACCATGTGTAGAAATGCATAGCTAGGATGCAGAAAATAGGTGAGGAGAAAGAGGGGCTGTCTGCCCACAGCAATGAAGAGAAAATTATTACAAAACATAAGAGTTAAGGGCTACAGAGGTGTGTGTGGAAAAGATAAGGAAACGAAGGAAGAGGGACACAAGTATGTTATTTTCACAAATGAGGGGAGTTTGGGGGTGATTAGTAAGAAAAAAGGCAAATACTTCAGTACTGGAGCCAACAGTGTGAGTGATGTGACTTTCTTAATGGAAGCAGGGGGAGATAGAAAGAAAAGCAGGGTGTGGTGAATTCAGTGAAGACATTAGAAGTGGTTTGTGAGCGTGCAAGAGAGAAATGTATTTGTGTGTCAAGGTCCCCAAGCCATTCCAATAAAACACAATTCACACAGAATTTTTCTTTAAGGTTTTTGGCATAATTTTGGCCACAACTTTATTAAAATACAAAAAGTGTGAGTGGTTGCTTAGGCATTGGTTGTGACTATCTGACCCTGCCTGGGGACAGACTGACATTCGCACACCTGCGAAAGTCAGAAAGGGAAAACATTTTGGGGAGAAAGATGGAGCTGGGTACCATGCCCTCACATCTTGTTAGACCCCACCGCAACACGTGCTCTCCATGAAGGAGAACACACTTTGCTGGACAAAGTTTTGAGAAGAGAGAGAGGCCATTTTGAAAGAGGCAAGGGAAGCATGGAGAAGAAGAAAAATCTGTTGCTTCAATCTACTGACTCAGTACTGAGTACTGACTCAGAGTATTTTGCTGCGGTAAGGGAAGCAGAGGAGAATTTGGTAGTATTTCCTAGTACCATCCTAGCAGTGCTTTTGTTCCAATACTGAGTACCCTCGAGTATCCCCCATCCTAGTACAGTGGTACCTTGGTTTTCAAATGTCTCCGTTGACAAACATTTCAGTTTTCAAACGCCGTAAACCCAGAAGTAAAAGCTTCGGTTTTCAAACACACTTTGGAAGTCGAACATGCAATGTAGCTTTTGTACTGAGTTTTCCGTATTGAGGCTTCTGTATTGAGTTTTTGGTTTTCGAACATTTCAGAACTTGAACTCTCTTCCGGAACGGATTAGGTTCGAAAACTGAGGTACCACTGTATATCAAAAATAGCAAAATAAGGGGGGGGGAGGACTTCCAGGAAAGGAGTAGTAGTATAAGGAAGGGTTATATGACCCATTCTGTGTAGAACAGACCATACATAGTTATTTGTAACTGTACACCAGGTAAGAGGCGAATTGGCATGAATGTCACAAATTGCAACCTCAGTGAGGCTCCTTGGAGAGAGGTGCCCTTAAATTTGAGCAGTTTTTGAGCTACTTTTTTTGCCAAATCTGATCTTAATAAATGAAAATAAAAAACAAAGTTTACAAATGTTGTCTTCCTAGTAGCTATTGGGCCGTAAAGTGTTTTAAAATGGTGCCAGCCAGGAAAAATTAATTTTAGATTTCTGCAAATGGGTTTCTAAAGTACACCTTCCTCCTGCTGCCCAGGTGTGGGTTGGAAAGAGATTAGCCTGTATTTGGCAGATGCTTCCGGCCATTCAAACTTCTTGGCTAGCTGCTGTGGAGAGGGGGGGGGGGGAAGCAGCCCCAGCCAGCACGGCCAGCAATGATGAGAGTTGACAGCCCTGCTGTAGCCCATAAAACTGGGTTCCAAAATTTTAGAGATTTAGGGGTTCTTCTGCATTATAGTTTCATGTAATGAAAATAAATATGAACTTGACAGGAGGAAGTAGCGGTAATGGGAAGTCTTTCTTGTATAGCTTGTAACAAAGCGAATCTTGGATGTATAATGTGGATGTATGTCATAAAAGAATTAATTGAGTGAATAGAGAGATTACCATGAAAAGCTATATCAGATTGGGATACTTCCAATTTTCTGACACATTTAATTGGTTCTAATATTTAAGTGCTGTCTATACACATACTTCAGTTTATAAGCAAAAAGTGCTCACAGGCAGTCTTGAGTCTAGGAGGGAGATGTATTCCAAAGGGGTTGTTCATGACTACCCAAGCGCTGCACCTAACACATTCAGACATTTGCTGAATGATCGAGGCTGGTTTGGGACAGAGATTGTTTGAGTCATGTTTAAAGTAAATTTGAGAGTCTTGGGAAAATAAAGTATATTGCGGCAGAATGGAAGATTGGTTTAGAAAAGATCAGGTGTCCTTGAGAGTGATGGGGAGAACAAGTGGGAGAGTTTTTCATTTGATTTTGATCTAACAAGAACAACTCTCATCAAAGCCAAAGGCTGATTCTGTGATTTTGTGTTTTCTTCTTCTTCTTCATTGAACTGATGTATTGGAGGATTGGATGAGATTGGTAAGAACTGGGTTTGAATGGGGGAAGGAAACCATAGGAGCCCAGTGCGCTCCTGATGTTTTAGACTGAAACTATCATCAGCTCCAGTCAGCCGTGCCGATGGGAGTCGTAGTCCTAAATATCTAAAGGGCACCAGTTTGAGGAATGCTTGCGTAAGTCAATGAGTAGTTTATTCAAGGGCTTTGTCTGCATATTCCTTATCTATAGTCAAAAAGGTGGCATTTTATAAGTCTTTGAGTGCTCAGCCAGATATTATTGCCTTCTTTGCCCTGCTTGTGGGTGTCCTGGGGCAACTGGTTGAACTGGTTCCACTGTGGGACTAAATGCTGTACCAGATCAACTTTTAGACTGATCTAGCAGAGCTTTCCTTGCCTTCTCAATTAAGGGAAGATCACTACTGCATGACTGCATTTTTGCAGTTCCCCAAATTATGTCTATGATAAACTGTAATTTTTTTGTCGGAAGAAACATGTAGTGCATTATTATTTCATTTATGAATTACAGGGGACTGTGGAATAACCTTCTGCAGAGCCGCAAAATATATTCTCAGTTCAAGGAAAACTGTTTGTTCAAGGTCTGTGCTACAAAACATCTGTGCACAAACAAATTAATAAGTACTTCAGTCTTTGTTTCCTCGCTTCATGGATAATCTACATTTATGCAGTTATAAATATAAATTGTTTCCAGAATTCATACATTTCTCTGATATCTTCTCATAAAAGTGGTGTTAAAAGAGTCCAACCAATCTTGCTTGCCTTATTGCTAACAGGCAGAGTGAATATGGTGTGAATCAGCTTAATCTATTGTCATTTTCAATGTGAAGCTTTTTAAAAGTAACATTTTCTCGAAGTTGGAACCTGCTGTTAAAAAGGTTTTTTGGATGCTTTAGAAAGCTTATGTGAACTTAAATAAAAGAGTGAATGATTCACACCATATTCACTCATAAATCTCATTGTGCTATACATACTTGTGTTGACAATATGGCCTTTCTTTTTGTGTGGATGGAAAGGGAAGTAAAATGGCAATTTCACAAAGCTGCCTGTCCATGTTGCATAACTACCAGTGATATTATAAGGTTTGAGTTATCTTCCACAGGACAAAGCATAATAAATTACCTGTAATTCTCCTTGGCATTATCCAAGGTCCCAGATCTACCTGGTAGCAGAGCGTCAATATTTCTTTCCTTCTGTTGTGTCAGTAATAGGAAAACTCAGTATCCCTGGAAGAAGAGTCCCTGGGAAATGTAGCTCTCAGGAATCCTGAGTCCAATGGACTCTGTTTTGATTTCTTTTTGTGTTGAAATCCTCTATTATTTGGTGGTTATTTTCTGTTTTATTAACTTCTTTGATATATTGCTGCTCTTAGTAAGTTGCCTTCAGCGTTCCTGATGGACAGACTGGTGAGATAGAAATGTTTTAAATAAATCACTAAATGTTGGGTGACAACACAGAAGCATTAGAAGTTCACTCACACAAGAAGTAGTGATGGCCACCAACTTGAGTGTCTTTAAAGCAGGATTTGACAAATTCATGCAGGATAAGGCTCTCAGTGACTACTAACCAGGATGCCTGTATTTTGCCTCTGTTGTCAGAGACAATATGCCTTTGAATGTCTGTTGCTTGGAACCACAGGAGAGGGGAGTGCTGTTGAACTCAGGTCCTGCTTTTTGGTTTCTCACAGGCATCTGGTTGTCCACCGTGTGAACAGGATGCTGGACTGGATGGACCATTGGCCTGATCTAGCAGTTTCTTTTTATGTTCTTTTGCCTAATTGGTGAGAGAGCAAAGGGGAATCCGATAAACAAGGAACTATCTAGAGCAGGGGTTGTCAACTAGTGGGTGTTTCAGGATTCTAGGTAGGCAGTAGGGGGTTCTACGGCACAAGCTGAATCCTCCTTCCATAGAGCACTGGTGGGCGGTAAGGAAATTTTACCATCAAGAAAGATGCATTAGTGGGCTGTTGGTATAAAAAAGTAGACTACCCCTGATCTAGAGTGAGAAGGGGAGGAACTGGTGCAATCTCACTCTGAACTACTCTCTGCTTGTTCTCTCTGGAGGCTTGTCCAGCTCTATATGTTGACGGACTGGGGACTGGTATACAGTGGTGCCCCGCAAGACGAACGCCTCGCAAGACGAAAAACCCGCTAGACGAAAGGGTTTTCCGTTTTTCGATGCGCTTCGCAAGACGAAAGCCCATAGGGAAATCTCCAGGACAGCGGGGAAGTGCAGCGCGTCTTCCCCACTGTCCTCGGACCTCCTCCGAAGGCTGGCGGTGGGGCGGAGAGACCTCCTCCCGCCGCCAGTCTTCGGAAGGCTCCTCCGAAGGCTGGCGGTGGGGCGGAGAGACCTCCTCCCGCCGCCAGCCTTCGGAAGGCTGCTCCGAAGGCTGGCGGTGGGGCGGAGAGACCTTCTCCCCGCGCCAGCCTTCGGATGGCTGTCCTGAAGACTTGCGGTGGGAGGAAGGTTTTCCTTCCCACTGCCAACATTCAGAATGCTGTTCTGAATGTTGGCGGTGGGGAGGAAAAACCCTTCTCCCACCGCAAGCCCCGGGAACAGAGGAGAAGCGCTGCGTGCCTTCCCCTCTGTTCCCGTACCTGTCCTGAAGGCTTGCGGTGGGGAGAAAAGCCCTTCTCCGCACCGCCAGCCTGGCAAGCGGTCTCCATAGGAACGCATTAATTGATTTTCAATGCATTCCTATGGGAAACCGTGCTTCGCAAGACAAAAAACTCGCAAGAAGAAAAAACTTGCGGAACGAATTAATTTCGTCTTGCGAGGCACCACTGTACTCTCTTTAACTTCTCCACTTTCCCTGCCCTCATCTGAGAGGTAGGCAGAAGAAAAGAGGCTGTCCATGTGCATACATTGGCAGAACCAAGTGGAGCTGCATGCCCCCTATGAAGTCAGCCCTGTTTGCTTGAGGGTCAGGGCTGATGGTTTCAGGGCAACACTCTTTTGCTTACCTCAAGCCCAAGGAAGCTGGCACTTTAACTCACTTTTGTCTGTCTCCATTTCATCTCCCACTTCCATCGTCTCTGTGTCTTGCTCACGTGCATTAACTCATTCTCTCTCTCTCTCTGCACTCTGACTGGCCCCACTTCTGTACGCAAAACAAACCCCTTTGTTGTTAATGCATGCACTGTTTATGGTGAAGTTTCACTATCTCAAGCACAATACCGTACAGATAGATAGCATTTCTGCTGCCATTTAAACTCAACAGTGACGGGCCAATGGCCTGTTATAGTCAAGGCAGCTTCATGTATTCCACTAGACAGTCTGAGTTCTGCTCAGCTTGCTTAAATACCACGTAGTGGAATGTTCTGATACTACATATATTGGAAACAGTTTTCCTCTGCAGTTGCATGAGCATGCTGGGCTTCGTAAGGCAAAAGACAGACCTTTGGCAATCAGGGTTGGTAAAGCCCTGCATACTAATGTCCCATGTCCAGGTCTATTGCAGAATTATTGTTGAAAGTTGTAATTGCTATTACAGTATTAGCTGTCAGACTGTGAATATTTATAGTGTAGTGCCTCAAGGAACACATGTAAATTGAAGAATAGCTGGTTACTCTAAGCAAAAGAGACAAGGGGATAAGTCTACCACCTGCCAAGCTGGCATCATCATCTGGGATTCCAACGTGATATTGCCTGAAATGTTGCATCACTCCCTGGCAAATGTCTTCTGAAACCAGCAGATTCTTCTGCTATTTGGAGTTGATAGCTAGGCATTGGGAGAGGGGAAGGGGAGTTTCAATACTGCAGTCTTAATAGAACTAGAAAAGCTTTATCTGGGTGATTGTATTGACATGTGAGAAAATCAGCATTAATAGTTAGGTAAGAAGCCAGAAATTGAAATTCTGGAATACATGTATGGAACACATAAAGGGTGTGCCTCCACAATGATGAATAAAAGTGATGTGAAATAAAATGTGCTAAGTCAGCTAACTCCGCTTTAAATCCATTTATTTATTTTCTTTAATTTTATACCTTTCAATGAAAAACAGCTAGTCAGCAGCTAATCATTATAAGCAAGTCACAAGTAACTTTATTTGGATTGTTGCCATGCTCAGCATTTGAATCTATGGCCAAATCCATTACGAAAGAGAGTGGCCATGTTCAAACACACAATCAGACATGCTTAAGCCCTGCTGGGTTGTGACCCATGTCAAGAAATACAGTATGTCTGCAGCATTGGGTTTCTTGGTGCTATCTTTTGTACAAAACCTCCAACAAACTGCCTCTGCATGTGATTCTATGTCATACAATTCTATGTCATATTGATTATGGTTCAGTATTCCTGTTGGACTACACTCAGTTCACCTTTGGATGTGTTGTGTATGGTTATGTGGAAGAGGACTTCCTTGGTCATAAGTGTGCATAAAGTGGGATTCGTGGAGGAAAATACTATCCTTTTAAGGTTAGGTGTACTAGTCACAGGGCTTTTTTTCTGTGGGAACACGCCAGAACTGAGTTCTGGCATCTCTCAGGCAGGCGCCATTGCCATTTTAAGAGAATACAGGGAGATGTTCGTGGTGCATTCCAGCACCTTTTTGTGGAAAAATGGCACTGACTAGTCACAATGGCTATACAGCACCTCCAATATCAGATATAAACCTCTAAATGCCAGTTGCTGGGGATCACAAAGGGGAGAGGAATAGTGCACTCGTGCCTGCTCATGGACTTCCCATAGACTGCTGTGAGAACAGGATGCTGGGCTGAGCAGGACTTTGGTCTGAACCGGTAGGTCTCTTCTTGTGTTCTTATGCCCTTCCTGAAGGATACCCACTTTGATAGACTTCAGAGGGCAAATTATGGACTGGTTGTTGGTAGAAGGCAAAAGAAGAAGCCTACTGAATTAGATTATGGGGTCATTCAGTCCAGCATCTAGTTTTCCACAGTGGCCAATGAATTACCATATTTTTCGCTCTATAAGACACACCTAGTTTTTAGAGGAGGAAAACAAGAAAAGCCAGCAAGAGCCACAGACACGCTCACTCGGCGGGGCTCTTTAAAGATAGAGCGGCTCTTGCTGGCTTTTCCGGGAGGTGGGAGAAGGGACTGATGGGCTGCCCTCCGTCCCTTCTCCCACCTCCCTGAAAAGCCAGAGCAAGCTGTGCAGCTATCTCTGAAGCCAGCACAGCAAGAGGGAGAGCTGCGCAGCGCCCCTTGTTGTGCTGCCTTCCCAGCAAAGCAGGATGAGGGATAGCCTGCATTCGCTCCATAAGATGCACACACATTTCCCCTTACTTTTTAGGAGGGGAAAAGTGTGTCTTATGGAGCAAAAAATATGGTACCTTCAGGAATCCCTCCACCCACAAGCAGAGAATGGAAGTGATAGCGTTTCCTCCAGCAACTACTCTTCAGTAGTAGTAGCCAATGTTCAGTATTGATCAGTTGTTTGTTATTCTATTCTATGGAGAATGAGTGACTTGCCGGAGTGCCTCATACTGAGGCATAAAAGAACTAGAAAAGTTTTCCAGAAATAAAACAAGTGTTTCCCATAAGTGTAATGAAGTATAATAAATACCTTGTTCTGATTTTCAGGCAAAGCCGGAAAAATGCAAGCTCTGTGTCTCAAGATTCTTGGGAGCAGAACTATCCTCCGGGCGAAGGTTTCCAAAGTGCAAAAGACAACCCGAGGTATTCCAGCTATCAGGGCTCCAGGAATGGCTACATGGGAGGCCACGGCTTCAACGCCCGGGTGATGCTTGAAACACAAGAGCTGTTGCGTCAAGAGCAGAGGCGGAAAGAGCAGCAGCTGAAAAAAAAGACATCTTCTGAAGGGTCCAGCAACTATGACTCCTATAAGAAAGTTCAGGACCCAAATTATGCCACTCCCAAAGGTCCTTTCAGACATGATGTACCCCCTTCGCCATCTCAGGTTGCCAGGCTAAGCAGATTGCAAGCGCCAGAAAAGGGAAGACCATTTTATTCTTGAGTCGAAGAAAAAGGTCAACGTCCCATGCAATAAAGGAACATTTTCATATGAAGAGACTTGTATTGGGGGGCGGGGGGGGACTTCTTCTTCTTTTTACAAAAAGGAGGTACTAAGGAATTCTTGTTTGCTTCAGTGCCTTTAGCAATATAGGCAAAGAATCAGAGGGCCTTATGTCTTTGCCATTGTGTCTCAAGTGTTATATCATGGAAGGATTTTCCATCATTTGACAATCATACTCTAGGCAAGTGATGTGTCTTAGTTATCAAGTGTCCTAGCCCAGTTCTGTGCTATCACTGTCTGCTTCACTACATTTTGCTGTCAGGTGTTCAATGCTTCAGTGAGGTCCGGTTCCAACATACATCATTAATTTGTTTTTAATTAAAAGATGCATTGCCATACCTTTGATTAAGGGAAAGGGGTACGTATCACTTGTAAGCAGTAAGGTTGAATGTTCACTCATGATCTTTAGCCCTTGATGTTTTACAGTTGATAAATATTTAAATGTCTGTCTGCTGAAATGCTGTTTTTCTTTGACTTCACATGTTCACTCTTGAGTCCTATCAGAAAGCTTTATCCTCATTCCTAAGCAAAAAATGTTATGTTTCATATATCCTGGGGACCTTGTTGCATTTGTCTTATACTTTAATCATATATAGGTTATATTATCAGTGAAAACCTTGTATTTATAAGTTAACGTTGCCTAATAATAGTGGAGGGACATTGCTGTTTCATGAAGCATGTAGAATGGTGGAGAGAAAAATATCTCTCTGGTTTGGTTTAACAACTTTGGTGGGGATTTTTAATTATTATATTCCATTACAAAAAAATGAACCCCCAAAATGAATTATAAATTAAACATTGCCCAGTTACTCCATACATCATGATAATTTAATTTGTCCTTAATTTTTTTTGGGGGGGGGAATACAGGACAAAATAAATAAAAAATCTATTTTTGCATTTAAAATAGTTTTTTTAAAACCTGTTTTTTGACGATTTGTAAAGCCTTGTGGACAATTTGCGCTGTGCTTCCATGTTACTGTATTTTTACACCTCAGTATCACGGTAAAGATCAACCATAAATTGGATAATAAAAGAGAATTGGGACTGGACATTGGTAAGCATTGTCATGAAAAGATGTTGGTGTCCAAAAAATAACGGAAACAAAAAGATTGTTCCAACAGAGTTATTGTTAATGTGTATATTGGGTATATGAAATTTTCCTTTCAACAGCTGGTTTTGTGTTTGATGCTCTGAACTTTGATTGTGAAAGAGACATGTGTACACACACATAACTGGATTGCTAAAGTGCCTGCAAATCCTGATGTGAAAGCTCAGCATATCATGCGTAAATGAACAAAAAGAAGTATCAGTTATTGCTTGTGTATTGTTTGCCTTTTTTTATAAAAGACAAAACCCAGTCCATTTTACTTCTGCCTCAACCTTCGTTCAAGAATATATGTGACAATTCAGCACATGCTATATCTTTATGCCTGCTTGTTATTATTTTTTTGTTAATATACTCAAGTGTTAAAAATTTGCTACTAATGTAAGCACAAACATTGAATGACCATGACTCTTTTACGCAGAGACTTTACAACACTGTGTAAAATGGCACTCTCTGTAAATACAGAAATTTAGAATAAAAAGACTGTTTTCATCTTGGTTTCAATATCCTTCTGAAGCTTTCAAAAACTGTAGCCATTACTTGATTTTGAGAGAGAGAAAGAGATTTTCACAGATGTTGTTTTATAATGTTCCTAGTGGTTTGAGCTTCCCTTTCTTAAAAAAATTACAGGCATTTAACTTTTTCTTTCAAGAAAAGAAAAGATTTGTGGGGCCCATTAGAGTTCCAAAACTGATTCTAAGAAAGAGAAAGTGGTTAATAAATGCTTTTAGTTACTTCTATAAGCTCTGTAATTTAAGAGTTTCTGTTCTAAAACAGAACCACCATATTGGATCAATCTCTCTCCCTCTCTCTCTCGGCAGGTTGTTCTGAGGTTGTTCATTATCTGCATGAATGAGTGCTCTGTGGTAGGAATGGATAGGATTTTGGTGCCAGAGGACTGCTTAACCAACTCTACAGGGCGTCACAAGCCAGTGGTGGGTGTGGCCACCCACACTCTCACATAGACTTGTATGGAGACACAAGCGTACACACACAGAAGCACACAACCCTTCCTCATGAAGTGATTCATACAGCTCAGCTACAGAGGCATTATTGCCCTTGCTCTACTCAGTGATTGAATCAACCATAGAATCGGAAGGGACCCTCAGGGTCATCTAATCCAACCCCCTGCAATGCTGGAATCTCAACTAAAGCATCCATGACACATGGTCATCCAACCTCTGTTTGAAAACCTCCAAGGAAGGAGAACCCATCACCTTCTGATGGAGTCCATTCCACCTTTAAACAGCTCTTGCTATCAGAGCTTCCTGGTGTTTGGTTGGAATCTCCTTTCTTGTAACTCAAATCCATTGGTTCAGAGCCTACACTCCAGAGCAGGAGTAAAGAAGTTTGCCCCATCTTCCATGTGACAGCCCTTTAGATATTCAAAGACAGCTATCATATCTCCTCCCAGTCTCTCCTTCTCCAGGCTAAACATGCCCATACAGCAGGATATGTGAAAAGGATCTGGGGGTCTTGGTAGACCACAAGCTTAACACAAGTCAGGAGTGTGATGCAGTAGCAAAAAAAAAAAAGCTAATGCAATTGTAGGCTGCATCAACAGACGTATAGTGCCCAGGTCAAGGGAAGTAATAGTCCCACTCTATTCTGCTTTAATCAGACCACACCTGGAATGTGTGTCCATTTCTGGGTACAATTTAAGAAGGAGGTTGGCAAGCTGGAAGGTGTGCAGAAGAGGGCAACCAAGATGCTAAAAGATCTGGAAACCAATGAGGAATGGTTGAGGGCGTTGGGTAAATCCCCCCCCCCCCCCGCTATCCTGTGAGTGTTGGACCTGTGGCAATGGATTCAAGTTACAAGCAAATTGCATAACTGCAAAGGTCACAAATCTCTGCAAAGGATGGGTACTAGTAGGTAGGCTGACCTTCCAGTAGCACCATGGACCACTCAGTGTCCATTATTTCTGCCAAGAAAGAAAAGGAAAGAAAAGTAAGATATCGACAGCAGAAGAAGCAGAAAAATATTTTTCTCCCTGGTGTTTGTTCTGGTCTTCCTCCCCCCCTCCAGAGTTCATGATTCCCCTCCTAATGCAGAGTATTGGCACAAAGGGGATCAAAATGGGTTGGGGGAGAAGAGAGAACATCTGCTTAAAACAGATTGTACAATGCCAGTAATGTTCTGTTTTCCCCATTAACAATATTCAAGCTATTTTTCTCCTTTTTGCATTCCTTGTTCACACAGCATCTCCTTTTGAGCAATCCTGCAGTGAAAATCAGTGCTAATCCTTTATTTGCATGACATCACAGCCAGTTGCCATGGCAATCATGTCAGCTTATGTATTCTGACTATACTCCAGGTTCAAGGGAAGGGATGGAGGGGAGAAAGACTGCAAGGTGGATTTTGATTCATAATCTGAAGCTGATGCAGCAAGTAGGTTCTATTTTAGATGCAAATGCAAGAGAGAAGTGAACTCATAATTTTGCCCTCCGCACATCTAATGACCCAGCACCAATCAGCAAGCCGTAAAAATCAGGTAACGTGATAGCGGCAGAATTTGCACTTCTAAGTATGTGTAGATTGGACTAAGGTCCTTTCCAAAATCAAATCATTTATGCAGTGCAGTACAAAATGTGGGATGGAAAATCAGAAAACCCTGATTGAAAAGGAAGTATTGCAGAGATTGGCACTATCCTGTGAAAGATTTTTAGCATTTGCCATTGTTAAGAGAGTTTCTTATGAGAAAGTCAGATAGTCCCTTAGATCAATAACTTTCTGCTAAGGGAGAATTTGACTATTTCCCTCCCAGCTTCATCATCATCCTGTGTTCTTGCCAAAGATCACATTTCTCACACTAACTATTTTCAGTCCCAGTGGAGCGTGTAATAATGAGAGGGAGCCACTTTTCATACAAAACTGTCTTTTGTTCTGATTAACAGGTTTGCATACAAAAGCTAATGGTAATTGCACTAGGGAAAGAAGATCCGGAGATATGATATAGAGGAAATACAGCTACAGCTTTGACAGATATAGTATATGAAGACGAGAAGCCTAAAACAGTTTAGTGTGGGCATCCGTTCAGACCTCCAGAAGGCAATCCATCTGACTTGGCTCCTCCACTGCTCTGAGCCCACTGTACACTGGTCATCTCTGACCCTTCCTACCAACCATATCTTCGTTCTCCAAGTTACAAGCCTCCCAGCATTGGCTGTGTTGCCTTTGAGTTCTGGAGCAGTCCTATTATCACAATGGCAGCTTCTGCAACTATGAGCCATATGGGATGGAGTGGCTCACATGGTACAGCTCACAGTATAAATGTTAAAGAGTTAAAATGGACCCGTACGCCTTCCTAAGAATCTATTAATATGTGCCACATCTGCTACAGCATGATTGCCATTTCCGTTAATTTTAGTTTCTATTCCACAGCCTGTAACCAGGAACTATGTGGGCTAAGAAGATCACAAGGTAAGCTCCCATGCCAATTCTTCCTGAAAGGCAGCCATATGGGCCAAATCTGCCCTGGTTTCCTATTGCAGTCAATATTACCAGCGCAGAATGAGACCTAATGGGAGTAATGACACCACCACACTGGCATGTGGGAATTGGGTCAAGGGCTGGTCCCAGACATGTCCAAAACAGGAAGAACAGAGCTTGCATAGGAGAGCTTGTGTCTTTGCTTATTTCACCGAGTTCTTCAACTTTGGGTCCACAGATGTTGTAGGACTTCAACTCTCATCATCCCTGACAAGTTAGTTGTCTGGGGCTGAAGGCAGTTGAGAGTCTAACAATGTCTGGGGACCCAAGGTTGAAGACCTCTGTATAGTAACTAAGGTGGAATCTACACACATATAAAAACCGTTATGAAAATGCTTTTTAAAAAAGCGTTTCAAAAAATATATATATTGAATTTTCCATAAGGCTCACCATCGCCATCTGGTGTCACATTGTATATTGCACTTACAACACACTTGCAGCTGCATAGCTGAGTCCAAAGTCTCTTCGACTCAAATCCTTGAAATCAATCTGCTCTTTTGAAGACCCAGCTATGCCACTTTGTGAAAAGTGTCCCCAATGAGTTCACAAATGAACATTCTCTGATTTGCGTTTCCTGACAATTCAACAGGCATGTTTGTGAGTGTCAGGTGATGTGCATGTATTGGTTTTCCTGTCAAACACCACAGCAGCATCAACACAACTGGAGTCAGGATTCTTAAAGAGATTTGTATGTGTGCGTAGTTACGTAAGATGCACTCTATAAAGTGAAACTAGATTGAAGAAGAGCCCTGCCTGGAGATGTGAATGAGCGTCGGTCAAAAGGATTGTCTCTGCTGGTTCAACTGGAACCCTATCGCTCCAGAGTTGTCCTCAGACCCATTGTAGTCTCTTGTATGTTATCAAAACAATTTCTTAATGCTATTCAAAGTTTCATGGAGAGGTTTTTATTATTAATGTACTCCTGGGCTGTATTTCCATTAAAACATGTTTCCCCAATTGCTGTTAAGTCCTCTCTGGAAATGAGACATTAAACTCAATTGAGCTATTTTATGGTGCCAATATTTTAACATACATCTTTGAGGACCCTGCCACAATAAACAATTAAAATGGCCAGCTGCCCAGCATTATGCAAACTCGTAGTGCAATTGCCATTTATTATTGGCAACTACAGCTGCAACAAGTATCTGACATAGTGCAAAGATATATTTTTGGGCCAAGTTACAAACTTAGATATATAGTTAGGAAGACAATGTTTGGTTGATGTCTGGCTGCCATTCATTTTGTTTACAGGGAGTTAGTGGCATATTGTTTCTCTTTGCTGCTTTTGTTGGGACGAGCTGCTAGGGGAAGAGGGGAAGTAGGAAAAAGCCCTTGGCCAGACAAGGAGACAAATTAGCTCCGTTGGCTGAGCTCAAGATACCCTTGAGTAATGCAAGGCTTTGAACTCTTCTTCTGGATAAATCAAAGTAAATTTAGTGTTTAGATGGCCTGGCTTGCAAGGCTTTGTTTTCAAAACTTCTCATAATTTTATTTGCTGTGCTTTGATATATCCTCATTTCATTCTCAAAAGTCTGGCTTACTGGATGGATGCCCAGCACACAATAATGTAATACATAGCGCATATAATATGTGCATGTCTCACGAGTCCAGAATCAGAGATTGACTGTGCTTGTTTAGGATTACGGGTCACAGATGATCATGCACACAACATAGTTGGATGACAAATAGTAGAAGACACATGTCTGAGTGGTTTTTGAACAACCTCAAATAGTCTGGCTCTCCTTGTCTTCTGGCCTCCTTAATTAGCGATAATGAACCTTTGGCTCTGATGGGATTTGAAGCCCAACAAACAGAGAGCCACAGGTTCCCCATCTCTGTCACAATATTTTTTGTATTTCCTCCTTAGCCCCATTCTGCCTGCCTCATTTCGCTGGTGAAGCATTTCTGGAAACTTTCAGGGGGAGATAGACACATGACATATGTTCATTTCCTTTCCTGGATATATAATCAGCCTCATCCTATGGTCTTTGAAAAAATAACAATACATTAAATATAACAAGAACCCCTCATTCCATTTGCTGTATTGCTGCATGTGCTAATATATATTCTCTGTCTAGCCTTTTCTTTCTCTGGACTTCTAAAAGGTTAAAATAGAATAGCAGTACCCAGTGAAAATATTTTCTGCCACTATACGATTGTTGTCCCACGCTATGCCAAATATACAAAGTACAAAAGGACAGTCAGTCTCAAGAGGAAACAACAACAAAACCCCAACTAGCTTTGGAAATTCAAACAGGGCAAGATCGATGTCAAGGAAGAAGCATCATGAAATGGCCATGAATATGTCATCAAAAGAAGCTACTGGAGAAGCCAGCACCCAAATGCTGACATGAGGTGTCCAAGTACAGTGAGGGGGGGGGAGTATTTGATCCCCGGCTAAATTTGCCCGTTTGCCCTCTGATGAAGAAGTCCATAATTTTAATGGTAGGTTTATTGTAGCTGTGAGAGACAGAATAACAACAGGAAAAACCCTACCATTAAAATTATGGACTGGTCATTTCTTCGTCAGAGGGCAAATGGGTAAATTTAGCAGGGGATGAAACACTTTTCCCCCCCTCACTGTAAAATTGATGGAACTTTATGAAGAAAACCAACTTCCAAATTAGTTATCAGAAAACAAAAGTTGCATTGCTTTGACATGAATTCACAAAGCGACACGGTGAATCCAATCTGAGGCACAAGACCAAAGTCATCCGCTGTGGTTTCCAGTTAATTCTCCAAACATTTGGTTCTCTGTAATGATAACTGAATCGGTCCATTTTTTATGGACCGATTCAGTTATGTATGGTGGTGATACCAAAGTTCCTCCCCACTCCCCACCCCCCGTTGAATACTACCAGGAGGAGAGGTTATGTAAGAAACTCACACTCTAACAGGGCTGGCCCTGCCAATAAGCAAAGGGAAGCAGTGCCAGTCCTCCGGCTGTTCCTCCTAAGCCTCCCCCTCAAGCAATTCCCCTCTGTTGAAGAACAGAGCTGGGTAGCCTGTCCTGGACCTGTAAATCTGGTCTCAGGCGCAGTGGAGGATAGTAGTGGTGAACACCAGTAGGCTTTGGTATGTGGATTGGAAAGGAGCTGCAATCATGTCCTTGACCTCAGGAAGCAAACATATTGGGCTGTCACCCAAAGAACCCAAAATATCCATGTAGAAATAAGAAACCAGCTGCTTCTGTCACAAGTTTCGCTTGCATCCAGCCCATTATTTCTACTTAACAAATTTAGTTATGATCTGTTGAAGAATGAACTTACAGATCGCTTCAGTGCTCACATACATAGTTTCTGGGGTGGTGGTATTCTGAAAATAAAATAGCAGTGATATAATAAGTGGCTATTGTTGCTTTGATGCTTTGAAATGAAACTGGCCAGAACTGCATTTGAAATGATCTTTTGCAGAACTATAAAATGCTTCCTTTCAAAAAAAAAGTTACTTAATTGTGTGTGTGTTGCTTTGCTTTGCAGGGTTTTTCTATCCACATGAAGAGCGTGCCCCTCTGCACCTATGAAATTTCTCTTCTAAATGTACAGAACATTATTGGAGCGAATCACATCTCTAAGAAAGGAAGGAGAGAGGTGTGTGTCTGTGTCTGTGTTTAATGCCCCTTGCCATCACTGTAACTATATTTGGTAACATGTCAGGACTGTGGAAAAGCCTGAGGAACTTGACAATTTCCACATCTGGTTAAGCGCTGCTTAGTGGGACAGGTTATTAATTATACTGAGGAGCAGCACACTTTTGCAGCTGTAAATGACTCAGCCTAACATGTTCCATTATGTTGCCCTGAACCAAAGAATTTAGGACAAAAGCAAGAAGTTTTGCAATACACCCTAGCACCATATAACTGATCTGGGCCTCACACCAAATGTTTATCTGATGAGCTTTGAGCTACAGGGACAGAGACTGAAGGATTAGGAAGGTGTGAGATCTTACACTGTACATTTTGTGGCTATAGTTCCTCACACCTAGACTTTAATCTCAGTTCAACTACCCCATTGTCTCCATATGTTTTTATAAGCATTCACAAGTTGGCCAGGCTCCACCTTCCACTGAAGCGATGCCTATCCTTCTGCTGAATCCCAGAGGGGGTGGAGGAAGAGTCCTTGTCTACTGAGATCTGTCCCAGACTCCTATTGACTTCAATGGATTGGAATCCAAACCAGCAAAGGAAATGGATTCGCACTATCACTTTAATGTTGACGAATTGCCTAAGGAAATGCTTTTCCAAGGCACTTAGCCTTTCTCCTCGGCCATTGGGTGGGAAGGGGGTGGGGATGGAGGGCAGAATCTACATTCGCAAGAGTTCCTCTTCATGCTCTTAACCAAACTGCAGTCTACATTAATTTCACTTCATCTCTGATTGGTAGTTGCTGATTTGGTTAATCGTATGGATTCTTCTAACAATTGAAAGTACAATTGAGGATGATCACAACTCCCCCATGAATGATCACAACCCTTGCTGTACTCATGGTTGCTATAGTATTGTGTTCAGGCACAAGGGACATTCTAAAAAAGTGCTATATTTTGTCAAATTTTCTGGGCAAAGTGGAGCATTTCTAGAGACAGTGCCTGGCTCCTTCTGTGAGGGAGGAGAGGGGCACACAGAAAGGAAAACATTGATGTTTTCTCCATGCAAACATCAAACATGTGTGGGGAAGCAGGATGATGTCCATTGACCATGCCCCCAAATATCAATGTGCCTGAAGGCCACACCCGCCAGTGGCTACACATTTGATGTTGATGAAAATGTATCCAGCTCCTCTTTACATCTTGGATCTCTGTTTGGCCCATGGATCCTGACTGCACAGTCAAAAAAATTCTTTTTTTCAGCGAGAGGTTATCTGCCTTGCATGCAGAAGCAGAGCTGGGAGTGACCATTGGCTGATACCCTGGAAAGCCACTGCCTTACGCAAGACGGAGCAAGATGCCCCAAGAGCCGGAATCACTATATAAAACCTCTTTCTAGGTTGCATACACACCATCCATTTTAGAGCACCCCAAAGAATCCTGGGAACTGTAGTTTACCTCTCACAGAGCTGCAATCTCAAGCACCCTTAATAAACTACAGTTCCCAGGGTTCTTGGGGTATGCAAATGTGCTTTAAATGGATGATGTGTACACAGCCCTTTCTCCTTAATGCTGTACGTATAGCTGCTGGAGGAACACAGCCATCACGCACGTAAGCATTAAAGAAGGGGCTAGCAGCTGTGATCCAGCTTCTTCCCCACTTGTTCTGTGGTAGTCTGGTCACACTTCATATGAATTAAGGCATATATGTTTCTCACGGAAGGGAAGAATCATATGAACTGGGAGCTTCTGCAAGAAGCTCCTGCACGGCAGTAGCAATGGCCCCCGGGGGAGTCATGGCTGTGTGATGAGTGGATGGATTTTGGGACGACACACCTCAGGTAAGAGTTATTTAAGTGCTGCAATGGCTGAGCAGGGGAGTGCTGCTATGGGGAAGAGCTTTTTGGAACATATACCGAGCAAAGTTTAAACTGGCCCAGTGAAAAGAGGCCATTCTCATCCGTTACATGTTTTCGATCCAAAGTCAGCTGGACTTTGACCAAACCCTTTCTTGGCTTGCTCGCTCCAGATTTCTTCATTTCTGCCTCTCTGCATGTATCAGAACGTATACTGGCCACAATCCAACATGGAGTTTGTCTTGCCTAAGCCTGTAGATTTCAGATGAGTGCATCTACATTCTGTGTTGGAACACAGCCACAACATTCTGTTGACTGGATTGTCATTTTACCTGTTTCTACCTTTCTTAACTTTTGGCTTGGCTGCTATCTACTTAAGGAGCCTCCTGGGTTAGAACTGGCAACATCTGGCTTTGTATGAAGCTGCCCGCACAGCAAACTACCAGAATCTAAAGTTGGAGCATCCTTTGAGGCAGTAAAGTATTCTCTAGCTTTGGACTGACCCTGCCTGCCCAAGATGGCTATTGTGTGCTCCTAGACAGGGAAGGCTATAAAGGGCTTCCTGTTTGGGCTGAGACGCAGGAGTGGCCCAAGCTACTGCTCTGCTGCCTGAGGCGAAAGACAGGATGGTGCGTTCCCCATTCTGTGCACCAAAACTGACCAGACAGGTAGTTGAATATTCAGCACTAGCTGAGGGACAGAGTCCTCCAGCTTAGGGGCTGCAGGGCAGACCACATGGCACACATTTCTAGCCACTTTCCGCCCTTCAGAATTGGCCGCCTGAGGCAGCTGCCCCACTCTGTCTCACGGAAGAGATGGCCCTGCTAAGAAACAGTGGTCTTTGTGGCTCTGGTGTGTGACTGTAGTGCTATTTGACACTACACAAGCAGGGAGAGTGAGGTTGAAGGCTCTGACATCCATCTCCTGGTGCCACATGAGTGCAAAGATCTGAAGCAGGGAGCCACCTCTATTCATGCAGCACTTCTGTATTACCACTAGAGCTTTTTATTTGGTAGATTGCTAGTTCCACCATGCTCAGAACTAAACCAATCCACCTTTCTTTGGACTGTCACGCTGAACTCTAACAAGCTGATCTAATTTTGAGATATAGTAGAGGCTAATTGCAGATAAGCCTCATCCCTGGTACCCATCAGGGAAACACCAGTCATCCCAGCTTCTGAGTAAAATATCACTCACTCTTGTATTCTGCTAGTTCTTTGCCTGGTGTGCCATTCAGTGTCTGTAGTTTTTTTATATATAAATAAAAAAAATATGCCAAAGAAAACTGCACAGGGTAGGGCTCTGAAATAATTTGTATTCGACAACTCTGTTCTGTAGTTTTTTATAAAAAAAAGGAAAGAAAGAAAGAAGGGCAATGCTTTTGTGAGCAGACCGTGTACAGAATTTTGCAACTGCTCACTGGTGGTTTTCAAAGTCACTTGGCATGCATAATTTTCTCATCTTTATGCAGAATTTCCCCACATTTTTGTTGACTAAAATATTACTCATCTAATTTCCTATTTAAAAAACTCATTTCCAGCACCGCGGCGTTGAAAGGTGCTACCAAGCATTTAGCCTTCAATTTGCATACAACAAATCCTGTAATCTGATGGGGGCTTTCACACAAGGATGGCTGCAAGCAATTACATGGGCAAAGAAGTTTTTTTTTTTCAGCCGAGGTTCTGCCCTGCGTTAATTTCATCTGCTGAACCCCCATTGAGATTTCTTCTATTGTTAAATTGCTTATTGATGTGGATTTAGAAGGGGAGGGGGATAAAGTTTGCACCATGCTGGGGTATTGATATTTTCTAAGGTGCTGGTATTATTTACTTGTTTATTTATATATCGCCTGTCATGCAGGCATCTCAAGGAAGGGGGTGTAACACTTTCATGAAATATAATACAATAATGTAATATAGCACAATAACAATTAAAATACAGTAAAATAATCAATAAGCCAGAGAGTAAATATTATCATTGAAATCCTATAATGGCCACTATGAGAAGCCAACAGAAGTCATAGTGGCTTTTAAAAAAGGAAGGAGAGGCTATCAGTGTGCACCAGAACTGCATTACTTCTGCAATGCTTGTATTTTTTATATTGCATGTATACATAATATAATATTGCAATTTGGGGTGGGGAAATAGGTTTATTAGGAAAGGGCAAAGTGATTGGCTTGGAATAATTCACTTCATTTAACACTCATTGACAGAGTAACAGTGAACATTCTTCCCATGAAGTGTCATGACGGAACAGAGGATAATCCCGGCATTACAACTCTAGTAAATTGGTTTCATGGTGGTATTTATTCCAATACTGCAGTAAGCTCGTACAAAACAATAAGGCTCGCATAGCAAACTATGTTGCCTTTGCCCCAAACTATCTTAGAAATTATCGTTATGGCATAGAGTATTCGTGTCTGCTTTTTTTCAAATGTGGAACACACACACACACATGGGGAAACAATAGTGGGATTGTATGGTACCATATATTATAGTGACAAACCTGTTGAACTAATCTAAATATTGTTAAGTATTTCCCCCAAATAAAATTATTTTATTTCACATGTTCGCACCCTACCCATCCCTCCTAATGGTTGTATGGTTGTTATATGGCAGCTGCCCCATCACCCTATAAAGGCTCTGGGTGAGGGAAGATTTAGGACTGCTCCCTTAACTTGAAATGGAGTGGCTTGCTGAAGACAACCGCTGAGTTTCATAGCTAAGCTAAGATTTGATCCTGTTGAACTTCAAACTATTGAGCCTACAAAACAGGTAATAGAAGTAATTCCAGAGCTTGCCTTATTAAATATCTCCCAGGATAACAATGCGCACACATGTGGCAAGGAACTCATAAGTCACTTACTCTCAGCAGCAATAAACATCGTAACTAGACACTTGAAGGACCTATCGGGAGTGAACATAGATCACTGGTACCAAAGTGTATGGGAAATGGCCCTTCTAAAAAGTTAACCAACAAACTTAAATTAGCACAGGGACAAGCAAAGGAGGATGCCTTCACCCCAGTGTGGTTCCCCTTTATCACATACACAGCACAACAGGACAATGACCTATCTCACCCTGCAACAGCATATGAATCAATATGGCTAACCTGACCCAACAACTTACGCCCCCCCCCCACATACCTGTATACAAACAAGCCACACTGCAACCAACTGAATGCAACCAACCAAGCTCTAGAGTAGACCCCCTAATCTCTCAATAGTTTCCTTTTTGTGAGCTGTGATTAGACCTAATCAACCTAGCACAAAAAAAAGACCACAGGTTTGGTAAATTACAAATGGTTTGCTTACAAACTCTCCAAAGGTCAGATTCATGTGCTGTTCCATATAGCATTCAGAAAACACAGGCAGTACATCCTGGGTTAGTATCAATGGTTTAAAGTGCCTAAATTATTGGCATAGGAACACAACAATGACTTCTAAGAGCCATGCAGCTAATTTGCAGCAACCAGCTTAGGCTCTTCACACACTGAGCTTCTCTGGTAGACTGGAAGGTGAACAAAGTCTTGATTACCTAGTCCTTCCCAATGTGAGCTAGACCTAGCAGGACAGCTTAATCTATGGTTTTAACCCCTTCATGCGTGTTGGTTATATGAGGCTGGCTATCCCACAATTTGCTCTGGAGAAAACATCAAAAATAGAAGAAAAGAACAAAGTTGAGCATGGAAGTAATCTGTCACACAGTTTTAGGGGATCCTTACTGGACGCTTGGAATAAGAAACAAATCTGTAACACAGAGTTGTCTTCTAATTTAATCAGAATGTGTTGCTTGTTTGTCTCATTCCAAAATGAAACTTTCCATCTCCAACATTCCATGCCCGTCTTTGTGAAATATGATCAGTCTTTCTCAACCTAGGCCTTATTTTGCCTTTCCTGCTGTTTTCTATGCTGGCACCGCTGCCATCACAAAGCAATCTTGTCTGACAAGTGAGTTTACATCCCGTCCCCCAACTTATCATTCTTCCTCCATTTTTTGTGTGATTTCAATTCCATTTAACCCAGAGACCCACATCTTTCCAAAATATTTAAGACAGCACAAAAGGTTTGCTAGTAACAGTGCAGTCAACAACCAAAAGTCTGTTTGCATATCTGTATTTTTTGCCCCAGTCAGATTCCCACTTTTTATTTTCAAAAGGATGCACTTGGTATGAGTGCATAATCAGAATCTGTGACATGACAGAGCAGGCAGTAATCTCTGGCTGTTACATTTTTCAATAGTCTTCAGTTCCGAGCTGCTTTTAACCCAAATTTTCTCCCTTCATGCAACTTACAGGGTTTTTTTCTTTTTTCTTTTTAAGTGCTCAGCTACTGAGATAATGTGCATGGGATAGTAATACCTGCCGTGATATTGGTATATTTATAAGCACCTTTCTCTGACACAATGGTACATGGTGTATCTCATTCCAGATGACACAAAAGGGATTATATTTTTAGCTCTTAACTAGTGCGAAGCCTGATCCAGAGCCAATGTAACTATGGCGGGGGGCCTGCCCTGCTGCAGGGACCATGCACAGCAGCCACAATTGCAGCAGAAGTGCTGGCTAGCTGGCAAATTGTATTTTCCTAGAGACAAAATATTGGCATGCTGCAATATTTCTGCAACACAGGTGTTTCCTTGGGGGGAAAGGTTTCTAGTTCTCCCAACAACAACAACTGCATACTGCTTATGCAAAAAGAACAGCGGGGGGCGGGGAGAGAGATGCTGAAAGAAAAGGCTGTGCAGTAATTAAAGATGTGTACTGGGAAAGAGTCTCTTCCTCTGATCTGCACTTTCACTATATATTCATTTTGCAATTTTGGTTCCAAAATGGAATATATGGTAGCTGGAAAAACATTTGCTTGTTTGTGTGTTTCTATATTAAAATCTATATATTCCTATGAGGTTTTTGGCAGGGAGGGGTCAGTCTAGATGGGACCCTGGGACCATTTCAGTTCTGTATCTGTGGGCGTAGAAGGTCAAGGCAATGGATTTGGCTACCTAGTTAAGTACTATGATTTAAAGAAGTTGCCCTGTGCCATTTTTAAAAAAATGAGTGGGCCTCACCTGGTATGTAGGAAAACAATAGCCAGCGTTGTTGTGTGAATGTGAACTGGAAACTGTGGAAACAGAGACGTGTTTTTGCTGTGTGCAGGATCCAAAGCTGTGACTAATGAAGAAGACTAAGGGGGTGTTAATGCTGTGAGTCCCTCCATCCTATGCTCAGGTTGTATATATGTGTAAATAAAACCATATATCCAAAAGACACCAGAGTTTCCACTGATCTTAATTGCAAGGAAACTGAACCCTGGGTAAGCACAGGTACCCCGGGAGTCTCTTGCTGCTCAGAGATTGTGGTGGCATGTTAGATAAATAGATACATAGATGATAGATAGATAGACTACACACACTAGATCAGGCATCCCCAAACTTGGCCCTCCAGCTGTTTTGGGACTACATCTCCCATCATCCCTAGCTAACAGGACCAGTGGTCAGGGATGATGAGAATTGTAGTCCTTCACTCCTTCTGTCAGAGCAGAAAGCAGCCTGCAGAGCTGTGGCTATTTGTAGATTGTCTACTGAAATTTTTAATTGCCCAGTTTCTTCTGTGGAAAGGAACAGGCTGTGAGGAACTGCAGTTCAATTAGCGAACAATAATCCTGTAGGCACTTTCCAGTCCTTTCTTCTTTTTTCTTTTTTTCAAAAAAGCTTTTAAAACATGGATTTAGTCTAGATCAACTTTTCCCAATTTGATGCCTTCCAGATGTTCTGTGCTACATCTGCCATCAGCTTGAACAAGCATGGCCAATAGTCAGGCATGATGGGAGATGTAGAGGGGGTTACCAGGTTGGGGGAGGTTGGTCATTCCCCACAGATAGCAATGGGGTTTCTGTGAATCATGAGAACCTTTCCTACATAGATTTAAATCAGATCTAATTTTATGCTGGATTCACCTCGTTATTTCTGAAAGCATAGGAGCCGTTTCATCTTCAGACTCCAGCATCTTCTATAGAACCCAGATAAGGCAGTTCACTGCTTGCAAAATGTGAACAAATCAGAGGTTAAATTGAACGAAGATGTCACTGTTATTTGCTCAACTTTAGTCATGAAGTTATAACTCTTAAAGGAGCAGGAGTCTTCTTTGAGCCAGGAAAAAGCACTTAAGTCTAAAGTACATACAAACATCACAGGTTCATCTAGCCCGGCATCCTGTTTCTCAGATGCGTCTGGCAGACACTTGAAACAAACCATGAAAGCAACAATCCTTCCCCCACATTGTCCCATCTGCTCTACATGCAGTTCTTTTTTCAGCATTCAGAGTGCTACAAGCTGCTGTGCTGAAATATAAATTATACTTAAGACAACTGAGAAAACATCAAAACACACACACACAATTGTGAATGGTTCAATTCAGGGCTTTTTCCCCTCAGCCAGAACTCAGTTCTGGCACCTCTTGGGTGGGGACCATTGCCATTACATTGGTACCTTGGGTTACATACACTTCAGGTTACAGACTCCACTAACCCAGAAATAGAGCTTCAGGTTAAGAACTTTGCTTCAGGATGAGAACAGAAATTGTGCTCCGGTGGCGCAGCAGCAGCAGGAGGCCCCATTAGCTAAAGTGGTGCTTCAGGTTAAGAACAGTTTCAGGTTAAGTACAGACCTCCGGAACGAATTAAGTACTTAACCCGAGGTACCACTGTATAAGAGATTACGGCAAGTTCTGGCACCTCTTTTTCTAGAAAATTAGCATTGGTTCATTTTACTTTCTCCAACAAGTGTATCTTTAACTTTCAAGGCTCAAAGAGTCTAAAAAGTTAAAAAAAAACACGGAAGAGTATGAACTTGAAGATGAACTAGAAATCTACTCGAAAATGAACCTACTTGTGTTCAGTTAACTCAGCATGGTTTTGGGTGCAGTTCAGATATTTTTGAACTATTTCAGTGCATTTGGTTAATCCAAACTAGGTAGTTCATTCCAGGCCCTGACCAATCCTCCATGAAACTGTCAACAGCAGAACAGTGCAAACCAAATATTGGCTGAAATGCTACTCAAACAGCAAGCACATTTCTCAATGACAGGTACAAAAAGAATGTCTTTGGGAACACCCTAAAAGCGCTGCCTGTACCACCGTATTTAGCAATCTGTTGATGTTTGCACAGGCTCTTCAGAGGGAGTATAAATCAGCTGTACATTCATTTTCCCCCCAGTGTGTCTATAATAAGTAAAAGAAGCTCTGTTTTACAAAGTAATATTTTGCAGGCTATTAATCAGTGATATGAGCTATAGTCCTAATGATCTGATAATTCTTAATGCTACATTAATTTAGTATAAGATAATGAAACACTGTCACCTTGAATGTGCTATCTCCCCATTATGAGCTTTATCTCGTAATCCCCATTTAATAGAGGCATTCTCTGATGCTTTGTATTAGGAAGAAAAGTACTGATTGAAGATCTCTTCAAAGACAGAGTTTCATCATAATTTAAAAAGCTAAGATTAAAGTGCAATACTCATAATAGCCCCTTCCTTCAGTTGAAATTCCAGCAAAGACGCCAAGAGAGATTTTTAAAAAACAAAACAACATTTTGGACCTTGGGGTGACAAGCCTCCTTCCTACTCTTGTCCTCCAGACTTCTCCATTTACTGCTGAGTCATGCATGGCACTTGATGTGCTAAGTCATGCATGCTACATCATCAAATAACTCATCACTCCTTGACTTTCAGCGGAGGTGTGAATGGACTCCATGGAAATGCTATGGTTACAATTCAGCAAGAATTAAGCACACCTAAGGGGATGATTCACACGTACTTGATGTCTCATGATTCAATGAGATTTGGGGTCAGGGAACAGGGGCTGGGTCTAGATTCAGGCCAACATTACTCATAATTATTTCTAAGTCCCATCTGCTTCAGTGGGAGAGTTAAACACCTGCTTAACTCTCTCCTGTTGAAATCAATTCAACCAAAACAGCTTTATGTTTGCTGGATCCGCCCCCCTACATTTGTTCCTTTGGACCTTCTGTTACAGAAGTATTGCTGAAATAATGCAATCACGCTTGTCTAATTTGACAGATAGTTGAACAAATTCACTTCCACAACTGCTTAAGTAATCTGTTATGAATCACTGCTATTTCTAGGTCTTCTTTTGATTCACAGAATATACCGTACTTTTCCATGTATAAGACGAGGTATTTTTTTCCAAAAAGCATGTTAAAAATTGGGGGTCATCTTATACATTGTGAGGACGTGGGATTGGTTGCTGCCACGAGTTGGAGAATGTTATTGGTGGCTGTGTCAAGGGCTGGTGTTGATTGGCTGTCATTGCGGCAATTGGGCTGTCGATTTGCTGCTTTTTTTGGCGAGGGGACGGGATAGGTGGCTTTTTGCAATGCCGGCAGCAGTGGATTAAGGAACATATTCATCCCCCCCCCCAAATAAATAGGTTAGCTTGATAGCCTTGGTACATTTCTACGGATGGCGTTGCACAGTTAAAAATAAATCTAATTGAAGCTTTGGCATGGCGATTTGAGTGCGCCAAGTATACCCGAGGCACTGAGGCAAACGGCTGATTAAATAGCTGGCCTCCTGTGCTGAAAGCTACTCCCTTCTGGCGGGCAGGGAGTGTTTGCAAACTCCTTCACGCAAGGTTGGGGCAAACTTGGCGACGCTTCGCCCGGTCCCCTGGGAAGCGCGCACGAGGGGCTTTTCTTTTCCCTGTTTTTAATGACAACCCCCTAATTAGCAACTTTTCCCCAGCCCCATGGAGGAGGAGGGAAGCAGGAGGCATGTTTGGACCCACAGGTAGAAGTCTCCTGCGCATAGCTGTCAACTTACAGATTTGAAAATAAGGGACCAGCAGCCTCGAAAATAAGGGATCAGCAGCCAAAATAAGGGATTTTGCGAGCACAGGTATGTTCAACTTCTGAGCCCCTCTGAGCCAAAGGCAGAAAGCCCAGCCAGCAGCCAAACGAAGCCTCAAGCAGTGGTTCCCACAGCGCAGCAACCCGGCTAAGGGGATGCAGCAAGGAAAACCACCATCACCTCTCCGCTGGGAAGCACTGAGCAAAGGCGAGTCCCCGGCAACGCGGCCGATTTGATCGGCACAAGGCATGCAAGCTCCACCCCCCAGTCGTTCTTAGACTCCTTATTGGGTGAGCAGCGCAGCCAAGAGACACAGCTGGAGCCTCCCTCATCCCTGGCCGGCAGGAAGGGAGGGAGAGGAACTGCTTCCTTTGAAACCCGGGAAATTTAAGGGACATCATCAATAAGGGACAGCAGCGAGACACGGCGCTGGGATAAGGGACTTTCCCGCCAAAGAAGGGATGGTTGACAGCTATGCAGCACTTGCATGGGGTTTTCGAGAGGGTTGCCTTGCGATGGCTTTTACAGTCCCGGTGAGTCCGAGGCTGGACCGAGACAGGAGGGGCAAGTGGAGGGCGAAGCAACGGCGGTGCAGCAAGAGGCTCAAAGCATGGGCTGCAAAGACCCCTCAGTGACCATGGCGGGTGGGCGATTTGTGGCCATGCCCCTTTAAGAAAGCACAACAACTTTGGGGAATCCCCCCCCCCCATTTTCAAAATTTTTAGTCTCCCAAAATAAGGGGTGTCTTATAGAAGGGGTCATCTTATAGACAGAAAAGTACAGTACCACCCGCTATGAACATTTGAGCCTCTCTCAGTGCAAGCCAATACACTTCAACTGAGAAGTACCGGTATGCTCCACAATGGCAGTTATTGGCAGGTTAAGTAAGTATACGATAGCAGCTTAAATGCAGCTAAGAAACACATTAACAGAGCAATCCTAACTATAGAAAGAAGACACAATTTATACCGCTGTGAATTACACTGGTGTAGCTTACTCCCATTCCAAACATTGTTCAGGAACAATTAGATTTGAACCAGCTAAGTTCTGCTGGGTTGCTAGGTCGTGTGACTGAGCTGACAAGGGTTTGGAAAAGTGTAAATTGATCCTTGCCCAATCCTGCCCCTGCCATACTCCCAGAATTCTGCTTTTGGTGAAAGTTCTGCCAGGTTAAATTCCACCCGCAGAGCTGGGGCGAGCGGCTTACAGTGACATAGCCCCAGCTCAGCTGGGAAAGCTCAACGTCCACCAAACCCAAACTCTTTTATCCCAGGAGATCTTGGGTTTGGATTGTGTTGTAAGCTGCTATAAATGTAGGCACAGCACAGAGGACTAACAACTACTAGGGAACACATCATTTCATTGTTGAAATCAACATGACCTTTGGATATTTAGGACTAGGGTACTGGATTCCTAGGCGCTAGGTTTAAATCAGCAGCAGACAATAGCTATGCACAGTTAATTTCTAAGAATAAATGAATTGCGTCAGAGGGCTTCATTGCTGCTTATGTACAACAGAATTTAAAAACCATCCATCCCGTGCAACTGAAGCCTTCTAAACTGCTCAAATCCCACACGGAGTCCTTTTCCATAAGCCGACATTATGGAAAGGATTCTTCTATGTCAAAACAGTTTTATTAAAAGAACACTAAGCATTTGTCTTCTCTCCACAGTAGTCAGGAAATTTGATGTTTAGTGGCTGAAAAGTGTCCTCAACTCATCCCTTTATGCCCTGTGGATGGAAAACCTATTTGCATCTCATAAAACACTGCATGCCAATAGAAATCTCATCACTTGGCAATCCCAAATAAGTCTTAAGAGCAGAATACAAGATCCAGATGCTCTGGCAACAGAATACCTTCTGTTGGGAGAAGCAGCTTCGGGGGAACTTATATTGATTCTTGTTGTAGTTATAGATCGAACCATGTCAAACACTACAGGCAGGAAATCATTTTGACTCTGCATCAGTCAGCCCCAGTCTTGCCTCTCTCTCTCTTTCTCTTTTTAATAAACTAATTGTATATTTTTCTGGTTTTTCCAGCAACATACATTAGAATTGACTTGTCTCGGTTGTATGTCACACAGACAGCTCCAAAGTATCCACCAGCGATTCAGAACTAAAATTTTACGAAGCATGTCAGTTAAGGAAGCAGAACTTCTTTCAAGAACTTATTCTAATTGGAGCTTTTATTCAGAGAGCTGTCAGGGAAAAATCTTGCATCTGTCATTGATACATCACTGCGTTGGCCTGCTGGTATTTTTCCTTTTTTTTAGTGCTACTAAACTGTGTCTCCATCCACATTGACCATGTGTGAGAGAGGTAAGTTTTAAACAATTTATGTTCCTATTGAAAAGAAAGATGTGTGCTGTATCTTATCCCACCTTACTCCAAGGAGTTTTGGAGAACACAGGGCCACATTTCAGTGGCACTGCAACTCTTTGTGTGCAAAGGGTCCCAGATTCGTCCTCCAGCATCTCCAAGTAAGGCTAGGATAGACTCCTCTCTGAACACCTGGGGAGATGCTGACAGTCAGTGCAGGCCATACTGAGTAGATAAACCAATTACAGTACATTATTATTTATTTATTTAGACCCAGGCTTTTTCGCTGAAAGGAAACAATGCGACTTACAGATAAAAGTAAGAACTACTAAAAACATAGAAAAAACAATCTTATAAAAACAATTAGAAGAAGAAGAAGAGTTTGGATTTGATATCCTGCTTTATCACTACCCGAAGGAGTCTCAAAGTGGCTAACGTTCTCCTTTCCCTTCCTCCCCCACAACAAACACTCTGTGAGGTGAGTGGGGCTGAGAGACTTCAGAGAAGAGTGACTGGCCCAAGGTCACCCAGCAGCTGCATGTGGAGGAGCGGAGATGTGAACCCGGTTCACCAGAATACGAGTCTACCCCTCTTAACCACTACACCACACCACAGCACACCAAACATTGATAGAACCTAAAACTATACACACATATAAAAACTATTAAAACCACACCAATAATTACTATAAAAATGGCACAGCATCAGCACCTTTCATTAGAAGCAGTCAGCAGAAGGACAACAATGAGGGAACCAGTCTAGCTTCTCTAGGGAGGGCACACCAAAGTCTGGGAGCAGCCGCCAAGAAGGCCCTCGACGGACTCAGTATCGGATAGCTTTCTGCACCCTCCCTGCTTTTATCCTCACAACTGTGTCATGCAGACAGGTGGAGAATCCTGCCAGAAAGAGCCATAGGTCTTCCCACACTCTTTGTTCCATAGTAAGAATGCATGGCTTTTTCTGAATGTGCAGTGAAATAGCTGATGCTGTGAAGGTGCTGAAGGGAGAATTAATTCCCAATACTGACAGAGGAAGTTAAACCGTCTTTCCATACCGGTGCTCAGACTATATACCAGATCTTAGGAGACACTACCAACGTAATTCATAGAACTGGACATTAGCAATCAGTTATATTCGCTTGAATTCTTCAGGTGCAGCTTACACCTAACAAGCAGAGCTTGAGGTGGCAAAATAGTTATCCAACTAACACTTTAGACCAGGCATCCCCAACCTGCGGCCCTCCAGATGTTTTGGCCTACAACTCCCATGATCCCTAGCTAACAGGACCAGTGGTTAAGGATGGGAACTGTAGTCCAAAACATCTGGAGGGCCGAAGGTTGGGGATGCCTGCTTTAGACTGTAGATGCAGGATTGTATGAATCCTCTATGTAAAAAAAAAAAAAAAAGTCCCTGAACAGAAAACTAGATGTCAAGATAAAGGGTTCCAGAATAGTTTACTTCCTGACATGGTTTCATCAGCATCATCTGCAACATCATTTATGTGCCAGGCAATAGCTTTTAATAACAATAAAAACATTAAAACACAACTATAAATGATAACACAAAAATTGGAATGCAGCACAACAACTGCAGAAGCAGAGAATAAAAATCAAGCAACAAAACTGTCAAGCAACACTGAAAAATATTTTAACCTTGCACTCTGCCGCACATACAATTGTGTGTGGTAACACACAGTTCAGTATGTTCTTCTCCCCCTATGCTCAGAATGCTGCTCCTTATTGAAGGCATGCGTGGAATACAGATTTTTTTTTAAGACTGATGCCAAATTGTAAAAAGCCACAAACATTCAGCCCCCAACCTGCAAACAACACCCTTGCTGTGTCAGCTCTTTAACATTTGCAGGCAATTAGAAAACACAGAAGCTTTTCAATAACATCACATGTCTCTGAGCCAAGGCTGTGTACTCCAGGTAGTAGTTCTCCAACCATATGTTGAGTAAAGAAGCCAGCTGGTTCCTACCACTGCCTCTTAATTACAGATGATGCCATATGAGGTATTATGCAATAAGTAATGGTTTTGTTTTCACTCAAATGATCCCAAGATAATAAAGGCCCTGTGTATACTGTCTACGGAATGGATTCTATGAGGGTATAGGACGTCCAATAATTTGCTGATTATTGCATTGAGTAAATTAGCAGTGCTCTGTCTCCTTAAGAACCACCCAGAAGCCAGCTGTAGAGCCCAACCCTAACAAGGTGCTTCTTTTTCCCATTCAGACAATTTTTGTAGTCTTGACCTAGTATCACATTCCCCTTGCTCTGAATTGGCTTCTTAGTGACATTATCATGTAGCCAAATCTGTTGTTAGAATTGTTGTTGTGTTTGCAAGGGCTGCAAACATGCATGAATTATTATTATTATTATTAGAATGTATATACTGCCCTATACCCAGGTGTCTCAGGGCAGTTCACAGAATAAAATCAAGATATAAAACCCCAAAATGCATAATAATAATAATAATAACAACAACAACCCAATAGCATTGGAAAATATTTTACTCCTCCTGAACACCCTGGCCCACTCAGTGTCTGAACTCTGACTTTGGGAGGGCTCAAAAGAGGGCAATCTGGGTAGTATCTTGGATCCAAAGGAGCCAAGTTCATCCTAGTCTCCTGACCATGCCCCTCTCAAACTATGGAGACATTTTGTTTCAGCATGAGCAAACATCTCTCTCTTCCATCGTTGATCCAACAGGAAGAAAAATGCTAAAATGTTTAAAGCTGGGGGGCGGGGAGACCAGCAGGGCACTGGATAATGTTAAAGAATTGCCTTCATATTTTGCGCTCCCCCACCATTAAGACTGTGCTGTATTTTGAGAAGAAATTATCAACAGCCTAAAATACATTGCAAATGTAAACATCTTTGAATGTGAGTCTGATTATTGCCTTCTTTGCTGGTGCAGGTGGGGGCGGGGAGGTACTATCTGGAAGCTGAGAGGGAGGGAAAGATAAACGAATGTGGAATTTACTGTTTTGCACCTGAAAGTCATATCGCCTATCTAAAGGTTGTATCTAAAAGTGATGGAAGCTGGAAGGTGTCCTCTACCACACCTGAGATAGCTTAGGGGACACAAACACCACTCAGTAATCCAACAAAAGATAACAGAGTCAGGAAAAATGGAGGGGGGGGATGCTGCCACTGCCCCCAAGCACTTAGCATCTATCACCTGAGGTGGCTGCCTCACTCAGTCCAATGCTAGGGTTGGCCCTATTGGAGATAAAATGGTCAATTGGCTTTCTAGTACCGACTGAGCCTACAAGTGATGGTCTACACCAGGGGTCAGCAACCTTTTCCAGCCATGGGCCAGTCCACCATCCTTCAGACCATGTGGTGGGCTGGACTATATTTTGAAAAAAAAATATGAACGAATTCCTATGCCCCACAAATAACCCAAAGATGCATTTTAAATAAAAGCACGCATTCCACTCATGTGAAAACACCAGGCAGGCCCCACAAATAACCCAGAGATGCATTTTAAATAAAAGGACACATTCTACTCATGTAAAAACACAGATTCCCAAACCATCCGCGGGTCAAATTGAGAAGGCTATTGGGCCGCATCCAGCCCACGGGCCTTAGGTTGTCTACCCCTGGTCTACACTGGCAATGATGACCGTCCTGTTGTGAGGAAAACTGACCTAATTTGATTGGATTGTTCACAGTGTGGTGAAATCCCTGAAGCATGGAGCCTAGGCCCAATATATTACCTGAAGCCTGTGATGATACTGAAACCCAGTCTGAAGACATAACCTTAAACTTTAATCGTATCAATAACTTACCTGAATTGCTCTTCGCTGGCGTCTCCTCTCCCCCAGCTAATTCAAAGGGAAACACGCAGTCTTTGGCTTGTAGCACGAGCTCTGCAAATCTGTCTCCGTGTCATTTTAATACAAGCTACTCAGATAAATTGCCTCACAAATTTCAGACTAATGACTTATTATTTCTCACTGATGTAACATGAAAGCGGATGACATCCCATCATTGATGGCTATAATCACCTTCAGCCCAGATAAGGCACACCGAGCCCTGGCTTTCTCCAACTTGATAAAGTATTTGTCATTTCAAGTTCCTCCTCTTCTGCCAGAGATAACTTTGTTTTATCCAAACTGTCACACTTTGGAGTTCAGCAAGGACATGGATGTGTCAGGTAATAATCCCCCTTCAGTCTGGGGAGCCGCTTAATGCTGCTAATATCAGAAACTATTAGTAGGTTGATTTACTTTTCCTAACATAATAATCCTCGGTGGCCCAAGCTTTTCCGTGAGCGCTGGTGCTGTGAAGGCTGAGCTGGATAAGCTTCTCTCTTCGAAGACCTCCGTGTGCCTTGGGAGATTTACAGAAATAAGCACCTTTTATTATTGTTGCTTTCAGCACATCTGTGGGTTTTTTTAAAAAAAAATAATACTTTCTTTAAATGACTTTTTAAGAAGGATCTCAGAAGCACCTACGCACTATGCATGCATATATTTCATGCATATCTCTAGAGCAAGAGGTAGGGAACATTTTTCAGTTTAATGGCTGTATTCTCTTCCAGTCTCATGCCAGTGGGGAGGTAGAAGTGGACAAAATAATGAATGTAAATTTTACTTTTGTACAGTAGGCTAGTTTCCACACACACCCCTCTCTATTCACCCTGACAAGCATCAAGCCTTATCACAGTAAAAGGACACATTCCAACTGGCCAAGCAGCCAGGCCAATGGGATGGTGGTCTGGGGAAGGGTGGGTGGGTCAGGAAAGAGTTCCAAAAGTCAGAGAGGTCCAGTGGGCCACAATCAATGAGCAAAACTGGGAGGTGGTGTGAGGCAAAAGGGTGTTTTTGGAAAAACAACGGACAGTTGGTGAAATATACTCGGAGTCGAGTGTGGAGTTCATGCTCCTTATTCAGCTCATAGGAGTGAGGAATAAAAGTTCCTCCAAAATATCTGCTTTATATACATTATTTACACAATGGGTTGCACGTGATCGGCTAATTCTGGGATTCTCCTGTAGGCCAATCAGGTTGCGGTTTCACTTCCACCTGGAGCTGGGTTGGGTGGCTCCTGCGGACCAATCATACTGCTGCATTGTTCTAGTACCAATCAGACTGCTGCATTCTGGACCCTATTGTTCTAGGACCAATCAGACTGCTGCTTTTTGGCTCCTATTCAACTCAGTACATAACAGTTGGAGAATATAGCACCCTCACCTGTATATCCCAAGTTGCTTCATTCCACCCTGCTACTGCTAGTTCAACATTGGTTAGGACACCTCCATATTTAAAGACAGAGGTCTGCAGCAATCACATGTAATTTGGCTCTGAGGGCCAATCTACCTGTGATCTTAATTGCTTGAAAGCAATTAACAGGCATGTTTCTTTTATTAATATTAATATTGTGCAGATACCAGCTGTGAGGAAGCCCAATTGGCCTTAGGACTATGGGCGAGGTGGAGGTGGAGGTTAACTCTTTCTCTCCTCAACATGGTGCCTCTCCTAAGCTGCTCTTTGCATTTGAAGGAAAGCACTGGTGGGTGCCGGTGCAAAACACAAAGAGAAAGATTTAAACTTCTCTTCACCACTCCCAAGCTCCCAAGGCTGATCTTGTCCCAAGGGCCTCACCCCACCTCACAGTCCCAAAGCTAATCAGAGTTCATCACAGCTGTTATTTACTTAATTAAAAATGGCACTTAATTACATCCACACAATTAACAGCATATCTAGATTGTCCCTGAGAGTTATTCAGACTAGTCAAGTGATTGTTTGGCTCTGCTTAGTGGTCAGCCTGATGGAATCAATGGCACAGTTTAAAGCTCTTTTGATGATAATTGGTATTATTTAACTTACCTCAAAACGTGGCAAGTTACCCCAGCTCTGTCTGCATTTAGAGGCCTTTCTGCTCATTGTGCTGAGTTGGGGTGCTGGATATCTGCTCCAAAGTCCTACCTAGATGGCAATGCTGGATAGGCTATCTTAAGTCTTACTCAGAAGTTCCACCCATTTAAAGCAGGGCTTGGGAATAGTTCATTCTGGCTCTGCTAGACACAGTGACTGCAGCCCAAGAGTCTCTTCATTTGTTCCTTTAAATCTGCAGCTGAATCAGGCAACGAAGCAGGTGCTGTTTCCCCCACTCATTTCCCTCTGGGTCTTGTCATCAATCCCTTCCCTCACCTGCTATACTGCACACCTGCAATTTCTCACTTGTAGCAGGTGCACAGAGGGGCTGAATGTCAGGAGCAGTGGAGAAAGGGGAGAGAAAAGCCTAGGCTGTTTTATTTCTGGATCCATTTGTAGTGGCTTTAAGATTACAGAGGCCATTTCTGGATTGCAGCTTGTCTAAGCAGGGCATTGTTGTCTTCTTATTACACATTTTGTCTCTTTCATTGTGTGGATGTGTGCTAGAAAGGAGTGATTAGCCATGGCTTCCCCAGGTGTGTACATTAAACGTACATGCTGTTCAATAGAGCCAGAAAAAAAGTCAATAGAATTGCAAGTGAATTGCAAAAGAATTGCAACTTAACTGCCATGCCCCCCCCCCAAAAAAAAATCATGGTGAGGAACAGAATGCTCCATTTGAGGAACCAGTTTGACTCTTATAATGGAGACATGCCCCCTTTGTTTTCAGCTTTCCATTGTCCAAAGGAAATTGAGCTTACCAGGATTGGCTTGAACCCTTCTCCACTAGCAGGGGAAGAAATCAAAAGAGCAAGATATGTAAACTGGCCTTTTCTCTTTTATGTTGCTCATCGTGGTTTTTTCTCCCTAGAAGAAGAACTGGAAGGCACGGTTAAAATAAAACTGACCAAATGAGAAAGCTCTGGCTGTTATTTATGTGGTACTCCAGAAGTATACTTACATTGTGTGCTGATATTGATTTTAAAATATGAAACCGAGTCAAGAAAATGATTTGCATAATCATATCCTGGTGAGGTATGCTTTCCAATTATTCCAGATATTTTGTTCTCTCTCTCCCATCTCCCCTTTTGTAATAGCATTGGATCATAGAGAAACAAACTATAGATTCTTTTTACAAAACAAAATTATAAGCTAATTCAAGCATGACATTGTATAGACACTGAACAGAAAAAAGCATTTGCTTTTATGTACCATCACCCCAATTTCTAAAATTAGGAGTGAGTGCATTAAAGATATTCTGAAGTAGGATTCAAAGCAGTATTATACAGAATATATATAAAAATTTACTCCACTCTGGAAATCCTGTCCTCTTTGACAATGGGCTAACGCTCAGCAAAAGGTATCTAACATTCATCTAACTATGAACCAATTCAATATTCACTGCTGTTGATGATGTTGTTAAATTACACATAGGAGGTTGCTCAGTTATGGGATGGTGCTTGGACTGGATACCCTCTGATGATACTTCCTAGCCCGTTGAGTCTATAGTTGTGAGATTGGGGTCTGCTGAAGACTGGCAAATTCTGGTTGCATATTTATAGTTGTTTAGTATGTGTTTCTTTAAAAAAAACAAACGCACAACACTTCCCCAAAATATTAGATGCTTTGGTCCATAGTGCCTACTGGCAGTGTAATCCTAGTCATGTTTACTTAGATGCAAACCCCACTGTGTTTAGCCTGGCTTATTCCTAGGAAAGTTTGCATAAGGTAAAGGTAAAGGTACCCCTGCCCGTATGGGCCAGTCGTGACCGACTCTGGGGTTGCGCGCCCATCTCGCTTAAGAGGCCGGGAGCCAGCGCTGTCCGGAGACACTTCCGGGTCACGTGGCCAGCGTGACGAAGCTGCTCTGGCGAGCCTGCACCAGCGCAGCACATGGAAATGCCGTTTACCTTCCCGCTGTAAAGCGGTACCTATTTATCTACTTGCACTTAAGAGTGCTTTCGAACTGCTAGGTGGGCAGGAGCCGGGACCGAATGACGGGAGCTCACCCCGCCGCGGGGATTCGAACCGCCGACCATACGATTGGCAAGTCCTAGGCGCTGAGGTTTTACCCACAGAGCCACCCGCGTCCCGAAAACTGTCAGGAGCTCCCACATTAGAACCCAGTATGCATGGTTCTCCATCAGGATTGGAGGCTGGAGGACAGGATTTTCAGGCTCTGAGCTGGCCACATCCACTCAAGTTTGTGACTGAGTCCTCCTAGACAGGAAGGGCTCTAAACAGCTTCCTGTTTGTGGTGGAACTTTGCTTGAAAAACGGCAGTCATCCTGGCTTTGGTGGCTGTGTTTTTGTTTTTATCTAAATTTATTTTGATCTCACTTTCTCAAAAATGTACCAAAAATAACATAGAATTATCCAAATCATAACACCATTACGGTATATTAAAACAGTAAGAACAAGAGATACATTCAAAAATACAAAAAAGCAAACATCAGTACTAGAAATGACATTGACTAATTTAAGACAATAGAAATAATGGTTTCAAAATAAATAAAAGCATTCCAAAATAAAAAAGCATTCCAAGCAGGAAGAGAAGGAGCCTGTTACATCTTTCTAGGGAGAAAATTCCAAAAATGTGGTGCCACCACCAATAATGTCTTGTTTCTGATTTCCAGCGAAGATGAGCCTGCAACTTCGGTCTGCAAATCAAAGTCCACATGGCCAAAAGGTGTCCCTTTCAGGGCATTAAAAGTGCTTCATCTTCTTCTACAGTGTCTCACATCCACCTTTCAATATATGTACACTTTTTCAAGTTCTCTTCAAGTCTGTTATTTCTGGTCAAATTTGGCTTTAAATTTGGCTACCCTGAATGGAGTCAGACTTAGTCATGCTTAGAATTTGTTGTTGTTTCGTTGTTTAGTTGTGTCCGACTCTTTGTGACCCCATGGACCAGAGCACGCCAGGCACTCCTGTCTTCCACTGCCTCCCGCAGTTTTGTCAAACTCATGTTAGTACCTTCAAGAACACTGTCCAACCATCTTGTCCTCTGTCGTCCCCTTCTCCTTGTGCCCTCAGTCTTTCCCAACATCAGGGTCCTTTCCAGGGAATCTTCTCTTCTCATGAGGTGGCTAAAGTATTGGAGCCTCAGCTTCACGATCTGTCCTTCCAGTGAGCACTCAGGGCTGATTTCCTTAAGAATGGATAGGCTTGATTTTCTTGCAGGGGGCGCAATTAGTGCCAGCACCGTCCGTTAAGAGTTTGGGTGTAATCTTCGATACCTCCCTTTCCATGGAGGCGCAGATTGCAGCTATAACAAAGACGGCATTTTCCATCTCCGCCAAGCTAAGCAGTTGGCTCCTTACCTCTCTCGCCCTGATCTAGCCACTGTGATCCACGCAACGGTCACCTCCAGACTGGATTATTGTAACTCGCTCTACGTGGGGCTGCCCTTGAGACTGACCCAGAAACTCCAGCGGGTGCAGAATGCTGCAGCGAGACTCCTTATGGGGTCTTCGCTGCGAGATCACATTCACCCGGTGCTATACCAGCTGCACTGGCTCCCGGTGGAGTACAGGATCAGGTTTAAGGTGCTGGTTCTAACCTTTAAAGCCCTACGTGGCCTAGGACCCTTGTACCTATGGGACCGCCTCTCCTGGTATGCCCCACAGAGAAACTTACGGTCTTCAAATAAAAACATCTTGAAGGTCCCAGGCCACAGAGAAGTTAGGCTGGCCTCAACTAGAGCCAGGGCTTTTTCGGCTGTGGCTCCAATCTGGTGGAACACTCTGTCACAAGAGACTAGGGCCCTGCGGGACTTGACATCTTTCCGCAGGGCCTGCAAGACAGAGCTGTTCCACCAGGCCTTTGGCCAGGGCACAGCCTGACTCCCTCCCTGGGCAATCTTCGCGGAGCTCTGGCCCAATGGTTGCCAGTGGCTTGATTTGAATTAATTTTATAATGAATGATTTTAGAGTGTTGTTTGTGCTGTACTTTTGTACTGTTTTATTGTTGTTAGCTGCCCTGAGCCCGGCTTCGGCTGGGGAGGGCGGGATATAAATAAAATTTATTATTATAATTATTATTATTGCAGTCCATGGGGCTCTCAAGAGTCTCCTCCAGCACCATAATTCAAAAGCATCAATTCTACGGCGATCAGCCTTTATGGTCCAGCTCTCACTTCCATACATTAGTACTAGGAAAACCATAGCTTTACCTATACGGACCTTTGTCGGCAAGGTGATGTCTCTGCTTTTTAAGATGCTGTCTAGGTTTGTCATCGCCATGCTTTGAATAGACCCACTGAATCCAATGGGTCTGCTTTAAATCTGGATCTATTGACACCTGCCCCCCTTTTTTGCTGGGTTTTATGTAACAAAGCCATACTTAGAGCAGACCTCTTGAAATAGACGGACCTTAGTTAGCAATGATGATCTGAAATGCACTGATAGTGGTTCCTCTCTGAGTATGACTTGATGGATATAAGCCCCCTGGCGACTGGAGAAAGCCAGTATGCTGCATGAGATTCAATAACCTGCCTGGCAAGTCCTTCATCTTACCCCAGCCTTCTACAGAGGCACTCTTGATGTAGGCTGGAACGTCAACACCTGCTTTGCAGCTCATGATATAGTGCTTATCTACAAAAAACTCTTTTTGTTCTGGGAAAGCAAAGGCAGCCTTTCTAATTCTGCAGGGAGTTGTGCAGCTGCCCGGAGTGGATTCGTGCAGCACCGCACGGCCTCTTTCTTGTAGCCCCACTAATTAATTTGGCAGGCTCTTGAATAAAAACTACCTAACTATTGTCCCAGTGCCTTAAACCTCTAACATGAAAGTCATGCAATTTGATTGTCAGCGAGTTTTGTCACCCCGCAGAGAGCAGAACTCCTTTAGAGGAGGGGGGCAGGGAAACGTGAGATTTTAATTATTGACTTTGAGGCACACATGATTAACAAGGATTTCTCATCCTCGGCTATCAAATCCCAAGTCTCAGTCCTGGCATCCGCTGTTTTCCCATAAGGTACCTTGCAGTTCTTGAAGTAGCCTCATTAAATCAACTAAGCGATAAGCCACTGGTAGATTAGAACTTGTTTGAGGGAATGTAGATGCAACACTTGATTACTTTCCTCAGACTGATGACATGAATTGATTTTTAAACTACCACCCCTGCCCCCCCCGCACCCCCTGCCAAGATTGGCCAGTCATCCTACAGCAAATTCCCCTTGTGATGTTTTTCTTGAGCTGAAGAAGGCGAGTTATATGTTAAACATGATCGGAACAAATGAACTCAGCTGCTTTGAGAAGCTTGCTAATATCAGGTGACACTTCACCTAGTGTAACTGCTCCTCAAGAGCCAACTATTACTATGAAAAGAAATATGTGTGGTGATCTTGATGATGATGATGATGATGATGGAAATATTCAAGTTACACAGTTTTCTTGGTTAGGCACCATACCTTTAAAGCACTATTATACCACTTTGAGCAGCAATGGCTTGACGCATATAATTGGAGGCTGAGACCAGAGGCAGATTTAGGGGAGTGCAAACAGTTTGCCAATACTGGGTGCTGAATTGAGAGGGTGCCACAGGGAGCGCTGCAGCAATAATGTAGAATGGAAGATGGGAGGTGGGAGGATGCAGAAGTTGGGCGTTGGCACAGGCTGCTGCTGAAATTTGAAAGCCCAAAGTCCGCCGCTGCTGAGACCCCTCTTGCCCTCACAGAGCTACAATTCTAAGAATTCCCTGGGAGTAGGAATTGACTCTGAAAATTGTAAACTCTGAGGTGGTCTCCAGCAACCTTAAGCAACAGCTCCCAGGACTCTTTGGTGGGGAGCCATGAATATCGAAGTGGAATAAAGGTAAAGGGATCCCTGACCATTAGGTCCAGTTGCAGACTACTCTGGGGTTGCAGCGCTCATCTCACTTTATTGGCCAAGGGAGCCGGTGTACAGCTTCTGGGTCATGTGACCAGCATGACTAAGCCACTTCTGGCAAACCAGAGCAGCGCACGGAAACGCCGTTTACCTTCCTGCCGGAGCAGTAGCTATTTATCTACTTGCACTTTGACGTGCTTTCAAACTGCTAGGTGGGCAGGAGCTGGGACCAAGCAATGGGAGCTCACCCCATCGTGGGGATTCGAACCGCCGACCTTCTGATCAGCAACCCCTAGGCTCTGTGGTTTAACCCACAGCACCACCCGCATCCCATGTTGTATCAAAGTGGAATAATAGTGCTTTAAATGCACAGTGTGGATGTGGCCTCATTCTCTGTGAACAGAAAGGCAATAGCTCTTTATAACAGCCTGTGGAGTAATTTGAACACAAATACATAGACTTGGCAGACCACACCATAAATTTATTTGTTTGCTTAATTTTATTAGATTTCTTACCTGCCCTTCACCCTAAGGTCTCCCATAGTCAAATTCTACTGGACCAAGCCATCCAGGGGTCCTTGTCCTTTACCTTTATCTTACCCAGAGTAGGTTGCAAAAATAGACTCATACAATTACAAACAGGGAAAAAAAACCTATATACAGTAATTATACAAACAAGTAAAACAATTCTAAAGGATAACAGCACTCTATAGGTTAGACAAAATGGAAGAGATTGGTCCCAGAAAATGAAACATCAAAGGGGGGATGTTGGTTCTTCCACAAATGGCTGAAGATGAATAATGCTGGTGTTTGAAACACCTCTGTGGGGAAGGAGTTCAGTGGCTGCCACCAAGAAAAAGGCCTTGCTCCATGGTCAGTCCAGTGCAGTGGGAGCCCTTTGGGCAATATGCCCTCAGTCAACTCCCACTTCCCATTTGAGTGGTCTTTCTCCCCACCACTGCCCATTCACAGGCCCATTTGCTCTGGGCCCAATCCACACAACTTCTCAGAGGAAGAGTGCAAAACAAGTGGGGGGAAACACTTTGTCTCCTCCTCACTCTTGTCACTTCCTGCAGGTTTAGAGAGAGCAGCTGAACAGGCAGAGAGGGAATGGAGGAAGAACAGCAGAGCCACCCTGAGACCTTTGGGTATAGGGCAGTATATACATTCAATCATCATCATCCAAACACCAGAAGTGACATCTCCCTCTCCCCCCCACAAATGTGTGTGATGGGTCTTGGCATGGGCCTTCCAATGCCTACCCCCGATGCCGGCCGAAATCAGCTGAACTAATTCCTGATTAAATTGTCCTAGCAGGTGAACTTAAAAGTCAATTAAAATGTGTTAGTTAGGACAGGGGCCAGTTCTTAAGTAGTAGGCACAGACAAGTTCTCGCCGGTTTAATCACAATACAGTGGTACCTCTGGTTACGAAGTTAATTTGTTCCGGAGGTCCAGTCTTAGCCTGAAACCGTTCTTAACCTGAGGTACCACTTTAGCTAATGGGGCCTCCTGCTGCCGCCGCACGATTTCTGTTCTCATCCTGAGGTAAAGTTCTTAACCCGAGTTACTACTTCCGGGTTAGCGGAGTCTGTAACCCGAAGTGTTTGTAACCCGAGGTACCACTGTATTAGTGAAAACAGCATATAACAATGTGCTGTATTTGTAACCCAAGGTGTTTGTAACCCGAGGTACCACTGTAAAACTATCTAAAAGACTTAAGTTGTTGGCACCGTTGAATGAAATCAGATACAATAACGTGGGCAACATACTGCAGATGCCATTTCAATGGTAAAGTCTAACGGACACTGAAAACGAGAATTTCCCCTCTTTTTTACCCGTATTCTTACATAATAGGCACGCTCAATCATCTATAAACACATGGCGATTCATTATGAGATGGAACAAAAACAAATATCCCTGCCTTGTTATTATATGGAATCATAGCATGCCTCTGTTTATGTTCATTATGACAGGCTTCGCTGCAGTATCCAATACCTGGAGAACAAAAGGCAATCTTGGCTTCATATCAGAGACCCTTTTCATCCTTTCCCTTTAAGCAGGCAAGCAAACTGTCCATAGTGTAGAATATGAATTAATGCTTATTAGTGAAACAAAATTTTCACCTGTGGGCAGCATGGAATCCTGTCTCTGTATTTACTGGTTTCAGAATTAAATCAGCAGGTCAGTGCTGTGAGTCCTTTGCCTTTGGAGGGTTTTATCTAGTTTATCTGTCCCCTGCACGATCTTTTGGTCTCTTGTTCACTGGTTGTTTCTTTTCTCAACTTTCCAGATGCCTTTCATCTGTACCCCTATGCAGAGCACAGCCTGCATTTTGTGGATTATATCCATTTGCACACAGCCTACCCTTAGCGCTGGGAGGTCATTATCTATCAACACTTCCAAATCCAACTGTTCAGTTTCCAGTCTCAAGTTATATTTGCAAAATGTTATTGATATTTTATCCCAGTGTTGGAACTCGGCGAAGCTCTCTTAAGTACTTTGTAAGGAAAGGTACTTAAATAGCCATCATTTATTAATAAAGCCCATATTGCTCGTAAAATTCTTAAATCTTTCATGAATTTTGCACATATATATGTATGTACGCATGTATGCAATATTGGGTTTATATTCTCAGTGACTCAAAGCATGAGCAAATGGATAGAAATGATTGGATTCAGCCCGGGAGACTTTAATCCAGAATTTAGCCAGCTCTAGCATCTCTGGGCTTTGGGTAAGTCACTATTACTATCCAGTGGATTCTGTGTAGTTGGAAATAACAATGCCTTTACTCTCACAGACATAAGATAAACTGAGATAAGGATTACAATGCAATTTGTGCAATAAGGCTCAATTTGTCAGGGCTGAGCAACACACAGCATCCCACCAGAGAAACAAAGATCTTGCTGTTCAGACCTCAAAGAGGAAGCTATCATCTTATTGATAAGAAGGGTCATCTTATTGATTCTCTGGAGTCTTGAATGCAACATATCATTCACTACCAGAAACAATCCTGCTGGTCAACACAATGGTGGCAGATTTCTTTTCTGCTGCTGCCATGAAATACACCCTAAAGTGTGCTCTTTCACCACTATCATGCTAGGCATGTACCCAAGTGTTCCATTGCTGCAAGGCCCTCAGAAAACCAAGGAAGTCAAGAGGGCATTTAAGAGCAACTGTGTCAACTACCCAGGTCATCCTTCCATTCCACTAATCAACCATGCTTTGAAAGGATCCCCAGCTCTAGTGGTTGGAAAATCCCACAGAATATTCAGGAATCTCTCTGAATCTAGTAGCCTCCAAAGGCAGAGCCTTTCAATAGTCACACCCCTGAAGATGTTAGGAGTCCTAGCAAATAAAAAACCTAATCTGGTAGGGAACTACGCTTGGGGTTCTTTCAAACTCTCTTATTTACAGGCCACATTTGCAAGTACCAGAGCAAGTGTGCCTTGCAATATATGTAGGGCAAGATACCATCTTAGTCAGGTCCATGATTATGGAATTGATGAAGTCTTGCACGGCTCCAGATGATGGGGGCTTGACCTGGGTGTTGAAATCTCCTAATGCAACCACCCCAAAAAACAGCTCAGGTAGTGAGATGGTTGAGGATTGGGGTGGATCGCCAATCCTGCATCAGTAACCCCACCAAAATACATGCAAATATAGCAGATTGTTTGACATGGTACCTCAACAGGACTCATGATAGATCACTGTGATTTGGCCTTTCTTCTTTATAGTAAGATACAAAAACAGGAAAACCAAGATCATACTCTATATATTGGAGTGGGGAACCTCAGGCCTGGATGACATATGTGGCCCTCAAAGCCTGTCTATCTGGCCCTTGAGAGTTTCCCTAGGCCACACCCCTCACCAGTCACTTCACCCCCTCATCTTGTGTTTTTGCACAGCTGGAATGAATGCTTGAAATCTTACAATTCCTCTCTGATAATGACAATGGTTCTGACAATGAGAACCTTGGGTTGAAAAAAAGTTCCCTATTCCTGCCCTGTACCCCGATTCAGCCAAATTAGAGAGACATTACCCTGATCCAACTATAGACAATGTGCAGACAGGAGATGGATAGGGAACTGCACGTGCAATGAATGCTGTGCAAATATAGTTTTCAAATGATGATTACTTTTTCTGGAAGGACCCTTCCGTACAAACTGCATACAAAACCAAACCATTCTGTCTCTGAGTGCAGAGAGGGAGAAAATGAAATTTCCCCAACTTCCTCTTTGAGGTGGCGACTTTTGACTAGGGTTGCAAGTTTTCCCAGGGCAAGTTTTCAAACCAGCAATGACCATATGAAAACAGAGGCTCCATCAGACTTGAAACTGCCATTCTATGGAATCCAAGAAACGTAAACTTTACATAAGGAGCCATGGGCCCTTCTGCTATTTGCAGTGATGGTTTGAATTGACCTCTTTCTTCTAAAATGGCCTCTTGGCATCTCGTCCAAAGTCCCCTCTTGTGGAAGTCCTTGTTCTTTTATCTCACACCTTGAGCTGCACTGCCGCTAACCTCCTGCTTTATCACTGGGCTCACTGTCCTGCTATTTTAGAAATATTCTCACGCTCGCTGGAGCAAATGTTGATAAGATGCCTAGAGAATGTGATAAAAACCAAGGAAAGGAAAGATGTCTTTCAAACATGATAAATAAAGACGTTTTTTAAAGAACCTCCAGAAATGAAAGACTTCTGCCAGGGCATTATTGAGCATGAATCCTCTGTGGTGTTTGTAGAGTTGGGGGCTTATTGTTTGGTTGTGCTCTTTGAAAGGTTTAGGGCTCTTACTCTGTCTTTTGGAAAAAAATATATCTTTGAAGGTCATGTCTGAATTCAAAGCTGTACTTATTGTCTGAGTTTTCCATGCTATCTACATTAGGACTGCGTATCACACTTGGAAGCCCAGTATCTCCTGAAGCTAATATTTTCTAATTCCACTTTTATCCTACCCTCTGGTGTAGTATTTGTCAGTGCATGTTTGCATCTGCAGGTGCTGATAAGCTAGAAACAGCTACCTGACTAACATTATTATAGTGGGCTTTTTCTTCTTCTTTTTTCTTAGCTAGTTTGAAATGATTATTGCCTCTGGACTCTAGTCATATGCTAGAAGATAGCATAGTTTTATTTGGCGATCCCTCCCTCGTCGATTTGAAGCAATGGTGGTTGTAGTGATGACCAGGAGGAGAGAGAAAAACTGAAATCTTATTGCCACTAAAAAAAAGAAGAAGAATTAAAATAAAACAAGGAGGGAAAATGGGGCTGGAGAGAAAGAGGCAGCTTCTTAAGACGAGCTGTAACAGTAGCAATATCATTTCTGTAACAAAGGCTGTGGTTCCTTGTTCAGGTTTCAGAGGAGGCAATTAATCTCTCTTGATTTGAGAGTGGTACTAAGCAGAACCATTCCACAAAACTGCTGCACATATTGATGCTTAGAGGAGGCCGCGGGGGTGGCGGCGGAGAGAAGCAGGCATTAACCTGGAGCACATCAAACGATCTGTGAATGACTATCTGGCCTTGTTGTATTGACCCTTTTGATTCTGCATTAGTGAGGTAAGACAAATGTAAAGCCGTTATGCGACCAGCCACGATGCGAGTGGGAATCGATATGGCAAAAAAGAAAAGAAAAGAAAAGAAAGAACCTTTCCACCCTTTGGGGATGTAAGTAGTTTTCAGGCACCACTTGCGGTTTCTGCAAGAGAGACAGAATTCTCTGAGCTAACCTGGCAAATCGGTGGCACGCTGAATGCATTTGTTATACTAAAAATGGACCTGTGCATCATTTCCTATGGTCTTCTCAACCCCTGCCCCATGCAGTTCTCATCCATCTACGTATGTTCAAGCCAAGAAAGCTGCTTGAGAAACTTGTCCTTCATTATTTTATTCCTTACGTTTGTATTCTGCTTTTCTTCAGTTTGGTTCCTTGTGCACATGTAGGGTTTGAGGCAGCTGAAATGATTAGTTCAGCCACTTGCACTAGGAGTACACCTGGGCAGCACCTTGGCTCAGTTTACATTTCTGCACCCGCACAAGGAGCTGGCACCTATATTAGGATGGATAGAACCAATCCTATCAGCTATTGTCTCTTGGCACATAGATGTGATCTCCAGAGATGGGGATAAAGTTCAAATCACTTTGCATTTAAAGGCAAACTTGCCTAATTTGCACTTTTCAAAACAATGCATGAACTGAAACACAGCCATCCCTTGAAGTTTGCACTTCTCCAAGTCTCGCCATGCAGTTCTCCAGCCAAGTAATGTTTACAAAAATACATTAACTAGGACAAAGTATGCATAAGAATGTACATATTAGTGAAAACAGCATATAACAATGTGCTGTATTTTTAAAATTACTTTGCAAAACGTGTATATTAGGCCAAATTGCATACAGCAATGTGTGTATTAAGAGAATGTTTGCACTAAAATACTGATAAATTTTCATGAGGAGCTATTTTTTTAACAAGCGGAAGCCAATATGAAAACGTAGAGAACAGAATCTACGATTGGAAGCCATTCCTAGTGGTTTCCCATCCAGGTGCTGACTACCACTTGACCTTTTTAGCTTCAGCAAGGTGTTGCATAATGTGATTTAGGGCCATTCCCTAGGAGCAGTCATGGTCAACAGGTCTTCATTCAAATGTCACTCCTGAGGGCCAGTTTTATCAGGAATGGTCTAGGCAGCCCAGCATATTGGATTAGATGCTCCAGCACAGACAATAGTTTGCAAAGTGGTATCTATCATTCAGCAAATAGAGCCTCTGCTCCATTTACCATAAATTCTCACTGATAACAAGAAAGCACAGTGTGAGGATGAGCCGATTTGATCTTAGTTTGATAGATGACACAGCGAACAAGGGAGGGAAGATGTGCTGACACAGAAGGAATGATTATTTCAGCCATCAGCTGTGCTGTGCTGTGCTTGTTCCTGGACTCAGTCTACATTACTGCTCCTGCACAAGGAATTAGCGCCTATAATAGGATGGGTAAGCCCAATCCTATGAGCTGCTGTCTCTGTGCAATGGGTACCAGAATTGTACCACTGGATTTTCCTATTCTATGCAGTAATCCTGAACGTGTTTACTAGAGAGCAAGCCCTATTGAACACAGGACCTGCTTCTGACCAAACATGCATAGGTTTGTGTTGCATATCAAGAAAAGTGTGTGTGTGTATGCACACACAATTTCTGCAGACAAGCAGCCCCCAAAAGCAGTTTATCAAGCATTTTTAATGGAGCATCATATTTGACTGGTGGGCTCTGTTCAGCTAGATGGCTCACAAACCACACAGACATGCAATAGACACTGTGCATTTGTATTACAGAAAAGACAACTTGCCAGTTTTTCTAGGTCACATATTTGATTGGTTTGATGCTTCAGAACAATTCGAAACTGCAGGGTAATATACTTTTCTTACACACCAAGGCATCAGCTTCCTTTATGGAGTGGGGCACATACTTTCGTTTGCTTCATTTGTTTGTTAATCGCCTAATTACAGTGTTTTAGTTGTAAAGGGGGAAGTATGTGCCATGTTGATCTTTCTGGCACGCACAAAGCCTTGTTGTGTTTTGAAGAAATCCCCTTCCCCTTTTGGGACGGCATTAGAAACTCTTGACTTGTTCCATAGGCATGAACATAAATGCAAGTAGGAGCATTGATTTCCCCATTTCCTCACCTCTCAAGAACAATTCATAAAGCACGGAAGTTCTAACTGGTCAATCAATACTTGCTACTTAAATCAGAGGCACTGCGGTCTGCCTGAGTTATTAAAAGTGTTCCTTTTGAAGATGCTGCTCAATGAAAAGGGAGGAACTGATTCAACCTCTGGTTGGACTTCAAACTCATGCGCCGAAGGAAGCTGTGTTGTTAACCGCATTCAGGGCTTTTCCTGTTTGGTTCCTGCCCAAGTGAAATAAGGGAAACACATCTCCTTAAAAAAGCTCTTCAGCTGTTGCTGGTTGCTTCATGGGAACCAGGACAAAGACAACTGTTGGTCATTGTGTTTTCCCACCCCTCACCCCCATCCTGTAGTCTGCAATTTTTAAAACAGAAGTGAGCATTACAAAGTGACCTTTGACTATCTCTTCCTGCAATGTAATTATAGAACCGTGAGATGGGCAGACTACTTCTATTTGTTCTTCAGCACCAGCTCTCAGGTCTGCTTTGGGTCTTGGTGGATCACTTAGGCTGCAAATGTATGGCTCCTAAGAGGCTGTCCAAGGGACAGGGGTTGGAGGGTCCAAGGGTTGGAGCACCAACATTGGTAGGGCCAAAAAGGAGGTATTGGGGTGGGCAGGCATGTCAGGAGCAGACTGAGAAATAGCTTAGATCCAAAACTCAGCCAGCTAACACCCCTCAAACCAGGGAGACATTTCGACAAGACTAGGAGTTGCTCCCTCTGGTTTTCTTCCCATTGTTCTCAGTGCAAGGTAATTAGTTGAAAAAATATATTTAAAAGGATGGAGGAGCACAACTGCATTTGAAGCATCTGCCTCCAGTTTTACACACACACACACACACACACACACAGAGAGAGAGAGAGAGAGAGAGAGAGAGAGAGAGAGAGAGAGAGATTTCAGGCTTAATAAAGCTTTTTTCTTCAGCAGCATCATTATCATTGAAACCACTTCCATATTATGAAAAACACAGGCTGTAGGGCAGGCCGTTGAAAAGGGCCCCTTTAACTGGTAACTATCTAGGGGGAAATTATTAGATTGCACCACAGGCATGTTATGAAAGGGTCAAGCCCTAAACCAGGATTTCATTAGCCTGTCTGATCATTTTGGCCCTGATCAAAATAGTCTCAATTTCAATTATTGGGGGGAAACTAATCAAGTGCCAGGCCAATATATTCTTGATTTCCCCACAACCTTTCCTCAGAGTGGCAATGCCAGGAGGAGGCAGAAGAGGAGACACTGGCCATTGAAGCTGCATGGCTGCCAGGATTTTCTCTGCCCCCGGCTCCTCTCAATGTCCTGACATCATGTGTACAACACATTACTTTTGGCAGGGTAATGAGGAGGTACCCATCTTGAATAAGATGGTCCTATGTTGCATATTTAACCCACCTGGGAGGAACTTCAGAGATCCTTGGCTGTATCTCTTAATTTCCTTTGTTAGGGACCCATGGCTTAGTCTACATTAGTCTGCAGTGTAAGAAGAAAGAAAGAAAGAAAGAAAGAAAGAAAGAAAGAAAGACTCAAAGGTCCAAAATATTAAAGAATTAATGGTCCAATGCATTTTGCAGATATTCTTCCCCATGGGTGCAACAAATGCAAACTATCACTGGGTATTCAGGGAATAGAAGTGCTATTAAGGTATATATGAAAAGAATTAGTCTTTAGGAGAGGGTATTTGAAATGCATTGAGTCATTAAATCTTTAATTTTGTGACTCTCACTCATCTGCACAGAGGCTGCCTGGTCCCACCAGAGCATCTTACATGGGGATGTGCAGCTGGCCTTATAAGCTGTCCTCCACCCCTACCTCTTCCTCTTTGCAACTGATGTTGCACCTTGCCTTCTCATCCCTTTGGTGGTTTAGCCAGTTGCCTTTTGGTGCTGTATGGGGATTTTTGAGGTGGTCTCCAGGCATGTTGACCACGTTTTCTTTTTACCAGCTCCATACCACAGTCTTGTTGGGTCCCCTGCCAATCGGCACTTGTTGTCAAAACTGAACAGGCAGGGAAGGGGTTTAGCTTAGCTCTCACCCAAGGGCACCAAGTCAGTGACAGTATCTTCAACCAAGCTCACAGCCAGTCAGTTTGAGGGTGGGTAGGATATGAGGCAGACCTTGGTCATAGCATCCCTACAAATGGGAAGGACAGTGGGAGGGTGGTCTGTACAGGTTGCATTTCAGGGAAGTTTTTAATATGTAACACTGTATTGTTTTTAACACATGATTGGGAGCCGCCCAGAGTGGCTGGGGAAACTCAGCCAGATGGGTGGGGTATAAATAATAAATTATTATTATTATTATTATTATTATTATTATTATTATTATTATTGCATTTCAAGCAAGCAGGTAACTAAAGCCCCTACTCAGCAAACAGTCTGATCTGTGACCCAAGTTAGGGTGGTGTTTCCTGGCGAAAGGGTGAAGGAGATTTGCCTTCCACCATCACTATGTTAGGCTGACTGCATTGTTTTCTTGTAGGTCCTTGATTTTAATAAAGCTCTGGCCTTGTCGTGCATGTTCATTCTGTGATGTGGGGCCACCTTTAAGACTCCATCTCTCCTTTCTTCTTCTTCTGTTAGTGACACTTTCCATCCTTTCCTCTTAGTATTCTGCACTGCATCAGGAACTCTGTCCATACAGAATGGAGGCTGCATGGTGGAGGTCTTCCAAGTCTGTGCTTGCTCAGTTGGCTGGCTAATTCCACTGCTGGCCTTGTTTCACATCTCTTGAAAAAGAACAGAAGATGAGACCTGCTGGATCAAGCCAACAGCTCATTGAATCCAGCATCCTAGAGTACTGTGGCCAGTTCAGGGCACTGCAATTCAAGAAGGATGTTGACAAGCTGGAACGTGTGCAGAGGAGGGCAACCAAGATGATCAAGGGTCTGGAAACCAAGTCTTATGAGGAACAGTTGAGGGAGTTGGATATGTTTAGCCTAAATAAGAGGAGAGAGGACTCAGCTAGATTAGTAAAGAAAAGAAAAGCATTTTATATGTATTGTATATGCAATATAACATAAAGCAGAGACATCACCTTGCCGACAAAGGTCCATATAGTTAAAGCTATGGTTTTCCCAGTAGTGATGTATGGAAGTGAGAGCTGGACCATAAAGAAGGCTGATCGCCAAAGAACTGATGCTTTTGAATTATGGTGCTGGAGGAGACTCTTGAGAGTCCCATGGACTGCAAGAAAATCAAACCTATCCATTCTGAAGGAAATCAGCCCTGAGTGCTCACTGGAAGGACAGATTGTGAAGCTGAGGCTCCAATACTTTGGCCACCTTGTGAGAAGAGAAGACTCCCTGGAAAAGACCCTGATGTTGGGAAAGATGGAGGGCACAAGGAGAAGGGGACGACAGAGGACGAGATGGTGGGACAGTGTTCTCGAAGCTACCAACATGAGTTTGACCAAACTGCGGGAAGCAGTGGAAGACAGGAGTGCCTGGTGTGCTCTGGTCCATGGAGTCACAACGAAATGACTAAACAACAAATGTGATATAACACTGTGACACCAGATGGCACTGTGGATTTCTGTCTTTCCCAACCGGATTTCCCTGTGAGTTTACAACGTGTTTAGCTGAAACGCTTCTTTGATGTGTCTAGATCCAACCTGAGAGGAGATATGATAGCCATCTTCACTTTAGTTGAGATTCCTGAATTCAAGGGGGTTGAATTAGATGACTAGATGACCATCAGGGTCCCTTCCAAGTCTACAATGCCCTTACTTTTCAGAGGATGCTAGTAGATAAGAAAGTGTGGCTTATGTGTTAACTCCTTGAACAAGTTTTGGCATAGGGTCCCTTCAGATATATAGTGGGTTTTCCCCTGCCTTCCCTCACACCTGATACTGTTGGTAAACTCTATAGCAAAGCTCCCTTCAAAAGTAGTTTTAGGATAGCAAGTTTTAAAATGTCATGTGCTCCAAATTATGGGCAGGCTGCACATGTTCAATAATTTCTTTTGGTGGTAGTGATCTAAAGCCAAGCTTATGTAAAAAGAGTGGCCTTTTTAAATAAATAAATAAAAAGATGGTAGAAGTGTGATGTTTAAATTTAACAATACTCCTTTAAAGTTGGCGCTCTGAAAGAGAACGGCTGCCAATTTATGGTAATTTTAATGCCTCACAACCTTGAAAGTGTCCCTTTAATTAGCCTGTAAAAAACGAGGTAGCTTTTGATACGTTCGCTCCGTGAAAATGTCTGCAGGCTATCCGATATACGATGAATGTCAGCATTTGTCACTGAGAAGATTTTGTTAACAGACACTATGTGAATCTGAAATGTTGAAGTAGACGTATTTCAATGCTGAACAGGGGCACAAAAGCAGTCTGCACAACTGCTCTGTGCTGGGGCTGAATAACGAGGCTAATTGGGGGGGGATTGGGAATGATTTTACCCTTCCCCGAGTCAAGCCACAAAGTCAATAAAATACCCTGAGTCAGATCAGCTCCCCACCAAGCCTCACATTGCTCTGTCACACTGTTTTTTCTGTCCTTCATATTTGTCTGTCCATTATAACTCTATACTTTTCTATGTCTCTGTGTTTCCCTACTCTAGGTCCACGGGCTTTGCAGGAAGTGAGGCTGTCTAAATGTCGCCTGCAAAGCACAGAAAAGCTCTGGGTTGGTTAAAGGAAAGCAGCAATCAAAAGACAGACAGACAGAAAGAAAAGCTTCTTTCAACTTTGTAAAGAAATTGTTAGCTGTTCTGCTTGGGGGTGGGAGGAATTCTCTGGAGTGAGCAATATTAGGAATATCACCTTTTAATAACTATTGCAATAACTATTGAAGGGCACCGCCTTCCAACAAAAATGAACTAAGCTGGTTGGTGTGAAGTTGCTAGTGCTAAAATAAAATATGTACAGGTAAGAATATACATTACTTGGCAACTTCTTTTTTTAGGTAAGAGAGTGCAAGAGACAATCCCCGTCCCTTGAAAATATGAAATCAATATGTATTTGGGAGGAAAGTGATTCCCTTTTACTTCCCCCCGCAATTGTCCCGGGACCTGCAATTTGGCCAACATTAATTCATTCTGGAGGGGACCCTATACCTGCAGAATATGGGCTTATCCAAACTTCCTTTTGTGTATCACATTTCTAGGCACAGATCTGCACTTTAAAACTCCATGTCTGAGCACTTTGTTTTTTGCCTCAGCACTTTCATGGGGTGTTTGCCTCCAGAAGTGCAAATATTAGGACATAACATTAAAGAAGTGAGTCTGTATGTTACTGCAACAGCTGTTAGGTGACCATCTTTTGTAGACTCTGTTGCTTACTAATGCTAAGTAGTGGTCAATTGATGTTTCCTCGGTGGATCCTGATAGCTGGTGGTGGATGTTTCTTCAACTGGGCTGGGGCTGAGAACAGTGTCCTGCAGTGTGTGTGAGAGGGAAATTTGGGAGAATTGCAGTGTAACCAGTGAAAGTTGCAATTATCTGGAAGCAGGAGTTGTGGCATTCTTTAAGTGGATGCTGTTTGAAATAGGAGATGCTGGTTGATGGTCCACCATTGCATCTGTGGTCCTACGTCTAGATTTACTTCACTGATTACACCATAAATTCACATGTCTAAAGGTCATTTCCAAGGGAACGCTACTATATATTGCAACCAGAAAGGCTCCCTGCCTCCTCAGAATAAGATTTGAATTGTGTGTCTTTAAAACTGCAGTCATATAAGACAAGCTTTTGTGCTGTTCTAAATACAGCAACTTTCAGAATTTGAAAGCTAGTGTGTATGTATATTAAAAGTCTGATTTGAGCTTCATAAAAGTGGTCTATGAATATCCGTAAAATACATTTTCATTTTACCATCTGCAAAAGCCAGTTAGAATATCAAACTGGAAAGAATCAATAAAAACAGAGATGAGAATTCAGCCCACATATGTGGCTTAAAAAAAATAAAAACACCAATCGCACGCGCACACACACACACACACAGGGCAAAGAGTGTTAACTGTGCATTCAGTTGACAAAAATGACACGTCCGCCCTGCTCTGCTGAGACAGGCTGGTGGGGAGGAAGATTCACAGCATTTGTTCATTTAAAGATAAGGATAACTCCCTGCGCAGAGCACCACAAGCAGAATGCAATGAGCATTCCATCCCTCCCAAAAATTATTCTGCTCAAGTCACTGAAAGCCACATCCTCTGAATTCTTTATGAGAATTTTTACTCCTCTCCATTCTGAAACTTCTCTGGTAATTGGGGGCTAAGGTGATTCTTCAGAATCTTTTTGTATTATACAGAAGCAGACAACTTGATCAGCACCAATGCCACCTTGGAAAAGAGGGATGCAGCCTTTGGAGCTTTAGTAAAGGCTGGTCATTGTGGGGGAACAACATGTGAATGGACTACTTAGTTGCTCTTTCTCTGAAACACCTGGAATGATCTTTGCACCTATCTCTAGGGGACTGAAACTGATTAGCCGGGTTGACCCAAGAGGCCTTGCTACTTGATACAAAGGAAAAGGTGGTGCCCTTCCACTTCATATGCAGTTGCACTGAGGTCCTGCTTTCAGCCTGGTTGGTCACTGTGAGATCAGAATGCTAGGTCAGATGGCTCTTCAGCCTGATCCAGCAGGGCTCTTTCTATGTTCCTATTGCCTTATGTAGTATCCAACCAGATTAGCAAGTGAGTCTTACTTCAGCACTGGCAGCAGGACAGCATCCTTTGCCACACCTGGGAACAGTGGGCAAGCATAGGGTAGACAAATTAGAAGTTTCAGTGGGAATAGTGGGAGCTTCTGGACAGCCCTCGGCATCTGCTGCTTGAAGGAGCTGCCTCACTCTGTCTCATGGTGGGGCTGGACCTACTGACTAGTCAAGGGCAGCTTGGGAATCTGTGTGCCAAGAAGCTGAACAGCAGCATTTTTGCATATGGTTGGGTGCCAGTTTCAAAGTGCATATGCTTCTCTGAGGACCAGGCCTACCCGCCTATGTGCTGGATTCTGTGGTTCCATAATGCCTGTACATTTTCCTGAAGAATCAGATTGCACACAGCTGTGTACAATTTAAAAGTTGTGCCCCAGCAATGTATGTGACATTTCGAAAAGGATCCTAGGTCGCAGTTTTGGAATGGTATAATGCATCTCTTTGGTGTGACAAAATTTCTTCGATGAGTTCAGGCATGGCGAGACCTTCAGCCAGCCTTCCTCCTATTTCAGGCTTTTCTCCAAAATTGTGACAGTTGGGAATGTCTATTTTAAACCAAGAGCTGAAATTCTCAAGCCATGAATAACAAACTATTGGTACCCCCAGGGATGGATAAACCAGTCAATTTCAATTTATCTCAGTTTCTCATCTCTCCCCCACCTCCAATTTGAAGTCCACTGTTTTTGTTGTTGTTACTGGTATTAGAAGGGCTTTTTTTCTTTTTTTCTTTTTTTTTTTAAGATATTTATTGAAGTTTTACAAAAACATAAATTTAAAAAGGTCATATAAAAAGAAAGAAATACAAAAAAAACATTGAAAAATACATGCAAAAGAAGAAAGAAGAATAAAAACAAATCCATTTTTTGTAACCCTAACTCATTATCTTATTTCCTTGGCCTCCTCACACCTCCCCTTTTTGTATTCCCATTTAAGTAATCAAATCAGCAAATCCTTACCCTCTTTCGTTTATCTTAACTCTGTATCTTAACATATTATAACTCTATATTTTCATCCATTATCAATTCAGTTTTGCATACTCTTGTTAACTTTGTTGCTAATGCCACTTATTTTCAATCCGACATCATTTTAACATTCATTAATTTTACAGTGTTTCTGCAGATAGTCTTTAAATTTCTTCCAGTAGAAGGGCTTTTTTTTCAGCCGGAACTTGCCGGGGCTCAGTTCCAACATCTCTCAGATGGACGCCGTTGCCATTCTAAGAGAATGAGGCAGGCGTTCATGGTGAGTTCCGGCACCTCTTTTTCTAGAAAAATATCACTAGTTATTAGTATTACTTTTATTGTCCTCCCCTTACAGCAGGGCCCATGGTGGGTTGCAAGAATTAAAAAAAACCTACTATTAAAAATTGTGAAACCAGCCTCAACCCTTACCAAAATCATTTTTAAAAATAGTTAAACCAGGGCAAGCCCTCACCAAAAGCTGTGAAGGTGCCTGACTCGCCACTGAAGGGAGGGAGTTCCACTACTTAGGGGCTGCCACAGAGAAACCTTCTCTGAAGTTATCTCCCCCCAACTTCTGAGGGAGGTGCAACAACTCAAAGGGCCCCCTCTGCTGATCATAACACCTGAGAAGGTATGTAGGGAAGGAGGCGGTCTCTCAGATATCTGGGGTTTAAGCTGTTCAGGGCTTTAAACACATGATATAGTGGTGGATATAATAATAATAATATATGCATTTTTTGCATACTTTGCTCCAATATGCACTTTGTTTTGCTAGAGAAATACCATGCAGTGTTCAGAGAAGTGTCAATTTCAAAGGATAGCTGTGTTTCAGTTCAGGTATTGTTTCAGGAAGTGCAAATTAAATAGATTTGCATTAAAATGTGATCTGAAATGAATTCCTACGCCATCCTTGGGCCACCTCCCCACCACTGCTTTCATTTCCTCTGGAGTTCTGGTCCTGTTAACAAGAGAATCCATATAGTGATTCAGTTATTGACATAATTTATATTCTGAAAAACAAATATAGAGGGGCTCATTTGAGGAAATCAGATTCCCCCCCTTTTAATCTGAAGCTCAAAATAGTTCCTGTGCCAATTTCTCTGTGCCTCTATCATTTATTTCCTCGCCCATATCTTTAAATACAACTGCCATGCTGAAAGCTATAGATTTTCAAAGTGCTCCAGCAATGACAGATGACTTTTACCTGCCTTTTGCTATTTCCTTTCCAGGATTTGTATTCAAACTCAATTTCAGGACATGTTTTCCTAAGACTGACATACTAATATTGATACCTGCTTATTGCTGCAATAATTTTCAGGAGACAGAGGGGCAGGAGAGGGGAAAGGGGACCTTGCTCAGGATAGGATCTGTAGAACCGAAGTGGAATATATTCCTTTTTCCTTTTTTGCCTTCAGCTTTGAAGGCTTGGAAAGTCCCATTATCCTGAATTAAATTGGCTTAGTCTAATTCATGCAGATGGCAATTCCTTTGCAAGCTACAGCTGTCATATTTTTGTCCTCAAAGGGAAAGCAGCAGAAAGAGTGTTAGCTCTCGACAGGCAACAAACAGCAGGCTTTCATAACAGAAAGGTGACAGAAGGGGGTCTGATTTTGCAGGAGCTCATCTGTCTGCAATGGGATGCACTATGATACTTTTAAAATATCTCCAATGCAAATCCCTTCCTCAGACTTATTTGAGGTGGTTGTTTTTCTAGTAAACATCCTCCTTGCCATAAAAGATTCAGGCTAGCTCACTTGCTGTGAACCATTTTCTGTCAGCGTAGGACAAGAATGAGGAGCCTGCGGTCTTCCAGATGTTGCTGGACTACAGCTCCTATCATATTGGCTGGTGATGATGGGAGTTGGAGACTGACAATGGGCTCATATGCACCTCTGGTTGTCCCGTGTTTTCTAAGCACAGGGCCGAGAGGTTTTCTGTTTGCCCCACTACGGTCCTTGGGGAAAACCCACGGTTTGCCACTGAATCAGAACCAATGTTCTGCAGAGAACCTGACTGACATTTTCCCAAAACAGCTGGTTTTCCAGGGGAAAGTGGAGGGACAAATAACATCTGGGTGGGGCGCAGATTCCTTTGCAGATTGGTGCAAATTGGAAATTGGTGGAACAGCCCAAATGTCTACAGGGCATTTCTGTCTTCTGTCCATGGATGGGGTGGGGAAGAGTTATTGGTTTGTTTTGCTTTTGTTCTTGCTTTTATTATGTATTTTGTGTTTCTGTCTTGTATTTTTATGCTGTGAACCGCCCTGAGATCTACGGATGAAGGGTGGTAGACAAATTTAATAAACAACAACAGCAGCAGCACAGGGTCTTCTGTCAGGGGTGAACTTCTCCCCCACCCCAATAATTATTTCCCCACAATCTGCACATCGAAGCAGGGAATGAATGATTTGATTTTTTTTGTCTTCTTTTGGAATACAAGCAAAAGCTTTCAACATTTTGCAACTTCTTAAAGGCAATGCCCAGCAAAAGAAAAGAATGCTTCTGATGTCAACAGGGAGGTGTCACCCATTGCTTATATAAATGCCTTTAATTTTAGTGGTTTGGGGCCACTGCATGTATGACATCCTAAAAGTCATTGCCAAAGGGAATAACCAAAAGATGGATTGCCAACTGCTCAGAAGAGAAGCAATCTCTTGTGCCTTTGTGATCAGCATGATCAGATGCAAATACATGCTGATCAAGATGCTGTTAAGGCACAGGAGCAGGGTCTATTAAAATTGTGGCAACCCTCACATGCTGGTTCTCAAATGCATACTTCTGAGACTGCTCAGTACCATTTATGAGTAGAGCTTACTCCCAGGAAAGCATGCAGAGAATTGGAGCCCGGTTGCTTTGCAACAAGGATATAAGGAAAGCTGGAAAGCTATGTTTTTAAAACATCTGCTCTGAGAATGTGGTTCTCCGATTTGTGATTTCAAATTTTAAAGTTCCACAACAAACAAAGGAAAAACAAACTTCTACGTTTGTATCAAATCCTGACACTTCTGGATGACAAGAAACAAAGAATGGATATGAAGATACAGTAAAGTACTTTGGAGAACTGGCTGCAAACCAGATTTTGGCTGCTTTACTATGAATCTTCCCCAGAGCAGATCCCTGAAGCATTCTTTGTTGTGGCTTTGGAGAGAAATCTTGTCCGACGACCAAACGGTATGATGAGAAATACAGCTGGTGTTGTATGAATGTCATGCTAAATGAACACAATGATGGTTCTGCTTAAATAAAGGTTATCTCATTTAGATTCTTCCCTAAAATCCCTTCTGGGCGGGTACAGTTTTGCTCAGACAAATCAATGGATGAAGGAGAGAACTCCTATGCTCATAGCTGAGGGTGGAAAATATGCCAATAAAACATAATGAAAGAAATCTTCTCAACCATCATTTGTATTGGACAGTAGTTCTGGAACTCTCGGCTGGAGAGATGTTAGAAGGCCACTGTGGTGTACTGGGAAGAGTCTGACACTCTAAAAGGAGAGGTCCTCTTGTGGATCAGTACCTGGTTAAGAAAAAGGAAGCAAAGAGCTTAACTAATGGACAGTTCTCCCAATGGAGGGATGTGGAAAGGAGAAACCCCCAAGGATTGGTGCTGAGCCCTATGTTTTTTAACTCGTTCCTGAAAGATTTGGGTAGCCAAGTTTGCTAATGATACAAATTGTTCTGGGCAGTTAAAACAAAAAGACTGCGAAGAGCTTCGAACAGGTTCTCTCCAAGCCAATTTAAATAGGCAGTAAAATGGCAAATGCAATTCCATGGAACCAAATGTAAAGTGAGGCACACCGGAGCAAAAAAAGGGGAAAATAAATCATTTTCACATATATGTTTATAGGGTCTGTACTGGTGGTAGTTGACTAGGAAACAGACCTTGGGGTTGTAGCAGATAGATCAATGAAGATGTTGATTCGGTGTATAGCAGCTGTGAAAGAGGCACTTGTTAGTGATCATTAGAAGACATTGACAACAAATATTGCAAATATCAAAACAGCACTATACAAATCTTTGGTACAACCTCTTTGTACAGTACTGGCCACTTTGACTCAAAAAGGATATTACAGAGCTGGAAAAGGTTCAGAACCACAAGGTCCTAGTCCAACACTGTAACCACTACACTACACTACACTGGCTGTTGCGAAGCACACATGGGTTATGCTTCCAAAGTTACTTTGGCTAAAAAGTTACTTTGGGCACAAGGAGAAGGGGACGATAGAGGATGAGATGGTTGGACAGTGTTCTCAAAGCTACTAATAGGAGTTTGACTAAACTCCGGAAGGCAGTGGAAGACAGGAGTGCCTGGCGTGCTCTGGTCCATGGGGTCACGAAGAGTCGGACACGACTAAATGACTAAACAACAACAACAAAAAGTTTGAAGAAGCTGGCCAGCGTGACACTGGGACATGCCATGTGGTTGCTGTCAGAGAATATGGCTGCTGTTAGCAGTCAATCCTTATTTTTCCTGTTTAATTTTTCTCTTGGAATAGGTCCATGTGCTTGGCAATAACTAATTCTAAAAACATTTGTTCATTGCCTGAGAAGCAGAACATTTAAAATGATGCTGCATGTGGAGCCTAGTTATTGGGCCACAATTTCTTTCTTTCTTTTAATGGGTAAGTACATAGCATTTCATTTTCCGCATCTGTAGAAAAATAACAAACAGTCTCATAAAGGCTGGAATTACATTTTCTTTAAAAAAAATTCACCCATCTTAAGTACATGCAAGGTCTGGAGCAACAGAACATCAAAGCTAACTTATTTCGAAGTATTTCTTAAACTCATTCAGATATCCTTAGTGTTCATTAACTGTTTCCCCTCACTTTCTACTTTCAGTTGTAAGCTCCTTGGAAGCAGAGACCTATCTGTGTTGCCCTGTGAGGCACAGCTGGAACCAGCACTTAGTATCCTTGGGCAGCTGCCAGAGGCCACTGATGATGGGCGCCTAAACTCCAGTCAGCCTTTTGACATCCCACAATGACTCTGAACATAGATGTGAGGCATTGTGGGAAATTAAAAGACTGGCTAGGCCAGCTGTCCATCTCCATGGTTGGAGCCCTGTCAGCCTACTCTGTTTACACTGACATAGAAGAGGGCATATTCCAAGAGTATTTCTCCCAGGAGGTGAATAGGGAAGCCATGACTGTTTGAAGTGGTATGATATGGGGTCACAGTCAGGAGTTGAAAACCTGTGGCTCTTCAGATGCTGTTAGGCTGTGGACATAGTCCACAGGCTCACCATCCCTATTTCATGTTCTTTTTCTTTCTAGGCAGAATCCCCACAGTTACAGAGGAAGGGCTGCAACTCAGTGGCAGTGCACAAGTTATCATGCAGAATGTCTTAGGGTTCAATTCCTGGCATCTCCAGATCAGGGAGCTGATAATATGAAAGACCTCTGTTAAGACCTGGAAGCGCTGCTGCCAGCTGAAGTTGACAATATTGGGTTAGATAAGCAAATACAGTGTTACCTTGGTTTACGAACTTAATCCATTCCTTTAAAAAAAAAAAATTATTTAAATTTTCCATTTTCCCAATGATACGTTATAACAAAAATCATAATTCTCAAATCTCAAATTACCCCTGCCCTCCCTCCCCCCTCCCCACCGGACTTCCCTCAACCTCCTTCTCTGGTTTATTTTAACATACTATCAATTCCTGCATATTTTCTTTACCTTCATTTTTTAAGTGTTTAGTCATAACCTGCTAGTGAGTCCAGTTCTTTGCATTGCTTCTGTAAATAAGCCGAAAACGGTTCCCAGTCTTCCCAAAACTGTTCTTAAACTGAGGCGCGCTTTCCCTAATGAGGCCTCCCACCACTGGTGCCCTTCCACTGTTTGGATTCCTTTCTTAGACCGAGGTAAAGTTCTCAAACCGGGACACTATTTCCGGTTTTGTGGAGTTTGTAAACCGAATCGTTCTTAAACTGGACTGTTCTTAAACCGAGGTACCACTGTAGTTGGTTTTAGTTAGTATAAGGTGTTTCCTTTAACAGGGACCTTCCAGATGTTCCTGTACTCCCATCAGCCCCAACCAGCATGGCAAATGATCAAGGATATCTACCTGAGTACCACAGGTTCTTAATCAAGGGGCTTAACCAATGCACTCTGCATGACCCAAGAAAGCCATTAAGGAGGTGTTCCTGGAGCATGCTAGAATTCCTTGTGTATGTAGTCAGAGATTGTTATCTTGGTAACAATAAGTCTGATGTAACAATCTCTGCTTCCTTTATTTTTAAAAAAGAAAAAGATAGGCCCATGATTATAGATCTTTCAGGCAAACCTGTGCCATCTCTTGCTATTCTCACAAATTAGATCGATGCATAAGGAAAGTGTTATTTCCATTATACCAGCAGGATCAGCCAAATGGAATCTTCCCTTGTTTTGTCGTTACATGTTTCCAGGTACTTCAAGCCTGCAAGCTGCCTTGCAAATAGCATCTACATGTGTTTTGAAACAGCCTTCAATTTAAAGCGGCAGGAGGCAGTAATTAAATTTAATCGAAACCATGTCTGTGAGGCTTAGGGTCAAGAAATCTTTAAATCCATCTACTTCTCTGCTTCTTTTCTTCAGCTGATGGAAAGCACCGCAGAGGCTAGGCCAATAAGGACTCATATTAGATTATTCTGTAGGTAAGTAAGATTAGTGAGATTATTCTATTTGCCTTTTTTATTGCATTTTTATTGGCATCCCCCCCCCCTATTTTGAGTTATTATTTGACCCTTCAGTATGCACCCACTAATCTTCTGAAAATCGTTGCTCCATATATTCTTAGATTAATTGGATAGGGCATACACATTACCTGCCACAGGTAATTTCTGCCCATCTTTTCACTACTGGAATGGCTTCGTTTGAGTAGGCAGAAGGGGTGGAACAGCCTTGTACAACAAGGGTGGGAGGAGGCAAGTGTAATGACGTGATCACAAGTGGTACCAAGGAGCACTAAGATGCATATTCAAGATCTATATCGTTATGGAATTTGATAATGTCACCTGCTCTTCTCATCCTTCATGGAAGGTAAGGCTATCTCTCAGTGGCTACTAATGATGAGGGCCATGGCTTACCTCTACTGTCAGATGTAGATATCTAGTTGCTGGGAATTGTAAGTGGAAAGAGCACTCAGGTCTGGCTATGGGGCTTTCCATCACCAATGTGGAACTGGAGACTATGAATTGACTCAGGCCAGTAGGCTCTTCTATATGCTGCCATTTCCTACATGAATAAAACTAGAGCTGAGCCAAAATTTCCTCAGGAGACATTTTTCTGAGGATTTGACCAATGAGATTTTCATTTTGTAACCCTACCCCAAAAGAGAAGACACTTTGTAGAATCTCCTTCAAATTCCCACCACCATCAGGTTTTTTTGAGGGGGTGTCCCCCACCTGCAGTGCTCCAGACCAACACTAAAACTGTGGAATTGTATAGGGGGGAAATGAAATAGATGTGCTACTGCTGCTCCCCCTGAAAACAACAACAGTAAGATCATTCTATTTTAACTAGAAATACTAGGAACTAAACCTGTATATGCTTTGCCACTGGGCCTGCAATAAGCAACCATACTTCATGGAGGAACATTGATCCAGCATCACATGACGTCAGTGACACCTAGTTATTTCCGCACTCTTTATCTTGTTCTGTGAGTGCTCAAACTAGTGGGGAAGCCCATAAGTTTCATGTCAAGAGACTGAATCAGTAGCCTGAGTTAAGGCAATAATTCAGAGGAAGAATCCAAGGCACCCAGAGTGCCCTCAGGACCTTGGAGAACTCCCAGCATCCTGAGAAGGCAGCTATGCTATACAAACTACTGATCTATAAGCAAATAGATCCAGCTGAAGCCTTATGTACAGTGGTACCTTGGTTCTCGAACTTAATCTTCTCCGGGAGTCTGTTCGGCTCCCGAAACCACTTGAAAACCAAGGTGTGGCTTCCAATTGGCTGCAGGAGCTTCCTGCACTCAATTGGAAGCCACGTTGGACGTTTGGCTTCCAAAAAACGTTCACAAACCAGAACACTTACTTCCGGGTTTTTGCCATTCAGGAGCTGATTTGTTTGACAGCTAAGCCATTCATGAACCAAGGTACCACTGTATATGTTGATTGGCCCTGTGGCTCCCAGAGGAGCTGACTAGCTGTTAAGGGATCCTCACCTTATTTTGCCATCTTTGGCTCCTATGGAGCAGGGGACTAAGGGGTCCTGTGTCAGACTGCTCCTCTGAATCAGATGAAGGTAGCAGGGTGGTGTCCTCTGGGTCCTGAAGAAGATCCTGGCACTTCTTACCACAAAGGTAGAGTCCTCCCTTGCACAATGCATTGCCCCCAGGTTTGTGGGTCGCAACACCCTTCTATCACTGCATTCTCTTTTCTCCTATTTAAGTGTGGTTGGTCTGCATCCCTGTGACACATTACTGGACTTGCATGTCCTAACAACAAAGAATCTGATCAGACTGAAACAGGAAGTTTGTTTAGCATAGAGGCAATCCAAATGAATCCCTTCTCCTCCTCCCCTCCTCCCCTTTTAGATCTACTTTAAGACTCCTGACTTGGGCATTTCTCCAATTTCGGTTAAGTAGCCATAGAAAGCTTTGCAACAGCATCACGAGGAGCAAACATGGTGTGGCAATGTGCAATTAATAGGCTCAATGGCAAACTTCTCTGTGATGAATCACGCTTTGTGATGCCGCACACCCTCTCAATTAGCTTCTGCTCTCAGATCCAGAGAAGTATGGGTGCATTGTGGCGAAGTGTGCATTAAAACCGACTCCGTAACTGTGCAAGATCAGCAGAGCCGATAGTCAAACTACAATAGCCCTGTGTGAAAAGATCATCATATAGCAGAAAGCATGACAGAAGCCGTTCACTGTACTTTCACATTGTGCCTTCTTCAGAAAAGAAGTCTCCGGGGTATTTGTTAGCAAAGTGGAAGATATTTCAGTTACTTTTGTTAGGAGCCATAATAATAATAATAAAACCCTGCTATATTGTACAGATGTCTGCTTCCCCCCTGTCTCTTTCTCCCTCTTTCCCAAAGTGCAGATCAGATCATTAGCAAGGTATGTGACTGGCAGAGAGACCATTTCCTACTTCTTGCTCTCCATGGTAATTATCATTCCCATCACAAAGGTTAAGATTCTGACTTCCCGACCGAGCACAATGAAGACCGCTTCGTAATAAGTGCCACTCGGTGGAATCTCAACTAGAACAGGGTTTGCGGAACAATCCTTATAATTGAAGTTGTGCTAAAGTCTTTCAGAAAGGTAAAAAAAGAGGAAGGAAGAAGAGTGAAACCCCAGTTTCTTGGCAGCATGGGGGCCTAGGGAATATAAGGCCTTATAATGTTGAGAGAAGAAAAGAAAAATGTGGCCATTTAGTCTGTCTACCACACAGTTTCTCAGAGTGGGATGCCTGTCTCCCAGTGGGAAGCTATTAGGTGAGTTTTCAGCGGCGACACAGGCAAGCAGTTGAGCCACTGCTAAACAACTATGCATATGTGTGAGTAGCAGAGTGGCTGAACCTATTGAGAAGTGGGTGTCAGGAACAGAGTTGTAGCTCACAGGATTTGCATGCAAAAGAAGCCAGGTTTGATCCCTGGCAGCTGGGAAGGACTTCTGTTAGATACTCTAGAGGGCCACTGCCAATCGGTGTAGATGATACTGAGCTGAGCCAAAGTGAATTCTGGAAGAGTGGTCGGAGCACGTTGTGTTGGGTAGAACAGAAGGAGATTGCTTTCAAGGTTAGCAAGCTACTTGCGAATTCAATGGGGCGCACTCCTAGGTAAATGAAATAAGGATTGCAGCCTAAGCCTGCCACTGAAAGTAGGAATTTCAGTGGATTTCATTTCCCCTGCTGGACTGGCAATGGTGGGTAATTCAGAAGCCTCAATAACCTCCTCTGTGCATGCTCATGTTTAGTGTATTCTCTGAGGTGTGTGCATGAAAATAGCTTATGTTTCTTATGGAACTGTAAACTCTACCCAACGAGGATTACATTGCGCCAAAAATCCCTGATCTTGCTCAGGCTTGTTCCTTCAATGTTTCTACTAAATTAAGCCTTTGATTCATGAAATTCAATATTTGCTTGAACATATAAGCAAATCAGAAGCTGAAGCAAGATCCAGAGTTCTTAGTCCATGAAAGCTAACAATGTAACATGCAGGGAATATGCCGTGCTAGAGGGTGGATGCCAACAAAATAGGTTTGAGGCTCACTGATCTATTGAATTCTTCTCAAAGCAAATTATTGCCTGAAGAAAAAGAGTCTTTTTTGGGGGGGGACACCCTAATCTGTATTCTGAAATGATATATTCTCAGGAGGTCTACATAATGTGATTTTGGGGGTGGGGGCGGGCTGTGGGAATATGTAAATTGGTTCTCGGATATCTTTTCGTAGGAAATAAATTCATGAATTTTTCAGTATTGCGCTTTCAAGCTTAAAGTGCCCCACCCATTTCATAACCCCTCCAAATAAACTCCAACCCTAGAATCCATTAGAGGTATTAGCCACATCTCTCTAAATAGGTATAATCAAGACCAGATGTGGTTGAAGTAAAATTGCTGGAGGGGATGAAACTGGCGAAGTCGAAAAAGAAATTAACATGCTGTCTGAAAAGCTGGCAACTTAACGAAACAACTACTGTAACCCAGCAGTAATTAACATACAGCAATGCACTCAGCAGTGAGGGAATCTTCTTCTGTTCCTTCTAAACACTATGGCCTTAAGTGTGAAATTGAAACATAAGAAAGGCAGCACACGCACCTTTATATTTTCTACTTCTCCCACTGCTTCTGTACTTCCTCCCCATGTGCCTGCTTTCAGAACTCTTTTCTGGTCTCCTCAGACACAGGTCTACACATCCAAAATGAGAAGCAGCCAAATAAAGGTGCAAAAAAACCCAGATGATGACTAGGCTTCCCTACAAGCAACCCTACAGGCTTTTCAGCCAAGTGAGCCTCTTCAGCCTTCTGTGGGCCTAACTACTGTGGCATATCATCCAGCCTTTCCTGTACTGTTTAGTTGTTCAGTTGCCAGCTGTCTCTGCTGCCATGCTTTCACTTGGTGGCTGGAATAAGCTGGGTGTCACATGCTACAAACCAAGGGCATAGAGGAATGGAAAGCAGCAGGCTTTTTGAGAAGCCCAGGGGCACAGAGAAAGAGAACCTGGCACCCTCCATCCATGATGGGTTGTACATTCAACAGGACAGAACTCTGCCCTCAGGAGGTATCCAGTTCTATCCCTGGAATCTGCAGTAGGTGGTCCCTGGTGGCTATCATCTGCCACCTAACACCCAAAAGATGGACCAAGGCTGTGCCAAGGCATTTTTGCCTCCTGAGGGAAAGATGCTGCTAGCATAGATAGCACAGTGTTGATTAGTTAAGAGGTTCGGAGAATGTGGGCTGCCCCACACTCTTCACCTGAGGCAACCACTGCACTCTTTCTAATGGTAGGGCTGGCCCTGGCATGGAGAACTAGGTTGTCCTGGTATAAGGCATGTCCCTGTCCCTGAAGGAATGTAGACTTCTACGAATTTTTGTATCAAACAGGCTAGGAGGATTCTGGACTGCTGTGTGTGCATTTCTTATTGTATTTTGTACAATAAGTATCCACAGTGTTTTTTTTCTTCTAGAAAATGAGGTGCTGGAATTCACCATGAACACCTCTGTTGTTCTCTTGTAATGGCAATGGCTTCCACCTGAGTGGTGCTGAAACTGAGTTCCGGTGAGTTCCGGCTGGAAAAAAAAAGTCCTGAGTATCCATATTATTCATGCTCCTTATACTTCTGTTATCCATACAATGCTATTTTTTTAATGTAATTAATCATAAGTTGAATGAGTTCTGCACAAACTGCTAAAAGCTCTTGATGGCTATCTCAGATGACTCAGACTTTGCCTTTGAGCTACTTCCCTTGGAATTTACTAACAAGGCATGAATTGACTGAATTTGCCAAAGAAGAATGTTTTTGCCTGGTGTATAATGAAGGCACCAGCCTTCATTGGTACTGCTGTAGTTCATCCCATCTTGGATTTGGTCACAACCCACCAGTTGAAGATCAATGTCTAAAAACCAAGCAATTCTGCTTCTGGCTGTTTTCACTTCGTGCCTCCAGCTCTCAGATTAAACCCTCCTAAGGAAAGGAAGAAGAAGAACCCACCTGCACCCCAGAAAGGCTTTTTCTCTGTTTAAGCAGTGGGGACAACATTCACTGGATCAACTTCTTGACGGAATAGTGTTTCAGTTCCAAAGTGAGCATGTTACGGTTTTTCAAGTATGGGTAGCAGATAAAGCAAACAGCTCCAGCTCTAATATACACAGACGTCTCTGCAGCCTTGAATTAGCAAAAGTCATCCTTTGGCGCAAATGGCAGCACATATGCCTGGAAAATTTCCTGCCTCTTTTCGTTTTCTCTGAAAGTTAATTTATCAGTTGGCATTTGTGCTGTATATTGGGCTCAAACCTTCTCTCTTTGAACGGGGTGGGAATCCTGCCACTGATTTCAACAGGAGCAGGTGTGTGCCCTTAATGAGGCGTGTGGCAGTGGCAGTATATACACAGAAAGTCTGGAAGCCGCCAGTGTTTGAAACGCCAGGCAAAGCGATTTATATGAATCCTGAAGCCCATGAATAGTGCATGCTGGTGACATTTAAGAGCTGACAAGGAGAGTGAGGGATATCAAGCAGAGGAACAGAATTTAGAGAAGGAGATACTGTCATGTTGGAACTATTCACCCCTCACTTGGAGAAGTTATAAAAACCTTGAACAGATAGAGGCAAAGTGAATGCTAATAAATGAGCAGTGCCTAAGCTGTAGTGGATGATCAGAGTGTGGTTTTGCTTGTCGCTTCGGGATAATTGGGAGGGTTCCCACCCCTGAAAAACATGCACGCACGATGTCTGCAAGTCAACCCCAGCTGACTTCTCTTGCTTCAGCCTCAGAGGAGGCAGGGAACATCACTCTGTGGTAGAACACAGGCTATGGATGCAAAAGGTTTCAGGTTCAATCCTTGGCATCTCTAAATAGGCAATTATTCGCCCTCCCATCAGATGTGAAGGAGATAAGTAACTACACAAGCTTTAGAAGACATCTATAGGGAAGTTTTTATTGTTTAGTGTTTTATTGTGTCAGCGGCAACCCTGTCAGATGGGTGGGGTACTACTACTACTACTAAATGCAGTAGGCAATACAGTGCCAGCTGGACTGTAGCAACTCTTCCCAGTAGGTCTTGCTCCAATGAAGCAGTTGCAAGGACTGAAGGTCCCTGCCTTCCCACCATACTCTAAGGTTCCTTCTTCCCTGGTTCCTTCCCCAGCAGCCAAAGGCTCTGTCGTCTTATCTGTCTTAGCTCCGTTCTCTTCATTTCTTTGCATGTTCTGGGAGACCAGTGGGGAAGGTTGCAGGAGAGGGAGACTCCCTGGATTCTTCTGCAGCCTGCCTTCCTCCTCTCCTGCCTCTGAGCCTGGACTGCTCTCTGCCACAGCCTCTTCCTGCTCAGTAGACCCTGTTGCCTCTTCAGCTTCCCACCCCTCCTTTTCCCAGTCTACCCTCTCTTCTTTCTCTGACCGCTCATCGTCATCCCACCTCCAGTCCCCTGGCTCTGATCTTTCTTCCCCTGGATATTCCCTTGTGGGTTCCTCAGCTGGTGCCTCCTGCCACTCCTCTGCTTCCAGCCAGTCCATGACAGCTTCATTTCCCTCAGTCAAGGATGCTCAGTTCTTTGTTCTCACCAAATTAGGGCTGAATGCGTACTTAGCGTCCAAGTAAGGCCAAACTCCAGCACTTATCAAGCATTCCGATTTCGGATCAAAAGAAACTAATGAGTGTTTGGCTAGGCATGCTAAGCTTTACCTTCTCATCACTGTTCCTGCTTCAGTTGTCATCCTCCAACTTATGGAGAATGACAGAAATGATAACAGGGGGAAGCGTTAGCATACCCACCTCTGGAGTGCCAGCTAGCACTAATTGAGTCCAAACCAATACATTCTTATATGCATCATTTAGGTTTGGTGTTTGGGCTATTTGGGGACAATTTCTAACTTATTGGACTGGTTAATAATCATGGGGAAATTATCCAGTGCCTTGCTTTTGTCAGGGAGATGGCTTTCACTATCAGGCCTTAACGAGGGTGGATGAAATGTCCAGAGACTGTGTGCCTTTCCTTACCTTCTCTTTCCCTTCTCTGCTGATGGTGTCATCAAGCTGCGTGCCTGTGAAGGACATGCAGTATAGCAAGTGGCAGACCAGGAACAGAGAGATAGCTCTGGAAATATCCTAGGATGCTGGCTGCTCCCCTAAAAATGGTGTGGGAAGGCCCAAACTCTGGTCATCTGTCACAGTGTGCAATGCTGTGTCTCTGTCAACACTCAACCTGCATATTGTTAAATAAATGTAAAATGCCAGTTAACCTGCAGTGCCCACATTTCCACAGGAAACTGATCAAGCACTGTGCCAATGAAGCTTCTCACAACTTGGAGAACCGAAATTACTGTGTTCCCCACCCCAACCCATTCCTTCTCCCCTTTTCCACTGTCTTTTCTGCTTAGCCAGGCCAAAAGTGCTTTTACAGGACATATTATGGTACTTCCCATTCTCTTTTGATGGAAAGGGGAAACTTCCTGTTTCTGGTAATGTATGTGGTGACCTTTCAATCTGAACAAGGCCCATTTTCTGAAAATTAGATGCTTACCACAGGCAGCCACAAAAGTCATTTCATTTTCACAAACAATTAGGTTCTCTGGCTGGGTTACTTTGATCAAATTTCAATGGAGGTGCCTGCATTTCCTTACCTCATGCAGTTTAATTTAGGCATATGTTGTTTTGCTCTTTCCCCCCTTGTGCCAAACTGTTGAACTGTTATTCTAAGGGTGCTGGTATTCAGTCGCTGCAATCTTCCTCCATGCAGTGCTAAATTGTGTTTTGCGTTCCACATTAATTAGCTCAGTTTAGATATGTGCACTTTGTAGGGCCTCACTTCTGTAAGATCGGGTGCACATTGCTTCATTTAATTGTACCAGAAGTTTAGAGCATCTGTGGGCTAGTACTGAGGGTAAACTCGCGTAAATGGAAAGCACCCTTCCTCGTGGAGAGTAAGGAACACAGGCCAGGCGGCAACTCTAATGCATTGTGAGCAAATAAAATTGTCCCACAAAAATGGCACCCTTGTCTATAACACCTTTTACACATATAAAAATCAAATACATATCTATTGGGCAGAGGAGGGAAATCTACTATAAAATAAACGTTTCAGCCTGGACTTTACTGTTACAATATGTACCACATGTGAGTAACAAAATCAGTCTGTGGAAATTTCTCCTCTGCAAGGCACTTTATGAGGAGAAATAAAATGCTAGTCAAGAGCTCTGAGGCTTGTGCCTTTGTTTGCACTTTCTCCACAAAGGCAGGGCAAATCGGTGTATGTTTGGGGATTTATAAGAGTCGGGTGCAATGTCAGAAGTAACATTTGTGCATGTTTGATGGTTAAAAACTAAAACATATAAAGTGAGGGGGGAAATCACTGGATTCTTGACTTTTGAAGTGGCTGTATGTGTGTGCATTAGTATTAATTTTCAGAGCTGAACCAGACATTACAATGGAACAATTTTTAAAAATCTAATTTAATTTATTAAAACAAGACTATTGACTCCCCTTCATCAGAAGATTCTGGGGTGGCATACAAAAGTGTGAAAACAATTCACACAACTTGTAAATGTGATATGTTTAAACAAACACAATACAACAAAGAACACACACAAAAAAAGAGCAAGCTAAAAACAGGAAAACAAACAAGAAAAAGAGTTCTGACAAAAATTCTCTCTGGGCAAACAGGAAACCCTTAACCTGGCACTGAAAATATTGTAACAGCAGGGAATCGCTTTGGAGCCCAATCCTGTATTTCTCTCATAACAGTAATGGAGGGAAAAGGGGACCATTTTCAGGGGAGAACTGGCAGATAGCAGGTGTGCTTAAAGCTTTTTGCACCCGCCAGTTCTTCGCTTCTTCACCTTGGTCCTGTATACCTGAAGGAGCGTCTCCGCCCCCATCGTTCAGCCCAGAGGCTGAGGTCCAGCGCCGAGGGCCTTCTGGCGGTTCCCTCATTGCGAGAAGTGAGGTTACAGGGAACCAGACAGAGGGCCTTCTCAGTAGTGGCGCCTGCCCTGTGGTACGCCCTCCCACCAGATGTGAAGGAAATAAGCAGATATCTTCTCTTTAAAAGACATCTGAAGGCAGCCCTGTTTAGGGAAGTTTTTAATACTTGATGCTGTATTGTTTTTAACACTTGATTGGAAGCCACCCAGAGGGGCTGGGGAAACTCAGCCAGATGGGCGGGGTATAAATAATAAATTCTTCTTCTTCTTCTTCTTCTTCTTCTTCTTCTTCTTCTTCTTCTTCTTCTTCTTCTTCCTCTTCTTCCTCTTCTTCCTCTTCTGCCATTTTGTTAACCGTGCTACACAGGCACCCTAAAGCCATTATCTGAGATGAGAAGAAGCTTCATGGAAAAATGTCCTGAGGACGGGGGGTGGGAGAGAAGAACCTGCCTTACCCTGCAAGCATCTCCTGCCTGTCCCTACAGTCATATTACATGAGCAGATGCATGCTTAGGAAACAAAAGCAACTGTAGATATAAAGCACTGTTCCACTCCTAAGTTGCATGGTGGCAAGTGGGGAAATAGGTTTGGCAATGTCCCCAAATTGCACCAACTCCCCTCCCTCTAAACTGGCCATCTTTTCACTAGGCTGTTTTTCAAGTAATAGTGGAAACACCACTATTCTCACATTTTGCCTCTAATTATATATTTAGAGCCATCTGTTTGTTTCAGGTTTTGTTTCTTATATTTTTTGCCTTCAAAATCTCAAGTGCCAGCATTACTTGGAATTAAGAAATTGCTATAACATTATGTAGGGGGTGGTAAAATGCTTGGCAATAAAGAAATGCTGGGTGTTAGATAAGCAGAAGTGGTTCACTGCTGAGGGTTGTGGGAGAGATTTGTGTTATTTGCCTTTTAATGAGAACCTGCTTTATTTGCACTTCTCTGCAGTTTGCCTTGTGATTTCCCATCATACATAAGACATACACGATACTTTTATTTGTATGCCACCTTTCCACAATTCAAACCCTACATAATTGCAACATAACAAAAGAAATAATAAACAATAAATAAAATATAAAAAAATTGCAACCAAACCAAACAATCACATGCTCTAAGATAAAGAAGGCTGATCGCCAAAGAATTGATGCTTTTGAATTATGGTGCTGGAGGAGACTCTTGAGAGTCCCATGTATTGCAAGAAGATGAAACCTATCCATTCTTAAGGAAATCATTCTTAAGGAAATCAGCCCTGAGTGTTCACTGGAAGGACAGATCATGAAGCTGAGGCTCCAATACTTTGGCCACCTCATGAGAAGAGAAGACTCCCTGGAAAGGACCCTGATGTTGGGAAAGATGTAGGGCACAAGGAGAAGGGGACGACAGAGGACGAGATGTTTGGATACTGTTCTTGAAGTTACCAGCATGAGTTTGACCAAACTGTGGGAGGCAGTGGAAGACAGGAGTGCCTGGCCTGCTCTGGTCCATGGGGTCACGAAGAGTTGGACACGACTAAACGACTAAACAACAACAACAACAACAAGATAAAGATACAAAAAACTAACAGCAAAAACAGCAACAACACCCCCAATAACTCCCTAGCCCAAGAGGCTGTTCAGCAGCCTCAGCTTTCATAGCCAGAGTCAGTCAGGTCTGGTGGAAAAAACCTGCAAGATCTTCCATGACTCACAGCCAAGATCACATCAAAACGATGTGTGTGAAAATGTGCGTGTGTGCATAATTCAGTGGCCAGATTGTTGACCAGGGCAGGGTGGCCTGAACACATAACACCAATTCCAGCGTTATTCCCAACTGAGTATTCTACCCACCCTCCCCCCGCTTTCAAATATACGCAGCTTGCAAGGCTGCACCAGTGGGATGGGAAACCCACAAAGCCCCCTAGTTTCTTGCTGCCTTTGAAGTTTTAGGTTTTTCCCATAGAACTAAAGGCAGTTGGAAGGAAGGATCGCCGCTCATACATTTATCTACTTCTCACCTCGATAAAAATGGTTTTGGCAGGGCCTTGTGTTTCAAAAATCAGACAAACTGGTTCGATCCGAAGTGACCATGAGACAAAGGTGTTAAGTGTGTGCACTGCAGGAAGCGATGCCTTTACAAAACCCATTTTCAGTTCTCTTGAAAAAGGCAGGCTGTTTCTAGCCTTACAAAAATGATGCTACAAGATCTCTGTAAATAGGAGCTAGACCCAGACAGCTATTCTGCTTTTCCATCATTTCAGAGGCCACGAAAGTGATGGTGGCTTTGCAGCTGTTGGGCAGAGGAGCTTGTGTGAATTTCAGGTGTGGGGTGAAAATTACCCCTGCTTCTGCAGCTTCCCTGATGATCATGGATGCCATTTACTACCCACCCAGCAACCCAGAACAATGCTGTGTCATGACATAGTGTCATTTTGAGTAGCACTTTTTTAGGGGGTGGGGAGATGGTGGGAAATGGTAAGGGGCTAGCATTTCCTCCACCCACTCTGAATGCTTTGTTCCAGAGCATTTGGGGGAACACAGATCCCTCTTTATGCGTTACTTATGTCAGTGAATGGCATTGTTCACAGAGCATTATATGATCCAGAATAGATGCAAAGCTAGTGAGATCTCCTCCCCTGATCATCCCCGCTGTGTTACTGAATGGTAGCACCATCCCAGCTAACATCCTTTTAGTGGCCAAGATCAGGAAGAAACCATGTACTGAGCCAGGGCAAGGGGAGCAGGAAGCCATAGCCAGTGACGAGGTACAAATTCCCAAAATCTGCAGAGTCTGATTCGAGACCAGCTCCTTTTTCTGGGGATCCTTGTGAGTACAATGATAACATTGTCCCCAGGGCAGATATAAAAAAGTTCATTGTACACTATGCCCTAGGAAGCGGGGAAATGTTGGATTGCAGCCATGATATTTTGGTTCAGATCTGATCCAGTCTAAACCTGTGTGCAAATAGTCTTATGGGTTTAATTGAACTGGCAGTAGCATGGAACGTCCCACATTAAGTCTAGCAATGAGTCTGATGTCACTCTCCGATTCCATGTATCATTACTTTTAAGCTCTGTTAAAGTCATAACAAAAAAATAAATCTAAGACAGCAAGGAAGAAGGATGAATGATGTTTTCATTTTGGATGTAGCCGGAACAGCTCTAGACTGAAGAATATCTCAGAATCTTTAATCAACCCTTTTCTGAAGTGTGTATTTATTTTTCTTCTGCTTGCACAATTTATCTTTTATTTTCAGAGGAACTGGAACAAAGCTTCCCCCTCCCTCTCTGACAAAAGCAAAGGAAGAGAGTTTGACATCTTCCCAGGTTTTCTCTAATAGCCATTACACATCTGCCTTGATGATGAATTATTGGTTGTCAATATTGCGTGTATTGATCACAATCTTCCCAAGTTCGACCTTCATATATGTGTTAAAACAGAATATGCTGTAATCTATAAAACCACGTTAATTGCTTTGGGGGCAAAACAATGGATTGTGTGCAAGCATATTGCTTGCCAGGCAGATGGTCAGCATGGTCAACTTTTGACAATGCTATTTATCTATTGGAGGATAGAATCCACTCCCTTCCTCCCTTTCCAGACAGGTGATTGGTCCTGTCAAAGCTAATATTGCTGATCAGTAATGTGGATGTAGGTGCAGAAGCGCTGAGCATCACACCCTTTGACACTGGATGAAGCTTTTTTATATATACTGCACAGTACTTCTTGTGCATGTCTGGATACAGTCCAGAAGGACACTATATTTCTAAAAAATAAAATAGAACAAATTTCATGCATCTTTGTTGAATAAAGCACCCATCTTCAAAGAACTGATACTAGCAAAAGATATTCTAAAAGTTCACAGGAACATATAGCACAAGCTCATTTATCCTGACACCTCTGGGAATAACAAACTTTGCATAAATAGTGAGAGGTGGCATCTTCTGTTTGTAATCTTACCATGCTATAACCCTCTCCCTCTCAGTAACTGACAGCAAACCTGGCATTGGGAAGCCAGATAAGCGTGCGGGCGCGCACACACACACCTGCCAGCCACTACTGATAAAACCAAACCAGGGCTTAGCTCTGAATAGCCTGGCGGTGGAAGTGAAGTAGCCACAATTTTCTAACTGCTTGCCTGTAGACTTTAAGGCAAACTTTGGCTTAGCTTTATGTGTGAACCAGGCCTCTGTTGAGACTGAACAGCTGGAATGGGATTTGGGGAGACAATTTATGCAATGCAGATGAAACGTTTGGCTTAGTTCTTGCAAATCTACACTCTGAATTGTCAAACAGCATAGGAAACAAAGGCACTAGAACTTGGCAAATGCCTCAAAATGCATAACCTCCAATATTTCTCTCATGAAAATAGGCATGTTCTATTATTATTATTATTAGTAGTAGTAGTAGTAGTAGTAGTAGTAGTAGTAGTACCCTACCCATCTGACTGGGTTGCACTAGCCACTCTGGGTTGCTTCCAACATATATAAAAACATATTAAAACATTGAACAACTTTCCTATGAAGGGCTGCCTTCAGATGTATTCTAAAGGTGGTATACTGTAGTTACTTATCTTCTTGGCTCAGAGGTCGCATAACTCCATACCCTCCAACATTTCTCCAATAAAAATAGGGATGTCCTAAGGAAAAGCAGTACATTCTGGGATCAAATAAGAAACTGGGATGGCTTCTGTAAATATGGGACTGTCCCTGGAAAACAGGGACACTTGGAGGGTCTGAAAATGCCATCCTCCCAACAACCTCTGCCTTATATTATTGTTATAGATTTGGGGGGTAGGATTTTGATTACAGTGGTACCTCGGGTTAAGTACTTAATTCGTTCCGGAGGTCCGTTCTTAACCTGAAACTGTTCTTAACCTGAAGCACCACTTTAGCTAATGGGGCCTCCTGCTGCTGCTGCGCCACCGGAGTACGATTTCTGTTCTCATCCTGAAGCAAAGTTCTTAACCCGAGGTACTATTTCTGGGTTAGCGGAGTCTGTAACCGGAAGCGTCTGTAAACTGAAGCGTCTGTAACCCAAGGTACCACTGTATTTGGGTGGAGTATTGAAGGGAAGATTGGAGGCCAGTGGAAAAGTATGCAGTAGGTTAAACTTCCTTCCAAGCCAGGTAGTGGGGAAGGAACCCTCTCCGGGACCCAGGGCGGGGCATCCCATACGGACTGTGCATGTGCGGCAGCCTGTACGGACGCCTGTATGGATGGCGTACGAGAGTGGCAGCCCGTACGTACACCCATATGGACAGCTCAAGAGAGCTGCAGCCTGTACAAACACCATGCGAGCGGCACCCGTACGGACTGCGCACACCCTCGGCTGCTCTACAGTTGGGGGGAGGCAGGGGACATCTTGTCACCCTCCCAGAGTAGCACCCGGGTTGAACCGCCCCCTCCACCCCCACTTTGTACGCCGCTGAAGCCAGGGCCTCCCCTGGGATAGAGGCATCAACATGACAAAAGGTATTGATGGCCCATCTAAGAGGAATCTTGGGCCTGGGCAGACAGAGGTTGCCATTGTGATGAGTATGTGTCTGAGGTCTCAGGAAAAGAGAGTTTTTAGAGCAAGGCATGCTGGGAAGAAGAAGGCAGAGAACAAAGATTGAGATCCATCTTGGGTAGGCTGGCTGCAGGCATGCTGGGAGAGATGCCTTGGACTCCAGGGCTGTACTGCTGTGGGGAACAAGCCCCTCCTGAAATGACCATGCTGTAAGATCTGGACTCCCTCCATGCAGACTGAAGGCATAAATATGTGAATAAATCATATTTCTTAAAGATACGACAGTTTCCACCACAATTCTCCAAAGGAGCACAATCCCTGGGTAAGTGTCTTGAACCCCCTGGAATCTTGCTGCTGCTCAGCAAAGAGTGGGAGTGGTGCCCAACTTTTGTAACATTATCTTTCACTTTCTTTCCTGTATATTTATTTGCATAGCCCTTGATGTCCAGGGATAAAAGCTGTTTTTAGCTAGTGTTGATTGGTGAAACTTTAATGCATTCCAGTTTGCTCTCCTCTGCATTGAGTAATTATAAATGCTGTAAAAGGTGTATTTCAGAGAGAGCTTTTTTAATTAAAATTTCTCAAACATTTTTCTGTTCTGCTTACAAATATAGATGGGAGTTTTTGGAGGAAATAGTGCTGAAAGTCTCATTATCTTGTCGACAGTTGTGTTTAAAATAAACAAAAAGAGTTTCACAACTAAATAAACTTGAGTCAGCTTAAACGTTATTTTACTATAGAATTTTTAATGCCTATTTAAAGCAGCGTGTGTAGTTTTTGCTTCATTTTACAAAGCTGTTTGTTCTTACTGTTATTAATGATTTAGGGTGTTCTCCATCTCCCCATTTTTAAAAATTGTGTTCACTTTAATAGCTCCAAATGGCATCATTCTAAAGCATCCACCAGGTGCAAGGAGTCAGCCAGAATAAATTTGAGTGCATTCGTTATCTGAATGTTCGCTGAATTGTACTTGCAATTTGCAAGTTTTGCATTTTTGACTTTCCACATTTGCTGAGATTTCCCAAAGTTCTCTCCGTGTGTCCCTCACAATAAGAGGTACAGATCTGGCATGCAATTGTTAATTTAAGAGTTGTTTGGTTAAACACCAATTAAAGACTGATTGCTCATCCATAAGCAGAAGTGAAGGAAGAAGAAGGTTAGACAGTATCTTCCATGGGCAGCAATATCTGAGTACATACTGTCCTTGTTTATGCTCTTAAAAAAGAGCTATGCCTCTCCATAGCCTCCTGACCCAGCCATATTTCCTAGAACACCCATGGAAATGATGCCATGTTGCTTTCTGAAATTGCTACCAAATGTCCAGTCTTCCATTTGCTTAATCAGCTGTGTAGTCCTAAACAGCCGATTAAGTTGTAATGGGGTAACATTGCAAAAATGAATATGACATCTCTGTCATGATTGTGAGCATGGTTTGTTATTCCCAGAGGTGTTAGGATAGATGGGCTTATGCTATATTTAGTGTTATGATAGAAGAGATACATTATTTATAAATGAATAACCAAGATATGCTCAGCCCATGACTCTTAGGAGAATGGCTTTGTGAGATGTCTAGGAAAGGATAACGGTTGGTGGTGCACTGGCGCAGCCATCAGAATCATTAACAAGTGCAAGGAACTGGAAAAGTATAACTGATCAGATAATGCAAACCTTTATTCTGTACGTGTGTTATGAGGAATTGTTATTCATGGCAACGCTGTGGGCTAATCAGGCCTTATTTCCTGGGGCATTCTTTCATGTCAGAGGACTGCCAGAATTGTCAAGCATTCATTGGCGGAGGTCAGAAAGAGAGGAGGGGATTGATTTTTTTGCAAGAGCACACTGCCGTGCTTCATTTCCTTAGTCATTAAAAGTGGGGGAGGGGAATGATACATTTAAAATATTTAATACGGCAAGGTCCCTGTCCTTGCAGTCACGGCACATGTGAAACATCCTTTGATGTTGATGAGAGAGTTTTGCAGATGAAATGACTGATCAAGCTAATTATTTAGAGATAATTGGCTTCAATGCATAATAGAGATCTCTGTTAAATGGCCAGACTTTCCAGCCATGGGACTACCTTGGAAATTAATTCTGATTCTGCTGTGAGCAGGACTGGGCTTGCCTTGGTTCTGCAAGCTATTTCTGCTGCCTCCTCCTTTCTCTGCCCTGAGAACCATGAACTGGAAGGGCTGTAGCTCAGTGCTTTGCATGCAGAAGGTCCCAGCTTCAGTCCCTGGCATTGGGTTGGGAGAGACCCCTACATGAAATCTTCTCTCAGTGTAGATGATGCTAAGCCATATGGACCAAATGGACTGACTCATTTTAAGGGAACACCCTCTGTTCCTATGCTACCTTTGTAGAAAAGGAAGCAAGAAAGGTGAAGTCCAAGAAATAGCCGTACCGTGATACATTCTGATAGCCCCATGGGATGCTGTTTGATGGGGGAAGCAGTGCAAATATTGCTGCGAATTCCCATCAGCAACTTTTGCGATTGTGGCAGCATCGTTTCCAACCAGCACAATAATGGGAGTTGCTCTTGGGGAGCTGCAGCTCTACCAGTATAGCCAGTATAACCATCACACTGTTAAGAGTATAAGAGCATGTTGATCAAACCAAGAGTTCATCGAGCCCAGCATACAGTTTCCAACAACGGTTAGAGAGATGATGGCAAGAAGCTCATTAGCAGGATAGGAAAGAATCATTTGTTTGTTTATTTCTCAGGGTTCCATTTGTTGTTGTTGTTGTTTCAGTGTATCTGAAGAAGTATGCATGCACACAAAAGCTCATACCAATAACAAACTTAGTTGGTCTCTAAGGTGCTACTGGAAGGATTTTTTTTATGTTGTTGTTGTTGTTGTGTCATGGCTAATAGCCATGGATAGAATATGTCATTCTGTAGAGTTGTCTAGGCTTTTAAATAAGCCCAAAATATTTAGGAGATGGCTCTGTGACATTAATGTTTCAGGTTTTACTGATATTTTCTCTTGGTTATTGTTCTTATATTTGTTTGTACAGTGCCTAGTGATGCTATATGAGGTTTATGAAAGATGATGCTATACAAAAGACTTCCACTCTTCCTACCTTCTTCCCAACCCCATCTCGCCTTTTTTTCTTTTTTCTTTTTTCCTACATGGAAGATGTCATTGAACTCTGATAATGCCTCTTACTCCCTTGGGTGAAGGATAAAGGATGTGGGGGGGGGGGGAGGTTGGCAAAAACTAACTTATTGTGCGAAGGTAAAATTTACAGTGATTGCTTCACCCCATTTTGCCTCTGGCCCTGCTCACTATTGACATGCCGGCCTGGATCGAAGGAGGGGGCAAGAGACGGAATTGCCCCAGTTGGTAGGTTGGCAGGGTAGCTAACCTTATGTTCCAGCCAGGTTCCACTTATTAGAAGAGGTGGGTGACCATAGAAAGGCCTGCCTTCTTGCTTATCCAAAGAAGTGTATTAGGGGGTTCAATTTATTAATTTTGTGGCTACATGATAAAGGTTTGACATGTATACACACATATTAGCAATAAGCTTGTGTTGTCATATATGATTATTATAACTCTGGTTCAAGATGCTTGATATAAGTGAGGAGCTTTTAGAAGAATTTTAGCTGTAACTGTCAGGTTGCTGGAACAGAAAATAGGAACAAAAAGGGAGAGAACGTTCTATAGCTAAAAAGGAGATGTCAGCCAGTTTCAGGTGGCCCTGTGGTTACGAAAAGTCACCAAGAACACAATGTAGTGATGAAAACCTTCTGCTGAACTCCTTGCCTTTTTGGTGACACCAAGGCCATGGGAGTCAACCTTTCTGCTTTGCTGAAGACCCTGTAAGGGCAAAATGTTCTTGCTCTTGTATGAAAGGGTATGTTCAAGATCCGTTCGTTATCTTTCCAGCTAGTAATTAAAATGCCCAATTAGCATTTAACCATCTGTGTGTTGATTGTGCCTTATCCGTCCGGTTGATGTCCTGTTAATCCCCCGTTCCCATCTACAGGTTTGGTGAGTTCCTGAGTGTGAGCTGTGACCCCCTTTGGAGTTATTGAATGATCAATAATTTTAATCCCGCCCCCTGCCTCAAAAAGGAAGGCGAGAAACAGCAGTGGTGGGATGGGACACAAACCTACAGGCTGCTTTCTCTTGGCAGTGATGGGAGGGACGAAAGGGAACAAAGCTCCCCATTATCATCATCTCATGGCTGCTGCCATCAAGAGAAGGAAGCCTGCATGGGACACAAAGGGAAGCAAGGTTTACTCCCTTTTGTGTCCACACTCACCCTGCCACCAGAGCAGACTTCCTTCTCTCAGTGGTGGTAGGAGAGTAGACAAGTGAACATGAAGCTACAGGAGAGAGGAGCAGCAGTATAGACTTTTGCTCCCTGCAACAGCAAAATGTAGATCCTGCACTGCTGAAATATGGTCCAGATGGAGCCCTCAGGGTGAAAAAAGGTTCCCCACCCCTGCCTTAAGCTCTGCTTATGATTGATCCACCCTGTACTCTACAAACAGAGTGGAAGATAACATGCTTCATGTAACCAGATCAAATAAAGCCAGAGTGGCAAAATGAAGCTTCAGCTAAAAGTTCCTCATCTACCACCTCCAAGTTGGTTTCCTTGAAATGCTTGTAGTATGGAAAACGCGCGCGCGCGCGTGTGTGTGTGTGTGGCTCTCCCCTGTCAATCACTGTTTAGAAACGTCACCAATAATTTGTACTCTGGAAGTGCTTGACTTACGGACCCCTGGGTCTAATTGGATCCGCTGATTTCGGCTAAATCCCAATCTGTCAACAGCTCAGCAGTAGGTACAATATTGAAACTCTAATTAATCTAGTAATAACGTCAATTTGCCAGACTGGGTTTTATTTCTTTTTTAAAAAAAAAATCATTATTTTCTGTGATCTTTGACTGAAAAAGCTAGAAGGCTAGCTAGACGCTTTTATTTTTCTTACCTGATCTCTTTATGTGTGTTTTATGTAGGTAGAATTGCCAACAAACTAAGCCAGCATTACAAGTTTTTTTTTTTTTTGTTTTTTGGGACCAATCTCCAGAAAAGCAAGAGGTTTGCTTGTTTTATCCCTCAGAACTTGGGGTTTGTTTGAATTTCTTTTAGCCATACATAAGGTAAAGGTAAAGGGACCCCTGACCATTAGGTCCAGTCGTGACCGACTCTGGGGCTGCGGCACTCATCTCGCTTTATTGGCTGAGGGAGCTGGCGTACAGCTTCTGGGTCATGTGGCCAGCATGACTAAGCCACTTCTGGCGAACCAGAGCAGCACACGAAAACACTGTTTACCTTCCCGCAGGAGCGGTACCTATTTATCTACTTGCACTTTGACATGCTTTCGAACTGCTAGGTTGGCAGAAGCAGGGACCAAGCAACGGGAGCTCACCCTGTCATGGGGATTCAAACCGCTGACCTTCTGATCGGCAAGTCCTAGGCTCTGTGGTTTAACACACAGCGCCATACATACAGTACACCTAATGTGAAGAGACGGTTTTTGCATTTGCCCCTGACTTCAAATCTACTAGAAACTACAAGGTGTTGTGTCCTGAGCTTCTCCCCATGGTTTCTTCTGGGACATACCCAAGTAGCAGATAATTTTAAGAGTTGGGAATTATTTGGGAGATCACAAAAATCAGAAAAGTATCAGAACTGGGTCTACTTATGGATGTGTTAGTTAAAAATATGTGAAGAAGACACTTTCTTATTCAGTTTGGAATCCCAGGATCCAGGAATGAGAAAGGTCTCATTTCTTTGGCCCTCAGAACTCTCCCCAGGCCCCACTCCCTCACTGGCCCTTATCTGGATAGAGGATAGTGAGGGGTGTGTCAGGGTGCGCAGAAACCAGACAGTTGTACAAAGATGGGAAAAGGCATTTCTTGCTCCACCCCCTGTTGCCGCTGGTTCCACTCACCATTGGCATGTGGCCCTCAGAAGGTTGTGCAGAAGGGAACATGGCCCTTGGGCCGAAAAAGCTTTCCCACTGCTGTTTTAGGATGTAATGCCATGCTGTTTTAAGAGGTTTCTTACATAGATACATAGATGGGCCCCAAGAAGCAATAGGTTCAAAAACTAGGATTGTCCGAAGTCACATTTTTTTCTTTTTCAAATATAGTTTTTCGGGGGCGGGGGGGAATTATTACAAAGTACTCATTTCTTAAAGCCTCTCCCCTGGTAATTCCAGTATAAGAACATTCCCAGTAGGGATGTACAAGCACCCCACTGCTCACCCCAAAATGGGTCAAGCTTTTGCGAGTATTACAGACGAAAGGTCTCTCTGTTCTATTTGCAACAGTGAGTGGCAAGATGCTTTCAGGGAGCTTACAAGTAGGATTTGAAGGCAACTGGCCTCCCCTGTTGTTTCTCCCCAGCATACTAATCATCTAGTATTTATTAACCCCATGTGAGTTGCATTATATTACCACATCAGCTACAGTCAAATCCTAGGAAATGAGCATGTCTGTAAATTAAGATGGGAGAAAGAATGGAAGGAGGGCAATGTTAGAAGAGGCACAAGGTGGAAATTCATTAGCAACATTTAGATAGTAACTATCTTATAAGTGCTGCAATAAGCATCCAAAGCTTGAGGGGATTACAGAATCAATTGCCAAACACACTGAGTTGCCACTTATAATTTTTGATGCATTTGTAGGGCAGTGAGAGACAAATGTATGCACAGTTGAAATGATTGACTGAGAGGCTAGCTGTATTTGTACCCTTGAGATTTCTACACGCCCCCCCTCAAAAGTTTTCCTAACGAAGCACATGGAACCTATGAAGAAGCGATGTTGCTTAATTAGTTAATGTTTGTAATGTAAATGTTGATAAATTAGTTAATAGGCTAGGCTCACTCCCAGAAGAGAGACGCTGAAGTGGTAAGTCCACAGGGATTTGGGAATGGAACAATCTGAGATTGCTGCAGTGGGGGGGAAATATATTTGCTGTGATGGCCTTTGTGATAGGCAGCTGTATGTGAATAGAATTCTGGGCTCATCTCAATTGCCAGCAGCCCTGGTTTTTGGGAAGAGAGCAAGGGAAAGAAAATGGTCATGCGGCAATTTCTGTGGCTTACATTACAATGGAATGCAACAGTAAATACTATTTATTGTTTCAATAGCATTTTGAAAAGCTAAAGCTTAATATTCCACACTATTCCAAACAATAAGAAATTCTGGATACTATATTTTTCTTGTGAGAGGATATGGTAGTCTTATGGCTTGTGTGTGTATGTCTGTGTGTTGATGCCTGTTTCTTTCTGAATATTTAAGCCGAGCGTGACTTTTACAATTTATTAATTGCCTTTTAAACTGCCCCCCCTCAAGGTAATTTACGCATAAGGCAACACCAAACACAAAAAAACAGTAAGTACACTTAAAACGAAACTGAAACCCTAACAAGTGGACCCTTGAGGTAAAGACCAGCTAGGAAAGCCTGTGGGGACAAAAATATCTTCAACTATATGCAGAAAGTGCAAACAGTGGGTATCTGTTATATCTCAATAAGAATGCTATTCCACAGAAGAGGGGCTGCCACACTAAAAGCACACCAGCAATGCAAGTATTTCAAACAGCATCTATTCTGTCCCTACTGATCCAAAGCAAATAGCATCTCCTTCAAGTCCCCCAGACAGCAGCAAAAATGGCTTCTGAGTTGAGTATATTCCAAGCTCTGAAGCTCCCTCTCTCCAACCCCTACTCAGGTAGGTGGGATGTGTCCCAATTCCTACCTACTAGCCATCGAAAGACAGTGAAGAAGATATTCTAGTCCTCCAAAGAAGCATTTAAACTAAAGACTAGACTAGAGCAGAGGTGTCTAACCATAGGCCCTTCATACATTGTTTGTCTATAATCCATGAAGAAGAAGAAGAGTTTGGATTTGATATCCCGCTTTATCACTACCCGAAGGAGTCTCAAAGTGGCTAACATTCTCCCTTCCCTTCCTCCCCCACAACAAACACTCTGTGAGGTGAGTGGGGCTGAGAGACTTCAGAGAAGTGTGACTAGCCCAAGGTCACCCAGCAGCTGCATGTGGAGGAGCGGGGAAGCGAACCCGGTTCACCAGATTATGAGTCTACCACTCTTAACCACTACACCACACTGGTGATCATTGGCCAAGCTGCTTGGGGATGATGGGAGTTGGAATCCAAACGGATCATCACAGGTTAGACTAGAAAAATTGTATTCTTAGCTTGCTACCCTAACTGTTGTTTGTAATTCCTTTGTATATATTACCATAGCTATCCTGTGCGGCAAGTCAGGTAAAGGCAGCTTTCCCCAACCTCTCCAGATTTTGAAGGCTATGCAACTTCCACCTCTACCATCCTATTGCTAATGGTAAGCCTTTGGTCAGTGCTGGCTGGCACTGATGGGAGCTGAAGTCCAAAATATATGGAGGGCACCAGATTGAGGAAGGCTGGAGAACAAATCCCATTGCATGCAGATGGTCCCAAGTACAATCCTTGGCAACTCCAGGTAGGGAGATGATGATTGGCTCGATGTTAGGCAGTAAGCTTCATGACTGGGTGGAGATTTAAGCCTGGGTCTCATCTGCCCTTGCCTTACACTCTAAGCCCCACATCATACTGGCATTGTGTATAACAAACTTAAGAGGTCAGTTCAGTTTGAAGAATTTAGTTTGCCCCACATTTTTAAGCAAACTGACCTAATTTGACCTTCCAAATAAATACACTGATAAAACTATAACCTTCAGATTTTGCACATCTTTGAATTTTGCGATAGGATTGTCAAGAAGAAGAAAAAGTACCAAGTTGTATAAAAAGCTGTATTTTTGGATAACATACATACATGCATAAATTGAAATTTTTAAAAAAGTATTTAAATGTGAATTTTCATATGGACTTTTAATTTTTTTAAAAGAAAAATAAATAACTTGCAGATTAGTGTGGAAATGGGATGGAACAAAACTGACACAGAACAGGAAATAACTGATCTCTCCACCCCTAGGTACAGTGCAGTTTATTTTATATCGTTCCAGATTGGAGATTTAGAAAATATTTTAACTGCTAAAGTAATGCTATGAATCTGTATGCTAAGGGAATGTGGTGTAGGAAGAGCCTTTGGGCTCTCACTGAGAGGGTACCAGCTGCTTGCTTACCTTTAAAAAATTATCCTGGAACTCCACAGAATGGGGGGGGGGAATCAGGTTTCTTTTTGGTGTGGGGCAGGATGAAGAAGGGAAAGAGCAGAGAGCAGGAAGTGTAACAACTTCTCAACACTTCTCTGCTCCAACTCATTCCTTTCAGACACTGTTTTACAGTGAACAGGAATGTTGTAATGCGCATGTAACATTTAACCAAACCCTTCCTCTCGTCACACAAAACCCCAAGGAGCAAGGAGTGTTTGGGGGCTGTTATGAGGAAAAATTCCCCCAGTGAAAAAGGAAGGTGGGGGAAGCATATATGTGTGTGACAGAGAGCAAGCGAGCGAGAGAAGGAGAAAAATGTATCTCTTGGCAAGGCTGGGCTGCATGATCATTGTAGTCTTTGGCTACACCATAACCTAGAAGAGTTGCCATGGGAACCATTGCAAAAGAATTAAATATATCAAGGGGCCTTGATTGTGAGAAATGGGTGGAAATAAGAGAATTCAATTAACATAGAAATGGTGTTTTTGTTTGCTCCCCAAGTCACGGTAGGAACCTTTAAATTCACAAACATCTAATTAAGAGGAAAAGTTGTAGTGAATGTCTGTGAGGCCCATTCAGAGGAGCATGATTGCTCTATAATTGAAGCAAAATAAATAGTGTTTTATTTTTCAAAATGAAAATTAAATGGTTCAGATTCTTTTGTGTTCCACTCTCCCCTTGAACGTTATTCTGTATTTTGCTGGTTGGAGGCGGACCAGCTGCTTTTGACCTACAAGAGGAGCTCACAGGTGCAATGGCTGTCAGCCATGCGGTAGCCAAATGGGTTCTCCACCCCCCCCATACTTTAAGTGGGAGAAACATTTAATTCCCAGTTCACATATGGGTGCAAATATCTGCGAAGCCTGAGTGGGAACAGGTGGCAATCTGTGAGGACGAAGTCAAGACAGCTTTTCATTATTTCTGATGCAGGGAGTTGCCACTTAGGCTGGTTTCTGGGAGTGAAAAAATAAATGCCAACTTGGGTCACTTCAGGATTATGCATTTAAAACACTATCATACCACTTTAAAAACCATGGTTTCTCTCATAGAATCCTGGGAACTAGAGTTTGGGAAGGGAATAGTGGCCTCCTTACAGCTCTCAGAATTCTTAATGGATCTACATTTCCCAGGATCCTTTGGGGGAAGTGACGACTGTTAAAGTAGTACAGTGGTACCTCGGGTTACAGACACTTCAGGTTACAGACTCCGCTAACCCAGAAATAGTACCTCGGGTTAAGAACTTTGCTTCAGGTTGAGAACAGAAATTGCGCGCCGGCGGCACGGCGGCAGCGGGAGGCCCCATTAGTTCAGGTGGTAGCTCAGGTTAAGAACAGTTTCAGGTTAAGAACGGACTTCCAGAACGAATTAAGTTCTTAACCCGAGGTACCACTGTATAATGTATACCCTAAAGATTTGTGCAGAGCACCAGGGAGGTTAACAAATGCTCATAACTCATGGAACACTATGTCAAAGGTTCTCCTCGTGTGTCAAATATCAAACTGTACTGGATCTCCATTGAAGGGATCCATGGTGATTTCTTCTGGCCTGTGGGAGCTGAGAAAGACAAAAGGGTCCATGGCTCTTTCCTCAGCAAATTCAGTGGCAATAGCTCAGTGTGCTCCTATAGTAAACCATCTGTCTGAAGATACAAAGGTTGATGCATGACTCTAGACAAGGAAGAGCTAGCATGGCTGCACTCCACATGTTGCTGGGTTCCAAGTCCCATCAGCCCAAGTTAGCATGGCCTCGGATGATGGAAGTTGTAGTCCAAGAACATCTGGAGGTCGCCACATTGACTAAACCTGTTCTAGACTACCTGAAGCTCTCTTCCTAACACGATCCACTTATCACCTTTGTGACTGTTTTCAAGAGGGAAGCCTCTGCTTCTTGGGGTTCAGCAAAGGCTGAGCTCAATTCAAGTGTGTAGATTGAGCTGGGTCTAGCGCAAGTCTGCCCATTCGCACCCAGAGTGCTTATAGTTTAGTTATTTCATAAAACCATTTATATACCACCACCCCTTTGATTTAATAAGTTTTCAGGGTGTTTGTCAACAACGTAGCAAGACGTCCATTAATAATACACAGTGCCACAAGTAGTTTATGTTCTGCCATATCGTCTCATATTTCCATTGTTTGACTTTCTGGCAATAGTTAATATATAACTTTTTCGGTATTATGCATATTGGAAAATAAATAAATAAAGTGCAATGAATTAAAAAACGAATGGCTTTGTGCCTTTTGATTTAGGAAGACGAGGGGAAACGTATGGAAATGAGGTGGGGGGGGGGACTTCAAGCTCTTGTAATTATTCAAGGTTATATTTCAATGTGAATCCATGCAAAGAATATCCAGTGCTGGAAGTTTTCTCTCCATAACATTTCCTCCACCACCCTCCCTGAGCTGTTGTATTGTTCACTTTATTATAGCTGTCACAGTCTGTTCTACATCCAGCATGATTTGGATCCCCAAAGATTCCCACTCCCAATAGCAAACATCCTGTAGTAGTGACCCAGCTTCAAAAACAGGAAATTTATTTCTTAAACAATACGCTATCTGTTCCATTTTAAGTTGTGCCATTTCCAGAAAGACTCTGACATGAAAATCAAGTAATGTTTGCCTAACATTTGCTCTAATCTCCTGGTAACTTCCAACCAAGTCAAGCCTATGATTGTGTGCTCATTTTGAATAGCAACCAACCATTTCTTCATCTTCTAATCAATACGTACTAAATAATAAGTAACAGCAAACAACATCAAATCAGACAAATATCAAAAGGTCACTGCCCATCATTCATTTTCTGTCTGCCAGTGACTTGGCAGGGCTCAATTTAATCAACTATTGTTCTAATATTTTAACCCCTGATGGGCTCTTACTAAGTCCACTTATAAAGGGGTTTCTCTTGTTTAATCTCTCAAGCAACTGGATTTTAATGGGTTGGTTGATTAATTTAACCCATTAAAATAAATACCACTTGATGCCTACACAAATGACAGCTTGATAGTTCCTCTTGATTGCAGCATGTATTGATCAAGAGCTTTTTGTCTTGATTATATAACACGGACAAATAATTTATCATTAAAGACAAATTGCCCCATCCAAAGATTTCCTAGAAGGGTGCCTTATAACAAGCCAAACCATTTCCCCATCTACTCTAATGCTATCTATTCCCACTGACAACAGCTCTCCTGGTCCCAGGGAGATTTATTTTGTACAATCTCCTACCAGATACCTTTTTAACTGGGTTGCCAGGAATTGAACCTGGGATCTTCTGTATGCAAAATTCTGACCACAAGATCCAGTTCTAACCCAATTCAGCACTTTGATCTTACACACTTTAGAGGCTACCTGATTTGGTTCAGGTCTGAATCCATATGATTTGGGGAAATGAAGCTTTGTGGCTTCCCTATTAAGAGGAAAATTTAAAAGTGGCTACAACTTTTTTCTCTGTTGGAGAGAATTGGGTGAAATTTGCAGGCATAGCTCCCCCACCCCTACCTCCACCAGTGGATAAATGTACTTTGCTACAAAGTACAAACAAAAATGTCATGGTTTCTGTGCTGGACAGCTTTTAAAATGTATTTTTAAAATGTCAGGCAGGGGAGCCCAGCAACTTCCTTCCTTAGCAGGTACTGAAAGCACTCGGCTGCTCTCATTCTAATAAGGTTGCACAGAATAACTTTACAATACAATGAGCATAAACTGAGATCGTTTTTGTCTGTGCCTGACCTTGGTACTACACTAGGGGTGGGGAATGTTTTTTAAGACCAAAGGATACATTTGATGGCCATTTTTAAACCACCACCATTTACAGATATGAATAAATTGCTCAGACTTTTGCTGGCTTGTATTGTAAAAATGACCCCAAATAGTCCACTCAAACTGTTACATTTACAAAATATTGAGCTTGCCCCATAAAGAATTATAGGGATGAAGATTCAGAAACCAAAGCTACAGCATTAATGGGGATGGAATGACTTCATTACAAAGACTCAGAGTGGGTGGGTGGTTGTATGTATGTATGTATGTATGTATGTGTGTGTGTGTGTATCTAGATTCAGGTAGATAGCTATGTTGGTCTGACATAGTCAAAATTAAAAAATTGTCTGAAACCAACTAAGTTTGTTCTGGGTATAAGCTTTCGTGTGCATGCACACTTCTTCAGATACTTCTTAGTGTGCATGCACACGAAAGCTTATACCCAGAACAAACTTAGTTGGTCTCTAATGCGCTACTGGACAATTATGTATGTATGTATGTATGTATGTATGTATGTATGCATGTATGTATGTATGTATGTATGTATTGATTTGATTTGATTTGTATGCCGCCCTATACCCATAGGTCTCTGTCTCCCCTTTCCCAATATCAGCCATTTATTTATTAAGTTGGTTAGTTAGTTATTGGATATTTCTTACCTGCCTTTCACCACAAGGCCCCAGGGTGAGTTTACAACCATATCATCATTCAATATTAAAATTCAACAATGCAATTTAACAAAGCAAAGAATTTGCATCAGAAACCCTTGGTTGCTGAAGGCCAGGAAAATGGGGTGTATTTTGAGAGACAACGGACACTTTGAAATGAAGCTGCTTGTTGCATCTCATATTTTGGGGGTTGCTACAGAGAATGCCCTCTTCTCCTGGGCTATCATCCCTCATGCTTCGGAGGCCATCAGAATTACCAAAAGGGTCTATGGGGAAGGAGATGATCCTTCATATATTTGGGGCTTTGGTAAGTCATTTAGGGCCTTAAACACCAATGCAAGCACCTGGAATTGAGCTCAGAATCTATTTGCTTGGAATGCCAACAAATGTAGGCAGCCTAATGCAGCTTCAAAAATCCCCACAAATCTCCATGGAATGAATGCACTGCTCAGCCTCTCTAGTGAATTGATTTAAGCCCTTGGGGTATGCTATCACAGGGAAACGATATTTTAATACCCCTCATCCTCAAGGGTCATGATATTGAGTTTTTCTATTCCGCCAAAGTGCTTTTCAATAGCCTCTTCTTTTGGCTCCCTTCATACATGGCTTGACGTTCGTTCTGCTAGATCCATTTTAAATTCTGTATTTGCCTGCCTCAAGGACATCATATGCATCTACATCTTAATGAGGTTGACTTCTATATCTGTGACTAGATTACTTTTCTCTCAGATAAATCATCACATCAGATTTTGTCAGTGCAGTTCAAATTTAGTGTATAGATGGCACTATCATGAGATATTCCCCTCATACACCTCTTTCCACACACAGTCTCTGCACTGAATAATGGAGATGAGTAACCAATTCCCTAGAGACTCTCACAGCAGCATTAAGGCAATGAACACCCTTTATGCTTCATGATTCCCCCCTTTATAACTCTGAAGGGAAAGTTCACAAGCAATTCATAGGACCACTCGTGCTGATGTTCTGACTCAGGTGTGCAGAAAGAAACCTCCTTCAAGTGATTTGTGATCTCTGGAAATGCTAAAAGAATGATAATAAGGTATTCAAGTCAGGTGATTCTTTACCGACTTATAAAATGCAAGTATGCTTTTACTTACCATGATCCTTTAGGGCATGGAACTAGCACAGAGGCTGCAGGCAACTTCTTGGAAGTTCAAATCTAGATTGACAGATGGTCCAGACTGGTCATTATTGGGTATATGCTGTGGTATCATCTGAACTCAGAATCCTTTGCACACAGCTATGTACACACATGGTGAATGTTGCGACAATTATGAATGAATTTTTTAACAACAAAAACTGCAAGGGAATTTTCAAATATTATTTTTAAGAGGGGGAAATCATTCCTGTATCTGCATACATAGGAAACTATACAGTATTGCATAAGCTGGTAACATGTGCACAACTTGCCAAATCTGAAAATAGTTTTGAATACAGGAAAAAAGGTTGGTTTGTGGAAAGTAGGTGTTATTATGGAGTAAGAGTTTTGCATAGGTTTTTAAAGCTGATAGACAGAAATCAGAAGTCTTCTTTACTTCTTTCTTTTCTTTCTTTTAGTTTTTATGTTAAAAATTGCTTGATATTTGATGTTGACTTCTGTGTATTGATTTTTCTTTGCTTGTTTTTTCAAGCTTTAATAAAAAATAACTTAAAAAATAAATAAATCTGAAAACCCAGAGCTAGGCAGGGACTGAATGAGGAGCAAAGCAGACATGTTGCATAGATTTGTGACTGGGGCTGCCGACTTTTAATTTTTTTAAAAAAGGATAATACTAGCAGCTTCTGGGTTTCTTGATTTGGATTAGAAACACTTCACAGGGGGAGGGATTTTAAACCCTTTCCCTTTGCTCATTAATATTCGAGTGATCTGGTATGAGCTATACAGGCAACTTTATGGCTTCTGTTAACAATCTAGGGAGATTCACTTCCATGTCACATCTAATTGTCTTACTTGGTTGGATGGGCCTGCGAAAAAGTAACAACTAAATCATTTTCAGCCTTGTCAGATACACCAAAGAGAGCCCAGTCCAAAAGCCATACAGTTCATTATAAAGCATGTTCCTTTGAGCACATGGTGAGCCTAGGAATTTGTTTCCAGTACCAGAACTAAACTGAGCTAACTGTACTTTCACCCAAACTCACGCCTGGTAACTTTCTTCATTTTGGCAGCCTAGTTTTGCTGTTCCCATCATTAAAGCAGTTGGGAGTTGGAAACTCTCGCTGATGTACTGCAAATCACCCAGAGATCTGCCAGCAGATCCTGATCTACCTTCTGCCCCTCTTCTGGCTCCTTGCTTGATGGAGGAAATGGAGAGCTATATGGCCACAGAGAACATCATACAGGAGCAGAACATTCCTCCATTCTGGCCAGCGGGATCAGTTCTGGTTGTGCAACCAGATGTCACTTAGCTCATCCAGCCCTGCCTCCTGGGAGAGAATGCAATCATGATGCTCCAGTTATTCCAGTCTGAGCTGGTAGGATTCTCAGGTCCAGTCTGGCATTTCAAAATAATTTTCTAAGGAGTGACAGTTTGAAGAACAGACAGGAGTCAGTAAGAGAATCAGTTGCTGGAAGCAACCCATCTGGAAGGGGCAATCACAGCTCAATCCCAGATAAAATGCGGGATGCTTCTCCTCCCCCCTCATCTTATTTTCTCAGACTCTGGAAGCTGTAGGCTAATCTAAAGTAATGGCAAATAGAACTCTTCTGTTTCATCTCTACAGTAGATAAACTAGTACAAAGAGACAGGTAAGGGGTACGGAAACTAGATAGCGAGGGTCTAATGCTCAGTTTAGGCGGCTGAGATCCTAGAAGATGATTAAACTCTCTAAATGGGGGGGAAATGTCATTTGAGCTTCTTTTTAATAATGTGATTCACATTAAGAGCATCCCTTTAATAGACTCATTTCTTCCTGTACCCTTCTCATACATTTTCCTGTCTAGGCATTTTGTTAACTGGAATTGCTTTCCTGGAGTCCTTTTTTCAAACTTTTCAAGCGACACATTAGTGAAGAGTCTTTTGTGATGATTTAAAATGCTGGCATAAATTTGTGTGTCCTCCAGCCTTTTGCTGGGGCAGAAATGTGAAATGAAAATACTGAAAGAGCTATGAGAAATAGAGGATATATTCCCACCACATAGAGAGCTTCAACTCTGCCTGCCCACTTCCACCCTTATCTGTATTTTTAAAAACCACCCCTCCAAGTGAAGTAACACAGGCATTTCCAACATGATGCCCATGGGCATCAATGTGCCCAGCAGTACCTCCTATGACACTCTGTAAATATCCCCTCAGAAATCCACAATGCTTGCTCTCCCTGTTCAGTTCCTTTATGTCAAGCCACAGTGGCCATTTAATGTTATGATATGCACCACAGCAGCCATTTTGTGATATGCCACACCCCTGCAGCAGCCATTTTGTGACCACCAAAGTGTAAATGTGAGGAATGACTGCTGGGAGGAGCACAGAGAGAAGAAACACCATGGTGCATCTGCAGCAGTACAACCAGACTCTTTCATTTGCTCCAGCTGCAAGAAAACATGTCTCTCCCATATTGGTCTCTTTAGCCACAGCAGGTACTGCAACTTTCCAACAGTTTGACTTCACCCCCCAAATGAGCACTCTTCAATTGTCTTCCAAGACAGATGGATGCTGACAACAACGTAACAGTGAAAAGATAACTGCATCTATGTATGGAGTTGGAATTGAAATAAGATAATAAACTGGCAGGTTGTTCTTGTTGTTTTAAAAAATAGCAGGCTGAAAAGGGGACAAATCTGGGACTGTTGGTGCTTTAAATATGTTGGTGGTTCCCCTTGAAGACCTGATTTGGGTGCAGTGAACCTTTGGGGTGGATCTGTTGGGATATCTAATGCTGTATCTCTTCTTATGATGATCCTGTATATAAAAAAATGCCAACAAGCCTCTGGGGACTTCATTTCAAAGGTGACCAAACCTGTGTAAGTGCTGAAACACCATTTCTGCTCACAGAGCTAGGGTATACGTAACAACATCTAAAGTGACTTCTAACAATACAGAGTGACCAACCACACCCAGTTCCCATACAGCAGGCATCGGGGGCAGGATTCCCAGGAAGTCCAGCTACCTTAAGGTCTAGCAACCCCACAAAGCTTTTGGCAAGGGGGAGGCAATGTAAACCACAGTGTTCTTGTAGTGTGATGCATTATCAGCTACAATCTGACCAATAGGTGGATCGTCCGTAGTGTTGCTTAATAACTATGTTTATTAGCACAATGTACCAAGAGTGTATCAGACTGTTGGACCAGGTTTACTCTCCTAAGTGAAGAAAAGTGCCAAAAGCGAGGGCCAAATTGGAGGAGTTGTACACCAGCTGACGCCACAGATGGAGGACAGAATACTGGGATCTGTTAAAATTGCAGCTGAGCCCACAGCTCCTCTCAGACCAAATCAAATTTGGTACTACAGTGCTACTTGCAGTTGACATTGCCTGGCAAATGTCCCCCACTGTTTTGCTCTCAAGAGATCCCTTTTGCACACACACTATAGTAACAGCTCCCTATGGTTATCTCTCATATAGAAAGTCCCTGCTTGCTTGTCCTTAAAGAATAGGATATGGGAGGCTGAGATGCCATTTTACAGCACTAGCTTCTGTTGGTGAGGGTATGCCAGTCGTCGTGCTATTCTCTTCAGGGTTTACTGACAGGAAAACTCTGGTTACAAACTCTTCACTGTGGAAATTGGTTCATTAACTGTGGCAGTGACATGAGAATACATAGCTTAAGGGAGGGAAGTTATAGTGAATACATTTAGAGACTACAGCTATCAGAGACCAAAGATGCTGATACCTTTATATAAACAAATAATGGATGATCCAGGAGCAGCAATTGCTAGGCAATTATTAACATTTATTTTCCACATTCCCTCTCTGTTCTGCTTCAACAGAAAAATCATAATGTTGGCCTGTTGTGTTTATGCCCAAGCTATGAGGCAGAATTTGGCTGAAGGCCTAGCCTAGGCCAAGGCCTAGTTGTATTGCTTCTTGCTCTGGATAATGGGAGTAGAAATATCTCTATCACAGTACCCTTCATTTGTTTTGTTCCTGAAATCCTACATTAAATGTTGTGGAATCATATATAATAAATGCAGTATGAATTACAAATGTGAATATCTTCACATAAATCTCTTCATTCTTTATTTTTGCTTCCCTGGAGGCTGATGTGTTACGCTCCATATATTCACTACCTTGTGCAGAGAGCTCTTCATCTAAAAGATCATAAACTAATGTTTTTCAACAATGGGTGCATATAGCCCCCATGGGTATGTGTCTGATTAGTAAAATGTACTCAACCCAAAACAATTAAGTCTGTCTCCATCTTGGAATAACAGCCAATGACAAAAGAGGAGAGGTCGGAAGAAGCTCACTGTGTGGAAATAGGAAACAAAATGGTGTTTGGGTTGCACTCATCCAGCATCCTATTATTGCAGGTACCATAGCTCAAACCTTTGCCTGCTAGGTGTGGATAATGTGTGTGCCTCTGTCTGATGTGAGTTGTGAGAGAAAGGTTATGTGCATGTCTTCCTATCTGAAGAGCCACTGAGATAGGTAACACTCTTTTTTTCCAGAAAAAAGCCATTCACTGTGTGAGTTTCATGCATCTGAACCAGAAAACTATTGCCTATGCAAAATGCAATAATATGCCTGTGCAAAAAGCCTATGCAAAATGCCGAACTATACTACTACTACTACTACTACTACTACTACTACTACTATTAAAATGTGTATCCCGCCCTTCATCTGTAGAACTCAGGGGGGTTCACAACATAAAATTACAATATAAAAACCATAAAATATGTAACAATAATAGTAATAACAACCCAATAATCCTTCCTCCCATAGCACACCTAAAAAGGCATTGGATGTCAATCAGCCAAAAGTCTGATTGAAGAGAAACGTTTTTGCCTGGCACCTAAAGGTGCATAATGAAGGCATCAATCTAACCTCCCTATGGAGAACATTCTACAAAATGAGCACTAAATTTGTGCTAGATTTCTTTTTTAAAAAAGTTCTCATGAAAATGTGTCAGCATTGGTGCAAATATCTCCTAATATATATTTTGTTTGTAGATTTGTCTCACCTACACATACACATTTTGCCAGCAATGTTCCTTAATTACAGCATTAAGTACACCTGGTTTGGTTAGGGAACTACATCACAGTTTTTTTGGAGAAGTGTGAATTTCGAAAGATAGCTGTGTTTTGGTTTACATACTGTTTTGTATTGTGTGAATTAAATTGAATTTGCATTAAAATGTTAACCGAACTGACTTTCTCTCCCATCCTTACTAAAAGGAGACTTGGAAGTTGGAAAGATCCAGCATAGCAATTGTCACCTTAATAAGCACAAAGTGTTCCTCGGTTTACTTTCATTATTCCATATAGAAGAGTGTCCATTTGATTATATAGACTAGATAGTATTGGAACTCAGAGAGTGATGTTTTCATCTTAAAGAATTGTGTATATATTTGAGGGATCTAATATCCTGCCCATCCGTTCAATGAACCCCTAGGCCATCTTACGACAAAACAAGATTTAAAACAAACTTGCCAACAAATTGCTGGGATCCTATGATCTACTGCACCTCCTCCATGCAATACATTGACAAACTTTTCTGCTTATTTTTGTTCTGGAGGATGGCTTTCTGTTTTACTTGATAAAATATGTTATCTTAAAACTGATGCTCCAAGTGGGACAGGAGTGGCTTTTAACATTAAAAATAAACAGGTTGGGGTTTTTTTAATTATTAAGCAAAGCTATGCTGTAACACCATTAAGAGTACTCGGCTTACTTGGAGACATAGCAAGAGCTAATATGAATTGGGGGGGGGGGGAGTAATGTGAAGCAAAGGTCTCCAGCTCAGTGTACATAATAACTTCCTTTCTGTTTGAAAGGTAAAGCCAAAAAATTTTGGCCAAGTTTTAAAGTTTTCTATTGTGAAGTATCCAGTTTACAAAATGTACTTGTATTGTACGATGTGCATGGTATTGTATTTTACAAAGGTATGTAATATTGTCTCTTGGCTGGGAGGAAGTTGTTAAACAATTGTATTTCTACATCTGTCAGCTCAAGGCTATTCAACCTTGTTCCAGTGGAAAATGAACATTTCAACTATTTCCTTCCTTTCATTTGTCCGACTCCCTTTTCAGAGTCAGACATCACCAGACAAGGCAGGGACTTGGGTGAATGGCTGTGGTTCCTTGGGAATTCATAGAATCCCACACCAGCATAAACAAACAGATTCCGGTATGAGCATTTTTCACATATTTTCTCGTACCTTCCTGTTTTCGGGGTTCTCGTGTTACCTTTGGGCAGGTTTTGCTCAGATGGCTGCTGTTCCCACATCTTTCATTCATGAGAACAATGTAAACATGTGAACTGGTAGTGTGTTGATGTCACCTTTGATTTCATCTGTGATTTCTAACAAATCCTGGAGCGCTACAGGTCTTGAAAGACATGCAGGTGACATCTGTGAGCCTGGATAGAGAAGCAGGGCAAATTTATTATCCACACGTGCAAAATCTGCCCCAACATAATATGAGGGTTGGGTTGCAGGCAACAAGGTGGGGAACTTACTTTGCTTTGAATGCCCTAGTTCTGAAATTCAGACTCTGCAAAAGAAGAACAAGGTAGCAAAGAATTAAGAGTTCTGCTTAAAGGAGAATTTTTCAGGAAACTGTACGTGCATCAGGTGGAGGAGCTTTTGGCAACAGAAGCTACCAGAAGCACAGATGAAAAGTCACTACAGTGGTACCTCTGGTTACGTACTTAATTCATTCCGGAGGTCCGTTCTTAACCTGAAACTGTTCTTAATCTGAAGCACCACTTTAGCTAATGGGGCCTCCCGCTGCTGCCGCTGCTGCTGCTGCCGCTGCTGCGCCGCCACGCGATTTCTGTTCTCATCCTGAAGCAAAGTTCTTAACCCGAGGTAATATTTCTGGGTTAGCGGAGTCTGTAACCTGAAGTGTATGTGTCAGGGAATCAGGAGCAGGAGCAATGGGGAGAGAGGAATTGGAGAGCGAAGGGGAAGAATCCGAGGGCAGCGTAGGGGAGTATGACAGTGGCCCGAGAGATTCCATGAGCTTCTCCAGCGAATCAGAAGATTCCCAGAAGGGGGCGCCGATGGTCAGGGCAAGGGGGGTCCCAGGGGGGACGCACCAGAAACAAGGAGCCAGAGGGGAACCCCAAAACAGCAGTGGAGGATCGGGACCAGTTTCCCCACCAGAGCGTAGTGGGGGGAAGAGTCACATGTGTCAGGGCCAGCGTCTCCTCCAGAGAGGGAGTCAGGGCTGACCACGCCTCCATCGGAGAGTGGAGGAACAGAAGGGAGGTCAGTTGCAGCTAGCCCCCCCGAAGGGGGAAGCAGTGACAGCAGCAGTGAAACGGTCAGGAGGAAAGCTGCTGGCTGGGCGCGCGCGCCAAGTTCAAATGTGCAGGCGTGCGGGACAGCAGGAGACCCGGATGGGGAACCAGCTCCTAAAGCCCGCCGGAGGGAGGGAGACGGCTCAGGGGAATCAGCGTCAGAGGAGGCTAGAAAGGGCGAGACCCTGGCGGGCAGGCGGACCCAGAGGAGGAAAGAGCAGCGGAAAAGGTGGAGCAAGGCTAGAATCTTAAATTGGTGTCAAGGGGGAGGAGACTCAGACGGAGCATCAGCGGTCTAACGGTTGAGACGTAGAGCTGTGCGCTGCGGCTCTGGAAGTGAAACTGAACTTCAATAAAGACTTTTGTACTTAACAACGAAGCAGCGTTGGTCCTTTGTGAGCTGGGACCTAGGGTAGCTCTGACAGTATGTAACCTGAAGCGTATGTAATCCGAGGTACCACTGTACAAGGATCCAGATAAGGGAAGGCATATTCTGACACGGGGTGAAGAACCTCAAGCTCAGAGGTCAATTGTTCTCTCTATTTAGCCTTTGGGGCTCACCCTTGACCACCCTCCATCAGCCACCCCTCTCCCCCCAGGGCATACCCCTCATCAGCCCTACTTCATACACTGAGTGGAATGTATCCTTAAACTCTGATAATGACTCTTGCCTACCTGAATGGGTGGGTGTAGAAACCAACTTACTTTATGAAGGTAAAAATTGCATTTGTTGTTCTTTTACATCTGGCCCCACCCACTGGCATGCGCCCCACCCCCTGATGAAGGTTTCCCCAATGGGAGTATGGCCCTCAGTCAGAAAAAGGTTCCCCATTCCTGGTCTAAGCACATCATTTCCCTGTAAGTACGTGTGTGTGAAAAGGAATCCCCTTTTCCTGGCTCACATCCTATCATGGTCCAGGACCTCTGAGCCTGAAGACATGGAGGATGCATTTGGCTTGTCACTGTCAGTCAATATGACAAATTCCAAAGTAAGCTATTGGTAGTGTTATCTGCTGGTCACTCTGGATTCTGGCTTTTGCTTAGGGCAGGAGGAAACAAATGACTCTCCCACACATTCAAGGCATATGTGGGGGCCATGTGGGCTGGTCCTGTTCCAGCTGCATGGCTCTACCACTACACTTCTTGGTGTGCATGAGAATGATTTCTACACACTTACAACATGTGTGCATAGAGAACGCCTGCAAGATCTCTTGTTGATGCCACTAGATAGATAAAGCCACTTCTCTCAAACATTGAATGAATGGATAGTGGAGGGTGTGACAACTAGGGCAGGGCTGGCCTACATGGCCCTGCAACACAATCACATACCAATTCCTTAAATATTTGAGAGGCGTTTGCCTTAACCCTTTCCCCCGCATCCCCACTGCAAGAAAGGGATACCCAGAGAGGAAAGATTTGAGCATCTTCCCCATCTTAGCTAACTTTGATCTGTAGGTTCCGCATATGCTCAAAAAAGATGATTCTTTGTCAGAAAGACTCACTGTTTAAAATAAACAAAGGATGTGTGCGGGAGAAGGAAGGGAGACAAAGAAATTGTGGGAATACTACCTGAGCATTTCCTTAGCTTCTCTAACAGCACTTTCTTTGAGTTTTTGCTCAGCAGCCAATCTATATTAATTAGGTAAGTGCAGCTGTTCCCTTCACCCATATGGATAGCATTAGGCCTATGTAGCTCAAGTACTGTAGTCCACTGGGCAGTTAAGAATGCTACAGCCCTATTGAAATCAATGGAATGTATGCACACTCACAACGGTGCATTTAATTGCAGCCTGCAGTTTCAACTGCTTCCATGTATTCACTTTCCATTCTGTAGATTCATTCACAATTTCCCAGGCTTGGTAATCTGAGCAGCTGATGTACAGCACTGTTGATGTAGTCTTTTTATTGTTTATAGGAATGAATCTAGTGAGCATGCTACTAACTGATAGAAAGTAACAGAAGACCAGCAAGAGACTAACAGAGTTCCAGCTTCAGGGTCCCCAAAATGTAGGTCCACCACTGCCCTTAAGGGTCAGCTGACTGCTACTGCAACCTGTATGGCAGCCTTGATTCCCAGATCTCCATCTACCAGTCTGGTGCAGGAATTAAGTTACTGGAGACTGGCATCTTGGAACCCATATCTGACCCTTTTAAAGGGTGATCTGTTCTGGTGCCTTAAAGAGTAATATGTCCAGGAGCTAATTAAATTATGAAAAAAGAATAAATTGGCTGGGCTTCTCTGTAGTGGCCCATGCCTTTGGAATGACCTCCCTTCTCAGATGCATCTTACCACCACATTGTTTTCATTGCAGGCAGAACCTTTTGCCTAGGCTCTGGGGAATCGATGAGGTGTATTGGGGATTCATGTTTTAGCCGCCACCACTGTCTTTAAACATGTGCTTTGAATTTTGTATTTTTGTTGTTTCATGCAGTTTTTACTTTTATTTTTACTTTTGATTTTGAAGTTTATGAATTTCTGCCCTTGGGGAAGAGTAGAAGATAGATAGATAGATAGATGATAGATTAGATAGATAGATGATAGATGATAGATGATAGATAGATGATAGATAGATAGATAGATAGATAGATAGATAGATAGATAGATATAGATAGATGACAGATAGATGTTTCTAATCATGGACTCAGCTATACAGCTGCAAATAAAACGTTTTAAGTGTGTGTTAAGTGTGTTTTTAGTGCAATATATAATTTGACACTAGATGACGATGGTGAGCCTTATGGAAAATTAAATGTATTTTTAAAAACACTTTTTAAAAAAGCATTTTCAGAATGGTTTTTGTGTGTGTGTAGATTCCATTCATGGTGCACTTCTCCAAGTTAGCATTCTGCATAATTCACATGTGTACACACAGTACAATATTCCAGCATATTAACCACATGGAAAGGTCCATATGCACAGAGCTGTTGGATACCCCACCCCTCCCATTTTTAAGACAAGCTCCATGCTGCTTGCAAGCTATTACTGAATGCTGAGGGACTCAGCTCCAACCTTTCATGCAGACCAAACACAAACAAAATTTTCTTGGCAGAGTATCATGTCAAATTCTGCCAGATAGGGCAGTTGCTTTCCTACTCTGCAGACTCTGGCTTGTCTCGACTGCTGCAACCTCCTTTAGAGGCCTCTCTAATCTTCAGTACATTCAGAATGCTTCTGGCACCAGTTTCAGGGTGTCCACACTTTGCCTGGGGACCCTCCTTGTGCTTGACTGGTTCCCAAGACCCGGCCATCTGCATGAGCATTACCTAAACATACCTGCACAGATGGACTGGTTCTGCTCCCTTTGCCTGCATAAATATTTATTTTGGCGAAGGGAGCGGAGGAGATGGGGCAGAAAGACAACAGGGAAAGGGGAGGGAAAATGTGGGACTAAGTAAATTCAGTGAATAAATTTACCTGATCCTCCAACTGATTTTGATCCTTAAGTAACTGAGGAAGCTGGAAACATCATGAAGTTACTGGAGCTTTGCAACTCAAAGCAGTGGTGGTGAAAGAAAGACCTTTCACTTGCTCCAACAAGGCTCACCTTATGTTCTTATTATTAGTGAAATGATTTGTACAGTGTCTTAAAAAAAAAAACTTTCCCCAAGGTGGCTCACTATCAAGATCACAAAAATAGTTTACAATCTATTTTTTAAAACTCAAGAATGGGGGTGTAAAACAACTCCTAACCCAGAGCAATAAAACAATATCAAAATGTGAAAGGTAGGACAGAAATGACCACTTTTGTACTGCCTCACTCGAGAACGTCAAAGTCAATGGCTTGGAGCCTAAGATAACTTTCAGAAGCTCATTCTTCAGCAATAGAATGGCCCTTTTTCTCATCAGAGAAATGTTGGAGGATATATGTGAGCAACAGTCTGCCAGGGGTGGTTGGTAAATCGTCCATAATTGGGACTGGATCCTTAGGTGAGTTAGATCATGGAAGGAAAGTGTCTCCACTCTCACCCTCACCCCGATATCACCCTACAATGCAGCCCACATGATTCTATATATGAATCAACACAGGATCTGAGGCGCTGGAGGTTCAAATGTTTCTAGAAGGGAGCAGGAAACCTTCCCTCTGTAAACTTCCTTCAGTTAACTTATATTATGAACCAAACCACTATTGGTTAGTCTTGATGGATCAAAATTTCAAAGCTAAAGCCATTCAAAACTCTTAGTCTGCATATTTTACAGACTGCCTGAATAGTGGTGTGAATTGATATGAACCTTTATGTACTGTGAATTGAGATTACGCTGAAACAAAGCATATGCAATTAGAACGAGGGTCACCGGGCTGATTGGCAACCTCAGTAAGAAACTGTACAAAGAAGTTGTTGTTATCTAACTCCAATTTTCAAGCACTGGAACATGTTAGGTGCTAAGAAAAACCAGGATTCATAAAAGTGTTGATTTCCATGGCATCAGAATATGTCTGGACTTGTTTTCATTAAGTGTAAACAGACTTTTTTATTTGCACTTCGGGAGTGGGATGTGAAAGGTTAAAAATAACAATAATTCATTACCTGGTTTTCCTTTGTTTTGTCTCCCAGAGAAACTTTAATTTGTGCCCTGGCTTACTTCTTATAGTACCCTCACAGTCCCAAAGATGAAGTTACTGAAAATTAATGAGCTGTGGCCATTCAGAAACCATCATGATCTCTCTCTCTGAGGATGGAGGAGGAATCCATTTCAAACAGGTTTAAACACAGAATCTGGTAGTGTTGACTCAATCAAGCTTTGCCTGCATCAGTGACCGTGCCTTGTTTTTGAAAATAAAGCCCAATTAAATATATAGAAACATATGCATATAATGTAGAGGGAGTCATCTCAAGCAATACCCTACCATATTTCTGAAGCGCAATTTTATAAATATTAATACACGAGTATATATGTACATACACGTCCACATACAATATGTGTATAATATCATAATATAATAATGCATATAATTAATATGAGATAATTGTTTATATTTTTGGCAGATTTATTTTTTAAAAACCCACCTTGCTTTGTGTCAAGATTAAAGAAACAGGCAGGTATTAGAAGAAATCTGTGCAAATTAGCTCAACGCCAAGATGTTCAGAAAATCCCATCCCTACACCTCTCAGCCAGAAATCCAGACTTGTGCAAAGTTGCTGTGTGTGTGTTTTTGTGTTATTTATTGTTTGTTGAAAGGTGCATTGATACTTTTACAAGACAAGATTATCCACTTCCCAAAGATACATTTAGTGCTACAGGACATGCAGACAGTAAGTTTTAGTAGGTTTAGTTTGGGGGGGGGGTAGTTTATGGCACACTGAGGCTGTTCTTTGTCTTTCCTTTCTGTTTGCTCTCCTCTTTCCTATAGATCACTTCAGCTAGAATTTCTTTAACAGCCGCCCATCATAAAACAGTAACCCTAAGCAATGTCAGCTGCAGGATTAGATCAGGCTCTGCTAAGGACACTTTTAATATCACTGTGTTCACACCTCATTCCCTTGGGGGAAATGTCTGTATGCATAACTAGAGCCATTAGTTCCACCCAGCATTTCAGTTTTTGAATGTGGACAGATGATCAGGCAGGCTAGATGTTTCTGAATCATTATTCTCAACCTTTAGATAACATTGCATTTGCAAGAGAAATGGGATTTTATCTCCCTCTTTTTCTTTTGCAAACTCAAGCTGGCTGCTGATTCAGTTTTAATGTGAAGCAAGTTACCTTCAGAATGGATGATTTGGTTGCACAAAGTGTATTCATGAATTTCCCTCCCTTCCTACATAGGTGCTCATGTATCAGGATGTTATTCATTGATCCTTATCTACCCCACTCCCTTTCTGTTCCTGTTAGCAAGTAGAATAGCTTTTACACGTGTAAGTTGTAAAAGCAGGAATGAGTTCTCCGATAACGTGCCATTCTCTCATGCCTCTTGTCCATTATTTTCTGGGAGCTATACTTTCATTTGTGTTGTGTTTCTGCACCTTTTGTGTTTTATGATGTTTAGCTGTTGACTGCATGTGTATTTTAAAAATACCTTTCAGGCAGCCTGGACATGCACAGAATAGGAGATTTTGTATATAATAATATGAGGGTGGAAGCTGCTGCTTTTGAAGTTTCAACAGAGTTCATTGCATGCATATGGTAACTCTACTTTCCCTGTTTGGGCATTCTAATCCCATCTCTCACTGCTTTACTTGTCACCCTTCAATGAGTTGGAAGCAAATGTCTGCAACAGGGAGCCAGCTTTGTTTAGGGTTCTAAATCACGCAGGGAGCCTTCACAAGCAGAAAAGACTCATGATCCCTCCAACTCAGGGGGAAATTATGGTGTCATGGAAGGGACAGAGTTAATGCACTCATCCCCATTCTACCTCATTGTGTGAGGGATTGAATGCCTGACAGGGCTACTGAGGCGCCTTTAAATTTAAGTCTTGGGCGTTTTCCAGGAACAAATTGATTGCTTTCTGCAGCATGATCCTCTCCACCAGGAATAGGAAACCTGTGTCCCTTCAATGTTGCTTGAATAAAGGTAAAGGTAAAGGGACCCCTGACCATTAGGTCCAGTCGTGACCGTTGCAGCACTCATCTCGCTTTATTGGCCAAGGGAGCCGGTGTTTGTCCGCAGACAGCTTCCGGGTCATGTGGCCAGCATGACTAAGCCGCTTCTGGTGAACCAGAGCAGCGCACAGAAACGCCGTTTACCTTCCCGCCGGAGCGGTACCTATTTATCTACTTGCACTTTGACGTGCTTTCGAACTGCTAGGTTGGCAGGAGCAGGGACCGAGCAATGGGAGCTCACCCCATCGCGGGGATTCGAACCGCCAACCTTCTGATCAGCAAGTCCTAGGCTCTGTGGTTTACCCACAGCGCCACCCGCGTCCTTGTTGCTTGAGTACAACTCCAATAACCCTTGACCACTGGCCATGTTGGCTGGAGCTGATGTGATTTGCCGTCCTGTCCTGTATTTTGCCAGAACAAAGGTGGCAACCCTCACCTACACAGTATCACAGATTTGGAGGGCACCTGTGGGTATCATCCAGACTGACCCGCCAAACCTATAACACTAGGAAGCTGCCTTACATCAATTCATACCCTTGGTCCATTTTGCTCTACACTGACTAGCAGTGGCTTTCCCAAGGCTTCACACCGGGGTATTCCCATCCCTCCCAGGAGATTGAACTGAGAACCTTCCACATGCAAAGCTGATGCTGCACCAGTGAACTAAAGCCCTCCAGTCTGGCTGCCATTTTTTCATCCTCCACAATGCCTTACCTGGGGCACGATGTGTGCATAGGGGCAGGCAGGGGGTGGCAACTGACCCCAAAATAGTTGAGAATATTCAAAGAAAATTCTGCAAAGAAAAATCTCAGAGATATTCTTAGAAAAAAGTATCCTAAATTTTTTTAATTCAGCTCTAGGATGAAGATATATGGCACATTCAGAGGTGGAACTATTTGGGGGGGGTTCATCCCAGCCAAGCCCTATTTCTGAAGCATTTGTAATTCTCCAGTTGTAAAAAGCAATAAATGCTTGTTGTTTCAGTCTGAAATATAAAATCAGCCTAGTCTAGTGGGTGGGTAGTTGCTGTTTAGCCTTTTTTGAAAAAAGCTTTTAATATAAGTCTTTTTTGTGTGGGGGGTAAAAGCAATTCTAGATGGAAAATATGAGTTTGGATAGTGCATTCACATTCCCCTTTGTCTGCACAGAATTGCTTCCCATAGTACAGCATTGTCTTCAAAGCTTTTGTCTAGCCTTGCTCTAAATAATAATGCAACTGTACAGCTGATTTGCTATCCTCTGTGCCGTATAACCAAAAAGAGCAGGTTCCTATAGCAGGATGTTTACTGGAAGGACAGATGGAATAGATATGATTGTATCTCTGGCTTTTGTCTTTTTATGGCACAAAGGAGAGGAAGACAAAGGAAGTGTCTGAGGTGGGGTAGGGAGGAGGAAGAGAAATGTTTGTTTAGCCAAAGCGTATACAACCGTGGAGAGATGCCCAAATGTTCTGAATTACATCGATTTGCCTGGATCTGTTCCAAAGATGCTAGGATGCTTCAATTGCCAGATCCAGCCACTGCAGCTTGGGAGAGTAGTTGATTTCCATTTTCAATACTTATTAGGATTTCTTCCCACGCACACCAGTGTAAACACTTGTCATCAGTGCTGGCAAAAGCAAGGGAGACTTCTAGAAAGGTGTGTGATTCAGAGGGGGTGGAAGCACATATTTTCCTAAATCTGGGCACTGTAGAAAGTCCAAGAGCTTGTGAGGTCTGGATATGTTTCAGCAGAGCAAGTGCTGAGAACAGCGGGTTTTTTTCACAGCTTTGGGTGTGTTTGCAAGGATATGAGAAATCAATGAGTGTTTCTTTTGCAGAAGATTATATAACCTGCCCGAGCCAGCTCTAAAATACATTTCACAATATTAAAGACACCCCTAATCTGACACATAAATCGCAAAGAACATCTGCCATTTCTCAATGGGGAAGCTATCTTTAAAAGAGGGTCTTTGGGGTGTCTGTTATATTCATTCATTGCAGAACAAAACAGTCCCTATATATCCAAAGCCTAAGCAAGCCCAGGCAGAATATCCTGACCTCATCTCCCCAAAGTCTCCATCAACCCCCACAAGAAATTAAAGTGAACCACCCCCAACAGAAAACCAAATGTATTAGCTGGAGAGAGAGGTCAAAGAAGCAGGTTTCCAACCACTTACTCAGATTTGTAGAGGAGAAAACCTGAATGCGCAAGCTTGACTCCAAAGAATAGCTATTTCTTGTTGAACATTATTCAACATGTATGGCAAGGGATTATTATAAGTATGGTCCCTCCAGGTTTTTGTTTTTTTGTTATAAGTCTGAATTCCTGTAATTATTGGAAACATTGAAGGGGAAACTAGGAACAATTGAGGGTCAAGTGTACTTTGGTCCCCCAAAATGGGGAAAAGCTTTTCACATACCTCTTGCTTTTGCAGTGCTGGGGTAAGCAGGTTTAGCTGTTTCCTCCATGCTATTTCCCCCATAACAATCTCTTTCCTCATCCCCCTCATTCAAGCTGCTGCTTGCTTTGTGATTACCATATGCACAGGCACAATCTGCAACTTTCACTGGGAAAATGGCACAGGGGGACGGGTTAGCCCGTTTTCTTAGGCCCATGGTTCTAATCAGATTCCCTGCCCCCTCTCTTACAGCAGCCAGAGACCCAACCCCACAGAGAGCCTCTGCCAATCAATGTAGAAAATTCTGGTTTCAATGGAGAAATAGTCTGAACTAGTGCAAGCCATTTTCCTATGACCATTATCCTCTCCCAAACATCCAGTTTCAGGCTGATCACATCAATGAGAAACAGCCACTACACATATCCAATTGCATTTTTATTGGGTGGGTATGTGTGTTTTAGAAAACCTGTTCTCAGTGTTTGTTGCATTAAAAAGTATGTTTATGGTTGTAAACTGAAATGTGACATATATATATATGTGACAATAATATAAATATAATAATATAATAAACAAATAATATAAATAATATAATATAATAATATACAATAATATAAATAAACAAATCTTCCCTAATTGTCATTCTCCAACCAATTTATGGCATGTTCCTGTGATGCACAGTGTGAGGTCTATGAAGCATCAGTGTGTGTGTGTGTCTTTCCAGAGTGCCCCACAATAGCATTTAAAGTGTGATCATATGTAGCACATTACTAGCTCAGACATTTATGGTGCCATCTTACCCTGCCAATGTTGTCATGCTTTCTCTTTGCCTTGCCGGAATTAAGTTACCTAATGTTGCATTATTCCTCTAAGTGGTTTAGTCCCACAAGTATGCAAAAACTTTATTAAAGCTGGTATGCACTATGTTCTATGTGCTTTCAAACATTCTTGTTGCCTTGTGCAAATCAGAAATGCTAGTGGATTCCCCCCCTTCCCCCACCAGTCTTAATATTAAAATTCCAAGACTGCAACACATAGGTGAAGCGTCTGTAGAGTACATTTCACATTTAAAGCCTGCTGTTGTTTATATGTCACAAAGATGCAAAGGAGCCTGGCAGGCCTTTGTTGGTAGCATTTTGCCATTCTCACTGCCTACATTTCTGCCAATTTTCTATATCCAATTCCAAAAAATACATCAAAATGTCATGGCTGATTTAAATGAAGTCTGCACAATCCAGGCAAACCAGGCCAAAAAAATGTATTTCTAAACTGCTACAATCCTGTTTATACCGGGATATTGTTACAAAAGATGGTGTCTATATGCTTTATTTTGATGGGGAAATCTCATGAAAATATGCAACACAAATTGGAATTAACCAGATGACTGCATGGTTTAATGTTAGGTGTAGTAAGTTCATTTGGTTTCATGGTTTTTGCAATTATTCAATAAGAGAATAATCCTTCAAACTGCTGTGCCAAGAAATAAGTGTGGAATGTAATAAGCCGAGTACAATGATAAGGTCTCTGAACCAAGTGATCAAAGTTGTGTTTTTTCCAGTTTGCAGAAGGGAATGGATGATCCCATATGAATGGGTTGCTTATGTGTTTCATGGCTAACACATGTAGGGATGGGAAAGAAATTTGATTCACTCTACATTTGTAGGTGAATCTACCTAATTCAGAGTTTCTAAATATGTGAACTGAAGCACAGCCACCCTTTGAAATTTGCACTTCTCCAAATTTTGCAATGCAGTTCTATGGCAGATAATGTGCTCACAAATGTATACCAAGGTCAAATATGCATAAAAATGCATGTATTAGTGAAAAAAAGCACACAAAAAGCAAAATATAAGGGGAAATTGCCTCAAAATGTGTATGTTGGGCAAATGACGATGTATGGAGGAACTGTCATGAAACTGTTGCTGAATTTGGTTGAGGACTTCTTTCCTTTTTAAAAAATGTCACAAATTGATGTGGAAATGTGAAGGACTCAACTTAAAAATGGAAAAATAAGGAACAAAGAAAAGCTGAAAATGGCAGATTTGTCCATCCCTGCACTACTCATATCAGAAGTTGCTTGTTTCAAGTGGCAGCTGTTCTTGAATCATACATGTCGTGCTTGGTTAAAATGTTCCCTCTGTAGTTAGCTCCCACATCCCACTGATCATATCAAGTGAAATCACCTGGAACACATGCCTCCCCCTGTGCCAGGTGAGCGTTCATGATGCAAAGATAAAACGAACACAAAGACCGGGGTACCAGTTATTTATTATTATCACATTTATACATTCATTGTGTGCTTTTCATATTGTGATTTTATGTTGTGAACCACCCTGAGATCTATGGGTTAAGGGCAGTATATAAATTTAATAGAAATAATAATAATAATATCTCTGCATGGGCCTACCTGTATGTTAAGCTCCTCTGCTGAGGGCCTTCTATGGGTGCTGCTGGCCACCTCAGGGGAGGTGGGTGGCTGGCTGTCAGGGAAAGGGCTTCAATTATGATGTACTATCCCAGTTTGTTCCTGCCATTTTTCTATAGACAACTTTATAAATACATTAAAACATAGTGGCTTAAGTAAATTGAGTCTGCGCAATGCAGGGTATAAGAATACTTCTCAGTTGCTCCATTCCTGTTTGCACAGGATGTTGCAATGTTGTTACACAATATGGTGTGCCTGTGCTTTAGTTTTGATGGGGAGAATATCATGGAAATATGCAGCATAAATTGGAATTAGCAAGTTGAACTACTCAGAGAGGTATTCCTGGCCTCTACTTCATTGCCCTTTTGGTGCAAGACAAAGACTTCTTTTGTTTCTGTGTTTTATCCCAGGCCTTTTAGATTTAATTTTACCCCTACTGATTGTGTTTATCTGGCTTTTAAGGTCTTGCTGCAATTTTAGTCTTTGCATTTTATGATCGTGTTGCCTGATCCTTTTTGTATTGTTGCTATTTTTGTAAACTAAACCTGGAAATTTCTACAGAATAGGTGTATATATAATAAATAAATCCTATGGAGGCAGACTGTGACAAGATGACTTGGGTGGGTGTGCGGGGAAAGACTGAATGAGTCACTTTCATACCATGTTGAGAGCAGTTTTCACCACCAAGGAGCCATCTAAGTTAGTGGAACCTTACATAACCTCTTATAATGGGATTTCTACTGATAAACAGCATTGCAGGACATTTTTGCCCAACATATGTCACAGATAGGGCACTGCTGTAGCTATATCAGTGCAAGACAGTCCGCAGTTACCCATATCGTTCGAAACAGTTGTTAAGTTGGCTATGAGATTATGTGATTATGTGTGTGTGCCATATTGCAAACCCCAGTCTCAGAACAGTGTACAGCTCTGTTTGTGCAGACGTTTCCATGTTTTGAGTGGAATTGCTAAATCTCCATTGAAAAAATTATATTAGCAGAAAGGCAGGAATCCCTTGGGTCTCTTGCAAAGGATGTCAATAGCTATAGGAGAGAATGAGGACCTAAGTACATAATATATAAGAATAGATGGAACCAGACATTGAAGGTCCTTATTTTTCTCCCAACAGCTGTTTCAGGAGGGGAAATAGAGGAGATGGGGATGTGTTTAACCCTTTCCCTGTCTCTGACTCCCACTCCCTCAGCAGCGTTGCTCTTCCAAACTCATGAATCCTGCTGAGATTAACCAACCTATCATTCCCAAATTTCTTTGCAGGAAGCCATGCTAGTGAAAGTGGTGTAAAACCTATATGCGTTAGTAGTATAGAGATATCGTTCCCCCTTGTTTTTTAACAATCTCTGTCATTGTTATTAGACAGAGACAGTGCAAGTGCAGACTCCAAAGTCTATTCATTTTATGCCGGAACATGCATGCAATTTTGTATGCATACTTATTTCTAGAGAATATGTGCAAACAATGGCTTTCTAGGTTTGGGTCCTCTGAAGGTTGTGAGTCATGTCTTACACAGACTCATCTAAACACACACTTTCACACTTCACATGGATGCCTCTTCCATGTTCTTTATCTGTTATGTTTGCATAGCTAGAACATTTCCTGATTGTGCCCCCCCCCAACCCAGCCATTTAGGGCACCTGATAGCTTTCATCTCCAGGGCACCATAAATCCCAGGCCCTACCAGGGGGAACCATATGCACACTAAAATGACAAGTAAAAGCCACTTTGTAGAAATAGGATCACATCGAAAAATTGCCTGAAGTCTGGATCACATAATCATAGCTGTCAACTTACAGATTTGAAAATAAGGGACCAGCAGCCTCAAAAATAAGGGATCAGCAACCAAAATAAGAGATTTTGCGAGCACAGGTATGTTCAACTTCTGAGCCCCTCCGAGCCAAAGGCAGAAAGCCCAGCAAGCAGCCAAACGAAGCCTCAAGCGGTGGTTCCCACAGCGCAGCAACCCAGCAAAGGGGATGCAGGAAGGAAAACCACTGTCACCTCTCCGCTGGGAAGCGCTGAGCAAAGGCGAGTCCCCAGGCAATGCGGCCGATTTGATCGGCACAAGGCATGCAAACTCCACCCCCCCCAGTCGTTCTTAGACTCCTTATTGGGTGAGCAACGCAGCCAAGCAACACAGTTGGAGTCTCCCTCCTCCCTGGCCAGCAGGGAGGGAGAGAGAGGAGCTGCTTCCTTTGAAACCTGGGAAATTTAAGGGACATCATCAATAAGGGACAGCAGCGGGACACGGCGCTGGGATAAGGGACTTTCCCGCCAAATAAGGGACGGTTGACAGCTATGCACATAATTGATTCTTGAGAGTCTTGAGAGTCAAGTTGAGACTATTTATCTATTGCATTTATATACTGCCTATATACCATATATACTGCCTATATATATATACTGCCTATATACCATATATACTGCCAATATATATATACTGCCTATATACCAAGGCACCCTAGGTGGTTAGGATGACTACGTCTTTAAGGGGAGGGGGAGCCTGATATCAACACTGTGTATCTTTCTACCCTTCCATTTCTCCCTGATTAATTTAACATCAGCCACACGACCTACCATTGGTCTTCCATGTAATATTTAAAACATCATCAGGAGCACTGGCACTCTGAACAGTGGTACAGCTAGATAATTTTAGATTTGTGCAGCAAGGTAATTTTGGCCTCTGGAGGTAATCGTGTTATGGGAATCCCATTGTTAGATAGTACTGTATATTGTTTCACTTATTGCAAAATACGGTAAGCCAGCCTTGCTGAATTTGGAGAAATGGATTTCTCCCATTCTGCTAAATGGTCCTCCTAGACTCCTGCCTGAACTCCTGAAGGCACTACTGATTCTGAATGCAAATGTTCAACACCACACCCATCTATTAATTCTTACAGCTCAGAAAAATGAATGAAGATGGGGTGCTTTGCAGGTGATGATGAGCCAGGGATGACAAGTGTAATGATATGGAAGTGCTTCTCAGAAATTTAATTTCCTACGAAATAATTCTTCTCCCACGATAGCAACTTTTTTTTGTCTATTAGATATTCTGACAGGAAACTCTGAAAGTACACTAATAATTGTCTGTTCCTGATGCGCTTCGTGAGTCTCAACAAAAAAATTCTAATGTTAATCCATCTGCTGACTAGGGATTGGTCTTGTTTAGCAACAAATGACATGTTTATAATTTAATTGGATGATGATTACTGTAATGATGATGATGTCTGGTCATCTAATCCCAATCCTTTATCCAATCTAAATCTGCAAATAAATCACTTTTATGCAAGCCTATTATCCATAACATTGTTTGGTATGCCTGCTTCCTTCCAAACTTGATATTTGTGTTGCTTTGTTTTTCATAATTTGGACTGTCTTGACGTGAAGCAAGAGGGAGTCCATGGACAGATGGATAATAGTCAGATCTGGGGCGAGCAATATGATCAAAGCCATGAACAGTCACTTTATAAAGCATGTAACTCCCATTGCTAAACCCAAGTGTCTTTTAAAACATTCTCCCCAATTCAGTAATACAGCGCTAGAGCTTTGATGAACACATAGTATTGCTCTGATGGTAAGGTTTTCTCAATTCACTTCTCTTTTTTTGGATAATCTTTGGCAAAGCTGATTCTTTTACGGAAGTGAAAGGGGAAGTTCTGTTGTACAGAATCTCCATGTGGGCATTGGAATACAAGGCTTCGTGTTAGAGCAACTTGGCACCTGCTTTCAAAGCATACTTGCATGATCATGGGTGTGGGTGGATGTAGACATTTGCTTTTGCATTTAAATGAAACTATCTCCCAAATTTGCAGCAGGTGTCAGATACTGTGCTAGAGAACAAATATCTGCACAAAATGCCATGCATGTGGAACTCCTGCAAGCCAACACCCCCACTGATTACTAGCAGTTACTGGCTTTGTTCAGGGGTGAAAAACTATAAGTCTGGGTTTTTCATTACAGGAATGAATCTAGGCATCTGGTGGTGTACCTACAAGTCCTATCATCCTTAACCATGGCTATGCTGTCTGAGACTGATGAAAGTTGGGGTCCAACATCTGGAGGGCCACAGCTTCCCTCAGGTACATTTTAGATGGTCATTGGTAGGTTAAAAAGTGATGCCATTAAAAAACGTTATTTTAACTAGGTGGTGCCTCTTCCAAGAGATGGTTTTCTTTTTCAAAAGTTTTCATTCTACTAGGCACTGACTTATATTAACTGTCTCCAGATCTGTATCTCCAGGATACCCCTGACCTTTTAAAAACTAAATGCCACAACCTTATCATCTTAGATTAGATATCAATTTGGCATCACATTGGTATATCACTGGCCTGCCTTCAACATACTGTACGTACGAGACAAACCCATATTCTTTCATTTTTTTGTAATCTGTTCAAAATCCTTCATTTTAAGGCCTTGGATAAAAGTGATTACAAATGAACTTTTTGAGATATGCCAAAATATAAATGGACAAAAACTCATCCAGAATATATGCACGGCTTACATTTCCAGAGAATATATAACACTATGGTCTAATTTATTGATTTTATTTTTATTTATAACTCAACTTTCTGTCACAAGACAATTCACAAACCTCTCAAGTGTCAGTGTAAAATCAGCATTAAAATATAAGTCACCAGCTCATTGCAAAGCCTAATAACATTTTAAACAGTTTTCTAAAGGAGAAAAGAGAACAGGATCTTTCCTGGGGGAAGAGTTCAACAAAACAGGTTGAACAAAGAAAACTGCCTTATACCAAGCCAAACCACTGATCCATCTAGCTTAGTAATGTCTCCACTGACTGGCAAGTCTTTCAGGCAAGAGTCTTTTCCCAGCCCTACCTAAGAGGCAAAGGGATTCAACCTGGGACATCACACATACAAAGTACCGTACATGCTCTACTGTTGAGTTATGGCCTTTCTCAAAAAGCTGTGGTAATTGCCAACATCTCTGCTCCCTGTAACTGGTACTCAAAGTTTGTATTATGAGCAGAGTCAACACTGAGATGTTGATATTCATTATGTGCATTAAGATATCCTGGTATTTGAACAATGTTGATTGAACTGAGCAATAATTGGCACAATCTGTTTCTGGCACATGTGTCTCAGGTACACCGACACAGTCAAGTGGTTCCTATATCATCCCTGCTACAGTATCACAGATATCATGTGTTATGCTGGGCGTGTCTTCTGTCTTCCTTGGAGCAGAAGGTAAGCTACTTCTCTGAAGGGTTGGGCCTTTTCTAGTGAGAAGGTTGGGTTGAGGTATCTAGCTGAAGGATGAACCAAAACCATGTCAGAGGGGAAAGCTGGGGGATCAGTTCCAAAAAGAAGTTCCAGGAAGAGAACAGGTCAGGAAGAGCAGGGATAGACAGATGAAGAGAAATGGATTCTGTGAGCTACATATCTCAAGTGCTTTGTGGAAATAGGAAAGGGCAGTGGCCAGTCTTAAGAGAAACAGGTCTTGAGACCATGAGGTGGTACTACTATTTGGACCTGCAAAGCCTGCAATGGCTCAACGAGTACAGCATCTCCAAAGAAAGTCTGAAGTTTGAGTCTACCACTTTTGTGGGTTTTTTTGGAAACCCATGACATTGCCATTTTCAGTGTTGGAACCTAAGTGAAGACAGGATATACAGTTGACTGCATCTGTCCCATCCAACTCTATGATTCCATTGGTCTTACTCTTTTATCTTATGAGGCTCCACTCACATTCAGGAACGGTGGACCTGCCATCCTCCAGATGTTGAATTCCAGCTCCCATCACCTCCAGGTCAAAAGGTTAGGAATAATGGGAGTAGAAACACAATGACAACTGGAGGGAAACCTTTCCCAACCCTGCTTAAATTAATGCATGGCAGAATATAATAGCTTCCTGTATTTAGGTTGTAGTCCTAAGTACATTGAACAGGAAGTTATTTGCCATTGAACTCCTTGGGAATTAGCATGTTTAAGACTAGGTTGTTTAAAAATATCACTTGTTTTAGGTAAGGCTATCATCATAATCTCACTTCCTGTTCTGTTTCATGGAGTTGAACATCTATCAAACACACACTCATTGTGGCCAAGGGAATAGTGAAAAGAAGCTGTGAGTTCTCATATTGTTTCATACCATGCTGTATTATCCTGAGAGAAGAAGCATTTTTTAAAAAGATACTTCTATCATCCCTTTGTGAATGTCTGCAACATGCCTCATTGAATGATATGTCCTAAATTAAGAATATTGTTTCTTCTGTTTCAGAGGAATTCCATGAAGCTAAGTTGAATGCCATCATATGTCTGAACACTCAAGAGATGTTCAGAAAGCTTGCACTGGGGATAAAACTGGTATTTGAAAGGTGGGGGCATCAATATAATTATGCCAGGAAAACTTGAAATGCTATTACTTAAGTGTTGTACTTTTTGACAGCCTGGAAGGTATTGAACGATTTACTGCCCTGGAGGAATTCCTTGCATTGAGATATTGTAGAGATTCTGAAGTTGGTAATTGCTAAATTTATTCAGCAAAGTTAAGATTGGACTGGAATTTAGGACTAATTCAAAATTAATTGATGTGTACATAGAATTACATTGCTTTAGGATGGCATCATGCGCCTCCCCCAGATATTTATTGGACTGACTAGAGTTATCATGTATCTCAGCCCCTAAGGTCCTAGGATGTCACAGTCCTGTGCTGCCAACCACAGCAGAGTTCAATGGAGGGAGAAGCCAGCCAGCCAGCCAGCCAACCAAATCTTAGGGGGGTACTTGCCTGGAGGCAGAGTCCATATACAAGGTCCAGTCCAGCCCTAAGGTCCAGGAGTATCCCAGTTCCTGTAGTCATACGATCCAGGGGTCAAGAAGCAGCAAGGTTAGGAACAACCAATGTTGTTTCCAGCAACTGACTGAGGCTGAAAACCCTGCTTAAGAAAGCTGGAGTCAGCTGCTTCTCATCAGGAGTAAGAAGGCTGATCAGCAGCAGGTGGAGTCACTTTGCCTTTTGTTCCTTCAGGCTGCTGCTCAGCAGGTGAAGCCGACTCCTGGCCCATGAAATACGAGTACTCTTTAGAGAAACACCTGTTGGGAGCCTTGCCTATTTTCTTTTCCCCATTTTAAATTATTTTATTGATTTTCCAAATGATTACAAATAAAACCACATTACTTTGATTTAATACAATTTCTTAAAATCAGGTTTCCCACTCTCATTTCAATCATATGTCCAAGATTTCCTCCCATAGCTGCTTCATTTCTTATTTAGTCTCCAGTTGACATCCTTCACTTGCCATTAAACCATTCTTCCAGCTGTCCACTCTTTTCACCTTACAAAACAGCACCTCAGTTTCATCTTGTTTACTCATTTTCATCACTGGGCACCCCTCTTTTTATTGCTTTTATTTTATGTTTCTGGCCAGTTCAGTCTCTCACTCCTCTTCTTCCCTACGCAGTGGCCACATCTCTCCATGCTTCCTCCCCTTTCCTCTTCACTGACACATCCCTGGGGATGAGGGTCCCTTTTTTCCACCTCTTCCTGTTTTCTTTCTTCCAATATGCTCTTTGTCGCAGCCCAACTTCCCTTTGTAGTCTATCCTGTTCCCTTCTACCTCATCCTTCATCCCTCCTGAAGTCTTTTTGTTTCCTTTGGGTTTTACCTCCCCCCCTCAGTAGTCCATCTCCTTTGCTCCTGAGCACTGTTCCACAGCATTTGATATTTTCATTTACATACATTAATTTGAAATAAGATGGGTTTATGAAGCAATTCTATATCCTCCTACCACGCTGACAAAGAATTCTATGAAATAGTAGTCAATATCCGGAATTACTGTTCAGTGTTGGACATCATATTTGCTGAATACACAAAGCTTCACAGCTTGTCTTTCATCGTACAAAGTCTGGTACCTCACTTCATTTAAAGATTTTCAGAGACTTTGAGACTAAAAATTTCATTTTGTACTTGTTATGGTTTGAAGGAATTCTATAAAGATTGTCTATTGCGTATGTACATGGTCATTGTGTTGCCTAGACATTGCTGATGTTCTCTTTGCAACACAGGGGTTTGTTTGGTTACTTATTGCAAGACTCTTCTCAGCATTCTCCCCTACCTCATTTGGGTGTCAGCTCAGTCACAGTGTCTGCTGGAATCCCTTCACAACACAGTAGAAAAGTTATCATCACACACCTTCCACCCTCCATATAAACAATGCAGTTGCTTTTCATCAGCCTTCCCCAACCTGGTGCTATTTAAATGGTACTGGATGACAAATCACACTGCCTCTTATGGCATCCTTGAAAAGAATCAGTATCTGATATCTAACCCCACCCCACACCGAAAAAAATCACAATGCACCAGAGAAGGTAAACCACTCTGTGATCTTTGGATGAAGGACGGTATAGAAATGTAAATGATGATTATGATGAAGGGGTAGTATTCAACTAAGATTTACAGAGTAGACTAACTAAATTAATGGACCTAACTCAACCTGCATTCACATGACAGTTTATTCCATTTTCCCAATGGTTTCCTACCTGCTGATTTGTTGCATTTTATTTGGTTTTTCTAGAAGTCCATCGGGATATAGCAGAAGTTTAGCACTCAGTTGCAGAGCTTTTTTAAAAAAAGGAGGGGGAAGGTGCCGGTATTCACCATGAAGTTGTTACAGTATGTGCCACACTTTTAACAATGGGGGGGGAGGTGCCAGTACTGCATACCCTTGCGTATCCCCAGAAAAAAGGACAGTTTATTCGCATGTTCTTTGCTTCCAGACAAAATCTGTGTGCATCCCCCTTAATCTGGGAAATCGTGGGGTTTACACACAGTAATTTCCCCACCATTTTAATGGATCATGTCATGTGATGAAATTTGGGGTGATACTGTGGCATATACTTATTTCTCACCATTTTCATGGGTGGTTCATGGAGGAACAGAGGCACACATGTGCATAAAGGGTGGCAGCGTGTCTAACCACATCCACTGTTGCATCACACCACATCGACTGCTGTGAAAGAAATTTAACTCCATAGTGGAACAGGTATGGCAGTGTGAAAGGAATATTAGAAAAACAAGGCAGAAGTGCTAGCATTAAAATCAGGAAAACTAATGTGATAAACCCCACATCTGGATGGACCTTTAGTTATGTTTATTAATTTCAACAGGTCTACTCTGAGTAAAATGTAATTGAATCGCACCCTAGCATTCTACATTTTTGTAATGGCAACGGGTAGCATTGATGGAACTAAGCTGGAATTAAGATTGCTGGAAGAAATATCAACAACCTCGGATATGGAGATGACACAACTTTGATGGCAGAAAGTGAGGAGGAATTAAAGAACCTCTTAATGAGGGTGAAAGAGGAGAGTGCAAAATATGGTCTGAAGCTCAACATCAAAAAAACGAAGATCATGGCCACTGGTCCCATCACATCCTGGTAAATAGAAGGGGAAGAAATGGAGGCAGTGAGAGATTTTACTTTCTTGGGTTCCATGATCACTGCAGATGGTGACAGCAGTCATGAAATTAAAAGATGCCTGCTTCTTGGGGAAAAAGCGATGACAAACCTAGACAGCATCTTAAAAAGCAGAGACATCACCTTGCCAACAAAGGTCCATATAGTTAAAGCTGTGGTTTTCCCAGTAGTGATGTATGGAAGTGAGAGCTGGACCATAAAGAAAGCTGATCGCCAAAGAATTGATGCTTTTGAATGATGGTGCTGGAGGAGACTCTTGAGAGTCCCACGGACTGCAAGAAGATCAAACCTATCCATTCTGAAGGAAATCAGCCCTGAGTGCTCACTGGAAGGGCAGATCGTGAAGCTGAGGCTCCAATACTTTGGCCACCTAATGAGAAGAGAAGACTCCCTGGAAAAGACCCCGATGTTGGGAAAGATGGAGGGCGCAAGGAGAACGGGACGACAGAGGACGAGATGGTTGGACAGTGTTCTCAAAGCTACTAACATGAGTTTGACCAACTGCGGGAGGCAGTGGAAGACAGGAGTGCCTGGCGTGCTCTGGTCCATGGGGGTCACGAAAAGTCAGACACGACTAAACAGTGAAAGCATTGATGCAGCAAATACACTCATCCCTGGTGCCTCCTCACACATGTACTTACAGTCTCTGATTTGTAACCCCTGGACAGGACTAATGAACAATTAAAATCCAAATGCATTTAAACAAAAAAGCAAAAGTGAAGGCAGAATTTGTAAACTAGCAGCGTCTGTGCTTTTTCACGAGAGAGGATGACTTTCTTATGTGATGAGGAAGTCTACTTCTGCTTTCCCTGTAGTAAAGCTTGGGAATCATTCCAAACTTACTCTGCATGCATCAAGGTGGAAAAACTAAATCAATGTATCGGTGGCGGCATTGCACCCAGAAGCCAACAAATTGTATCAGATCCAAACTAGGTGGAGGGTATGTTTGTGAGGATTTAAAAATTGGCCCAGTTTCTGCAAATGAGAGCCAAAGCTCTTTATTCCACAAAGCTGTAATAACCAGCAGAGCAAGGTAAATGGTGTGAAAGGGACAGCATTAGGCTATTATAGCCAAAAAGCAAAATGAGCAAAAATGCTCATCTTAATACACACAGCCACATAATGGGTGTTTTGATACAAAACAATGTAATTATGCAGAAACATTGCAGGCATTTAAATGTCAGGGCTAGGAGATGCTTAATGAACTTAATAACACGGACGCAGTTTGGGATGTAAAAATAAATAAATAAATTTGAGGTGTTAGAAGCATAAGCAGGGGAGGAACCCAGTCGCTTTGCCTGGTACAAATTATAGCGGATATTTTCAGATTCTTTTACATCTTCACGCAGGGCCAAAAATTATTAACAAATCAATTCTACATGCTCCACGCATGATACATTTGCTCATTTCAGACCTACAGTAAGGAGACCAGCCAGCCGGTATTGTAAAGTATGCAAGAACACAGAAATCAGTAAGCAGCCCAATCCTACTGATCAGATTAAGGTGCAGAGGTGCCAGCTGCAATCCTATTCACCGTGCCTTGATCAAGGCTGTCTGATGTTGCACTGCTATGGTTCAGCCCTGGAAACAGCTTCTCTTGTCCTTCCCATCAGGAATGGCCAACATAGTTTGTTTTAAATTACTGGCTTCTGGATTTCTAGGATGTGAGAATGCTCCAAAAAGTGACAGGTGATAAAGTGTGTGGCAGCTTTTCTCCCCACCTGAAAGAATGGTTCAGTGGTATTCCTATGGCCTGAATTTGCTGAATGGTGGTTGGCGGAAGAAAAGGAGCTGGGTAGCAAATGGCAGCAGTAGCACATGTGTAAGGTCTTGCTGCTTGTACAATGCCACCTTTTTGTGATTTAGCAGTTGCAAAGTGGTCCTTGAAGCCTGATCCCATGTGCCAAGAGGAGTACAAAATGATCTTGTCCCTTTCCAGATCTTGGACAGTGGAAAGGCATGCAGGCCTAGGTGGAGGTGGGTAAGTATTATGCATAAGGAAACACCTTTGCTTGGCAGCTCACCTGTCCCACAGCTGCTGTTTTGGACAGTGGAAAGTCCTTCAGTCCTGGACGGTGTAAAGTAAAGCTTGTGCAGCTCAGCATTGTCAGTAGTCAGAAGTGTGCAATGGAATGAAATTTGCAACAACCCAATGAAAACTTTTGCGGGGTGGGAAGATATGTTATCCCAAACCAATTGTGAATGTTGGAGAGGAGAGGAGGGGCTGCAGTGCAATTGTGTTTTATTCTAATTTTTTTTAATCATAAGCTGCCTTGAGGTTCCTTCAGGATAGAAAGGCAGGGAAGAAACCAAACCCTGGGTTGTTAGCGTTTCCTGGAGATGGCACAGACTGAATGGATTCCTACCTCCTTCTCCCAAGGTAAAACCCCTTACTCTCAGGTAGCGTCTCACATATCCTCCAACACCTTGATGGCAAATTCCAGGTCGCCATTTTGGACACCAACCATTTTGGACACCGTGATCTCATGTGATTTTGCCCCATGCACTTTGGAGTGGTGTGCAAGATCATGGCCCCTCAAAATCTTTTTCGGGGGGGGGGAATTGTGGCACAAAATCATGCAAGATCATGGTGTCCCAAATGGCTGCTGTTCTCTTGTGAGAAAAAATGGAATGTCCTGGTTTTTCTAGGACACTTGTTGGGTATGGTCTCATAGTCAGGGCAGAGGTTCAGGGGTGGGGGGAATTTTGCTGCTCCACTATTCAACTTGAGTAGCCCAGTGGAGTTCATATTCATTCATATCCATAACTGCAAAGGTGCTGAGTATGAAAGAAACTGCCCAAGAGATAGTCCTACTAGTGGGCAGAGTGAGGCAGCCACTGCTGGGGAGTGTTATAAGTTGTCAGAAGACAGAGCTTTGAGTTCTGTGTGATCTGTCCTGTGCCACTCAGGTAGCCCGTTGCAATGTAGAGTTCCCTTCCATTACCAGTGTTGACGTAGGATCATCTGTTTGTCTGGTTGGCTTTTGTACGCAGGATGGGAGGGCAGACCACCTTTCATTTGTCTTGGGCGGGGCCTGGTCTGCCCATCTGCAAAAGAGTTTGGACTGTATGTCAGAATGAATTTCTTCTCAGAGATTAAGCAGCTGAAGAACAGAGTGTGCAAGGCCCGTGGTACAAACTGCCTAGAGATTTTTAAGGCTCATCCTGATATTGCACAAAACAGCAGGAAAATGATACCGGATTTCAAATAGCTCTGATTATGAACAAAGAAGGATACGCTCTGTCAATTTAACAGAGCAGCATCTTTGCTTTGGCACCTTCATGGCCACTTTGGTTTTTAAAATGATTGCGATTAAGCCAATCCTTGCAGCTCAGTGGGGGAAAAATAAGATTATAAGAGAATTGAGATGATTTCTAATTATTCAGGTATAAATGAAGCAGGGGAAAGCAAAAGACAGAGCAAGGTAGAAGAAGACTCATAAATGAACAGAGAGAGCTGGAAAAGGCAGAGATCCTTGTTTTCCTTTTCGCAGTGTTTTAGCAAGTCTAATGAACAGAGAGAGAGAACGGAAAGTGGTGACAAGAATGGCAGCTTCTTCAGCTCTTCAAGTACATGAAGAAGGTGATTGGGAGAATGAGTGGGCAGTGACAGGAAATCTTTGGCAAGTGAATTTAATGGGCATTCAATGAGATTGTTGCTGAGCTGCCCAAATGCTATTACAACATGTGGCTGAGGAATGAATGCAGCAAGAGCAATGGAAAATGCTGACATTCTTGGAGAGGTGGCAATCTTCATACAATTAAGACTGTAAGGTGGAGGCCCCACCCTGTACATAAAACTCAGTTCATGCATGAAGTGTTATAGCCCAGTCCTATGACATGGGCCCTGCTGTTTGCACAAGCACCCCTCCCGAATTGCTTCAGCTTGCATTTAAAAGTGAATCTACCTAATTTGACCCTTCTGAAACAATTTGAAAATTGAAGCATAGCTGTCCTTCGAAATCCCCATTTTCTGAAGTTTGCAGTGCAGTTCTCCAGTCAACTAATGTGTACAAAATTGCACACACTCAGGTAAAGTGTGACTAAAAATTCATCCATTTGTAAAAATGGCATGCAAAAAGGCATGCGTTGTATTAGGGAAATTCACTTTGCAAAAAATGTGTTTAGGAAAAATTGCATCCAAAAATGTGTGCATTAGGAAAAATTCGCACTTAAACTGCTAGTGAAATTTCACGAGGGTTTTAAAACAAAACAAAAAACCCCACAATTGAAAATGTACATTTAAGATTGGAAAAGTGAGAAATAGAGAAAATGAAATCAACAGATTTCCCTATTCCTGAATCAGGACCCATCCCCAGGAACAGCACAATGATATATTGACAACTGTGTTAGTTGCTGCCTGCCAAGACAGATAACAGCCGGAGCTCAGCAAAGATATCACTTGCCTTCAAGCTGGAAATGAAGCTTTGAGTTATAGATCAGAGGGTGCTCCACATTATTCACTGCTCCTAATCTGTATTTGCATAGCACTGATGGGGCTGAAGGGTAAACTTGGGACAAAGGGGCCAGCATAACCCTATGCTAGAGCATCTGACTGTAACAATGTGATGAAGGAGGGTGGGGTAGGATAAGCTGTCTTGACAGTTTATTGTAAAGTTGTCTGGAGATAATGTGAGTGCTTGCAGTTTAGTAGTCACAAGTCTTGAATTTCAGCTAAGCTGGTTGAATATTTAAATCCTACCTATTCTCCATATTTCCACGTCTATAATATTTTAGTGTAATCTCCAAGGGTATTCCAGTAATCAAAGTGAATCTAATTCGGTAAGGGGAATTGCACCAAAGTCTCCAAAGGCTTCTTTGCTTTATTAAGCAAATTAAGCGTATTTCTATGGAGCCATTTCATAAAATATCAGGGTGGCACACAAAATTTAAAAATGCAGCACCATTAAGAACAATACAGATAATCATTAAAGTGACTAGCTAATAATAATAATAAAAGTAAACAGCTACAAAGGCCTGTCGGCATAAAAGGTGCCTCAAAGTCAAAAGCGAAGGAGGCTGCTTAATATATGCATTCCACAGCATGGGACCAGCGACACTAAATGACTGACTTTGAGTTGAAGTCTCTGTAATATTGACAACAATGCTCCTCTGGATTATCTCAGTGATTGGATCTAAAGGCTCAGGTGTCTTGGACTAGGGTTCTTTACAGCTTTGTAGATCAACACAACAACACTGAATCTGGCCTATGGGCAGCCAGTGCAAATGCTCTAGCAGAGGTGTTGTATGCAGTCTAGCTGCTGTCCTTCACCAGTTGGAGCTTGTGGGCCGGATCCAAGCTGCCCCCATATACAACGCATTGCAGTAATGCAGTCTCAAGGTCATGAATGCATGGACTACAGTGGTCAGGTGATCCTGATCCAGATATGGCTGTGGCTGGCATACCACACAAAGCTGGTAAAAGGCACTCCTGGCCACAGAGGTCCCTTGACAAAGAGGTACAGTGGTACCTCGGGTTACAAATGCTTTGGGTTACAAACGCTTCAGGTTACAGACTCCGCTAACCCGAAAGTAGTATCTCGGGTTAAGAACTTTACCTCAAGTTGAGAACAGAAATCGTGTGATGGCAGCGGGAGGCCCCATTAGCTCAGGGTACCTCAGTGGTACCTCAGGTTAAGAACACTTTCAGGTTAAGAAAGGACAGCCGGGACAAATTAAGTTTTTAACCAGAGGTACCACTGTATTGGTACAGAGGTACCACTGTATTGGTATATGGAAAACACGCTTTTCCAACAACACAAGAGACGACGCTACACATGGACATCACCAGATGGGCAACATCGAAATCAGATTGATTATATTCTCTGCAGCCAAAGATGGAGAAGCTCTATACAGTCAGCAAAAACAAGACCTGGAGCTGACTGTGGCTCAGATCATCAGCTTCTTATAGCAAAATTCATGCTTAAACTGAAGAAAGTAGGAAAAACCACTGGGCCGGTAAGATGCAATCTAAACCAAATCCCTTATGAATACACAGTGGAAGTGAGGAACAGGTTTAAGGATTTAGATTTGCTGGACAGAGTGCCTGAAGAACTATGGGTGGAGGCTCGCAACATTATACAGGAGGCAGCAACTAAAACCATCCCAATGAAAAAGAAATGCAAGAAAGCAAAGTGGTTGTCCAACGAGGCCTTACAAATAGCGGGGGAGAGAAGGCAAGCAAAATGCGAGGGAGATAGTGAAAGATACAGGAAATTGAATGCAGATTTCCAAAGAATAGCAAGGAGAGACAAGAAGGCCTTCTTAAACGAGCAATGCAAAGAAATAGAGGAAAACAACAGAATGGGAAGAACCAGAGATCTGTTCAAGAAAATCGGAAATATGAAAGGAACATTTCGTACAAAGATTACCATAATAAAGGACAAAAGTGGTAAGGACCTAACAGAAGCTGAAGACATCAAGAAGAGGTGGCAAGAATGCACAGAGGAATTATACCAGAAAGATATGGATGTCTTGTACACCCCAGGTAGTGTGGTTGCTGACCTTGAGCCAGACATCCTGGAGAGTGAAGTCAAATGGGCCTTAGAAAGCTCTGCAAATAACAAGGCCAGTGGAAGTGATGGTATTCCAGCTGAACTATTTAAAATCTTAAAAGATGATGCTGTTAAGGTGCTACACTCAATATGCCAGCAAGTTTGGAAAACCCAGCAGTGGCCAGAGGATTGGAGATCAGTCTACATCCCAATCCCAAAGAAAGGCAGTGCCAAAGAATGCTCCAACTACCGCACAATTGCACTCATTTCACACGCTAGCAAGGTTATGCTTAAAATTCTACAAGGAAGGCTCAAGCAGTATGTGGACCGAGAACTCCCAGAAGTGCAAGCTGGATTTAGAAGAGGCAGAGGAACCAGAGACCAAATTGCAAACATGCGCTGGATTATGGAGAAAGCTAGAGAGTTCCAGAAAGACATCTACTTCTGCTTCATTGACTATGCAAAAGCCTTTGACTGTGTCGACCACAGCAAACTATGGAAAGTTCTTAAAGAAATGGGAGTACCTGATCACCTCATCTGTCTCCTGAGAAATCTCTATGTGGGACAAGAAGCTACAGTTAGAACTGGATATGGAACAACTGATTGGTTCAAAATTGGGAAAGGAGTACGACAAGGCTGTACATTGTCTCCCTGCTTATTTAACTTATATGCAGAATTCATCATGTGAAAGGCTGGGCTGGATGAATCCGAAGCCAGAATTAAGATCGTCGGAAGAAATATCAACAACCTCAGATATGCGGATGACACAACCTTGATGGCAGAAAGTGAGGAGGAATTAAAGAACCTTTTATTGAGGGTGAAAGAAGAGAGCGCAAAATATGGTCTGAAGCTCAACATAAAAAAAACAAAGATCATGGCCACTGGTCCCATCACCTCCTGGCAAATAGAAGGGGAAGAAATGGAGGCAGTAAGAGAGTTTACTTTCTTGGGCTCCATGATCACTGCAGATGGTGACAGCAGTCACGAAATTAAAAGACGCCTGCTTCTTGGGAGAAAAGCAATGACAAACCTAGACAGCATCTTAAAAAGTAGAGACATCACCTTGCCAACAAAGGTCCGTATAGTTAAAGCTATGGTTTTCCCAGTAGTGATGTATGGAAGTGAGAGCTGGACCATAAAGAAGGCTGATCGCCGAAGAATTGATGCTTTTGAATTATGGTGCTGGAGGAGACTCTTGAGAGTCCCATGGACTGCAAGAAGATCAAACCTCTCCATTCTGAAGGAAATCAGCCCTGAGTGCTCACTGGAAGGACAGATCGTGAAGCTGAGGCTCCAATACTTTGGCCACCTCATGAGAAGAGAAGATTCCCTGGAAAAGACCCTGATGTTGGGAAAGATGGAGGGCACAAGGAGAAGGGGATGACAGAGGATGAGATGGTTGGATGGTGTTCTTGAAGCTACCAGCATGAATTTGATCAAACTGCGGGAGGCAGTGGAGGACAGAAGTGCCTGGCGTGCTCTGGTCCATGGGGTCACGAAGAGTCGGACACGACTAAATGACAAAACAACAACAAACCACTGTATTGAGGAGCACTGCAAACTATGTACCTGCACCTTTAGTGGGAGTGGAACCCTATCCATAACAGGTAATGGGCCTATATTCTTAGCAAAAGAACAACTTAGCCAAGGTCTCCATTTTGTGTTGACCTGTATCTTCAAAATTTGGAACCATTTGCCAACTTTGGAGTTTCTGTAACATTCCCCCTCCCCCAGTTCCAGTAACGGTGCTGTGGTCTCTTTCCATCTCCTACATACAAAGGGAAGGTTAGTGGGTGAAAAAGCACAGTAGTTCAAGCTAACAAACACACATTATCTCTTGGGCAATTTTTGTGCTTCACAATAATTAGATAGGAAAAGCAAGTTAGCTGGTTTATTGGAGTTTCAGAGTTTTCTTCTTTTATTGATACGAAGTAGAGGAAAAGCTAGCTGAGAGATGAGGGCTTTTAATTTATTATGACAGGAAAGCCAGCATCCTTTCCTCTTGTCGTCTGGATGATGGTGGCTCGAAAGTACAGCCTCGCTCTAATTGCTGTATTGTTGGCAAGGAGCAAGGATCCTACTGGGAGACTCGAATCCAGACATTTCAGGTATAGGTGAAAACATGTTGCCAACTGAGCCATGGTAGCACTCGCAAAAGAGGTAATTTAACAGTCAGTTTCTTCAATAGGATGGTAGTCCAAAAGTCACTCGTTATAGGTCATCACTGATTTGCTGCCTGTTGCACAGACTTTTTAAAATTGAAAATAGCATCACAGTTTATGCAGTGGGCTTTGGAAATTCTAAGGTATTTATTTATTTCATGCCCTCCTGCTCTTCAGCCAAGAAAGGCTTACAAATTTCAGTAATCTATGGCCACCCCTGCACCATACGTTTAAATAATGCCTTCCTCCAAGGAATCTTGGGAACTGTAGTTTGTTTAGGGTGCTGGGAATTGTGATTCTGTGAGTTCCCAGGACTCTTTGAGGGGAAACCATAATGGTAAAAGTAGTTTAAATGTGCTTTTAAATGTATGAGGTGGATGTGCCTTATATGACAAAAAAATGAAAGAGTATTGGGAGGGAAGATGAAACATTCAAACTCAGGCACTATTTCTTAGTTAAAGGACTACAGTAGTGATCAGCTGTAATGGAAAGAGTTCAAGGTGAGGAAGAGCCAGAAGATTGCTGTTCTTTCAGCACAGCTGATGGAGAGGTCCCACAATTTACCTCTTATCCTCTCTTACAGTCTGAGGGGATGGCTACCATAGCTGATAATAGAGAGAGAGGAACTTGATGGAACTTGCTTTTTCAGGAGACTGGATGGTGACGCCTCTAAATCCCATCTTTCTTCCTCTCCCATAGCTTGATGAAAGGTTTTCTGTAAATGATAGGTGAGAGATGAGCCTGATGGAGCTGGCCTCTCAGTACAGGAGTCCCACAGATGGAGGGGCCCCGCAGTCCCATCTTTCGCCTTGTCCCACAGCCTGTTGGAATGTGGAGTGGAAAATAGGATTGACTATGTTGCCATCCAAATATGTTCATTTGTACAGTCAGTGCAATTGTGTGGGTGTTTATTCATAAGCAAGTCATGTTGACCTTGATGAGATTCACTCATTGCTAAATACGCAGCCTAAATCATAATTTGTCCCCTTCTTGTTTTTCAGAGATATCTGTCTTTAACTGAAAATTGGTGGTGTGGGCCAATGGGAGTTTTAGTTCAACCTAGCACTAGGTTACAGAAGACTGCTTTATTATAACCAAGCAAAAGTATGTGTAATCAAAGTACGTAATCACATATTATTTCGTTGCCTAGCCATTCTTCAATCCCCCCCTTCCCCCTATTGTTTGCACGTGCCTATTTTTGGATTATAAACCTCTTATGGGCAGGGACCTGCCATTCCTGTATTTTTGTATAACACCATATACATAAATGGCAGTATATCAATAATAACAGCAATAAATAATAAGGCTTTCCCCTTTCCCACATTACATAAAGCATGTTGAGTATACGTAACAAAACTGGGCATACACCATAATGGCAAATAACTAAAATCCTGAGAAAATGTGGCTATTGCCCTCTGCATGTCTCAGTTTATTATCCCAGGGACAAAGGAGAATCTAACTCGCATCGCAGGGATGTTTCCAACCTGCTTTTGTGCCAGAACTCTTTAATGTTGTATTGTGGGCCAAGTAAGCATATTAGGTCTGAAAACTGGGCTATGAGCCATTTATATTGTGAGTGGCTGCTAGAAGCGCAGATTGTATTGTAATCAGTGCTAAAAAAGAAAAGAAAAAAGAAACCATACAAATTACAAACCAGCTTAGAAATAACAATATCATAGAGGTCTGGAGAAAAAATGCTGTTTCTTGCATCTGCTGTGAAAAGATTACAGTTAATGCATTTTCTGTGAAATCTGTAAAATTTGGGATTTTTCACTTCATCAGCTCTGAGGACATGTGGAGATACACTGATTTTCTTGAAGAAATGGCTGTAGATTATGTGACCATTTTATATAAGCTATCTGGAGAAGGTCTTTTTGCTTTGCTTTTGTAGATGCATCTTAAACTGGATATAAAATCCATCATTTCCATTTAAAAAACATTTTAACATCTGGGAGCCATTTGTTACAATGTAATCAGCATTGTGCTCTTTTTAAAAAAGAAAAGAAAATGTTTCATTGTAACTTCTGTTATTGTTTAACCCATGACTGACTGTGTAATTTGCCAATCTAACCCTGACCAGCCTGTGAAATTTGTCATTTTTGGCTGGTGACTTACATAAAGACCTTAAATGGAATGATTTATTTACACTCATTCTGCCTTGAAGACAATAGTGCCCCTGTCTGAAACAGGATGTCCTAACTCTACCCATTTCTTTCTAAAGCATGGATGCTTTAGGAAGAAAATACTTTTAAATCCCACAAAAAAAGTCCTGTGTGAGAAAGTGAGGATGGGCGGAAGTAGCATGCTGTTAATGTAGAATCAGATCCTGAGAGAGCTTAGCTCTTTGATGAGTTCTGTGCTCTCCTGTTGTTTCATAGTACAGATCTTGGTCAGAGGTACATAATTAAAGGAACAAGTTTGATGAGGTATGAGAGGAAAGAGAAAGGTGAACTTTAGAGCAAGGCTGGGGAACCTCAGTCCTCCAGATCTCTCCATCCAGCCCTCAGGACTCTTCCTCTCTCAGGCCATGCCCCCTCTCCTCAGACCACAACTCTCACCCATCTTGTTCCACATCTTCCTGGAAGTCATTTTGCCTGTGATACTGCCTCTTGCTTGGCTGGGTGGAAGATGGAGAAGTGTGTCTGTAGAGAACCCTCTGAATCTTGCATGGCTGAATTATACAGGTACATCTGTACAGTGGCACCTTGCTTCTCAAATGCCTTGGTAGTCAAACAACTTGGAACCCAAACAATGCAAACCCGAAAGTAAGTGTTCCGGTTTGTGAACTTTTTTGGAAGCCAAACATGCTCTATTTTGAGTGTTATGCTTCCGTTTAGAGTGCCACAGTTCAGTTTAGATTGCCACACTGACAATTTGAGTGTTATGCTTCTGAACTGAGTGCCACACTTTTGTTTTGAGTATTATGCTGAAGTCTGTCTGTTTTTGCTATTTATTTTGCGTTTTTGTTTTTGCAGCTCTTTTTGTTTTGTTTTTGTGACTGCGTGGAACTCATTTCAGCTACTGATTGATTGATTGTGTGAATGCAGTACATTGTTTATTGCTTTCATTTCATGGATCAATGGTCTCATTAGACAGTAGAATTCATGTTAAATTGCTGTTTTAGAGGTTGTTTTTAAAAGTCTGGAACGCATTAATTCATTTTGCATTACTTTCTATGGGAAAGCGTGCCTTAGTTTTGGAACGCTTTGGTTTTGGAACAGACTTCTGGAACGGATTAAGTACCACTGTATGTTAGTCAAATGTTGCATACAAAAAGGTATATATTAAGACAAGGAGAGAGGAGAAACTGACAGAGTTGTCAATACCTAAATCTGTCTTAAAGATGGTCCACCCTCCAGTAGTGTTTTACTCACAATTGTCCACTTCCTGTTCAAGCTTGAACATACTTTAATTGGTTTACTTTGCCAGAAGGATACTAAGCAATGAGAAACTGCTTCCACACTGCTATGTACATAAACTGCAGCATCACCAGTAGTGCCGATTGTGTTAATATATATGATCAGAAGACTTCATGGAAAGGCACACTTGATCCCTAAGTGACTTAACTCACCGTACTGCAAGTCAACCTCAGTCGCATTAAGCCCAATGGCCCTTGAGTGCCAGCTCTTTTTCAGAGTTAGTAAGAGGTATGAGGCAGAGCATGCGATGGCCCCTTCAAATGTAAAGGGCAATATATGTCTTTTAAACAAGGTCCAGCAAAGGTCAAGCAATAAAGAGGCGAGAAAAAGAAACAAAATAAAAAGTGAATGGTCAGATGAAGAGAGCCTCTAAAACAGAGCTGGAATCAAATTAGGGAATAAATCAAACGATGGAGTCCTGAAACAGTGAAAGGTTATAACCCTGAAAGTGTTTGGAGAGGGAACATGTCAGCACAGACAAGCCAAATCATCATTTACATATATAAAAATCAAAGGAACAGACTGTAGCCATTGAATTCAGGGAGGAGTTGTTCAGTGTGTGAACCACTTAACTTTTTAATACGGATGCGTCATTCAGCAATCAAAGATGTTAAATATCTAAGGTCAAATTAAACATTAATGTTGATTCTCTGAAACCTTTTGGGCCCCCAGTGCTTCTCAGACCAATCTATAGATTAAACAAGAGATAACAATAGACTAGAAATCAGGCAGTCAGGTTTGCTAAGTTGCACTGCGATTTTATGTCAGCCCCCTTTGTCTTTTAAAATAATTTCGCTTAAAATGTATTCCTTCCTCCCCTTTCCCCCTCAGCAAATGTATTCCATTATTTAGGTCGGAACCAGCTTTTACTTCCAGTTAGTGATGGTCAATGAGCACAGCAATGCTTCCATCGTGTATGGCAAGGGTGTCAAAGACCGGACAATGGGAGCCTTATTAGGCCCTCAGTGGATTCTGCAGTATCCTCTCCACAAATTATGGATTTATCTTCAAGGCCACAATTCAGGTGCCCTTCAAAGGGCAAAGGTGATGGCTCATTGGTTGCTGCTACTCTATCATCCCTCTCCCCATCGCAATTCCTTCCTTATTAAAAGCCAGGTGTCATGGATCATGTCAAGTAGTGGAGAATGAAGGGCAGTGCACAGGAGGTAGTGATGGATTCTGGTTGAGCTGACTTTTTCAGTGGGAAAACCCTGGGCTCAAAGCCCTTGGGTGTCTGCTGAGTGCAGAATTGGGCACGTCAGACAATATGATATCTCTGATGCATAAGATGTGTAGCAAGTTCTCTTGCTGTGGGCTACATCTGAACATAAGTGTGGGAGAGATGTCCTAAAAAGACATTCCAATTTAAGGGAGCGGTCTAATGATCAGTAGGAAGAGATTTGTACATCATAAAGCCATATGGTAATTTCTGAGGCAGCAACAACCACTGTCAATTTCAGTGTCTCGGCTTCTCATTTTTGCAATCCTAAATTCAGTTTTCCACATTTCCATTTTTGCCTTTGGGTGATACTTTCTAATAAGAAAACTTAAACTGTAGGTCCTGAGCAGGTTGAAGGTAAAGCCTAATATATCTTTGTATCCCAACAATAATTCCCATATCATTGTAGGGTTAATATGGGGGCAGGAGTACAGTGAAACTTTAGGGACATAAATCTAGAAAATGGAACAAACCTGTTAATAATAAGTCTTCTATCTGGAGCAGCAGTTGATTCACTAGCTACCACATTTGGAGCAAAATAATCCAGTAAGTGCATTTGATCCCTTAAGCCACATATGGGAAGAACCATTTGTATTAACCAGGACTGAGAAACTTCTGGCCCTCTAGATATCATTAAACCCCAACTCCCATCAGCCAGGCTAGGATGGATAATGTTCAGGGCTGATGGGAGCTATAGTACAAATTGAATTGTTGCCCTGACTTTGGCATATATGGCTGTGTGGCTGTGTTTTCAAGTCTATTCTATTTTGTTCATATCGTGTTTTAACACTTTGAGCTCATGTGTGTTGAGGGGTGGGGGTGGGGAATAAAACACCTAATTCACCCCTGCTATAAGCCAAGGCAGCATGACTGGTGCAGGTTTCTCTCAAATAATTGTACTAATTATCACATTTTGCATATGTCTCAAGGTCGTTTTCAGAGGTAAAAACAGCTGAAAACAGTTTTAAAGTAGCTGAAAACACAAAAGAAGGTAGGTTTTTAAAAAAATGCAAAGTGACACAATGGTTCTTTTCTCAGGGAATTCCCAATGTCTTTTGCTTTGCTAACAGAGGAACTATAAGCTGCCTTCTATGGAGTCATCCACCTAGCTCAGTATTATCTGCACCAGGGATGGGGAACCTGGGTGGACCCCAGGATGTTGTAGGACTATGGTTTCCATCATCCCTGATCACTGGCCAAGATGTCTGGGCCTGATGGGACTAGGGAGTTCAACAACATCTGGAGGGCCCGAGGTCCCCATCTCTGAGCTACATGCTCCTGTGCTTCAAACATATCCAGCCCCACCTAGAGATGGCAGAAGTTGAATCTGGGTGTCATGCCTAGCCCTGACCTGGTACCAGACACTGATTCCTCAGAGAACAAGAACCATACAGCCCACACGTTAAGGACTCTGAGGAGCAGGCAGGGCCCCCTGAATCCAAGGCTGAGGATGACCCTTGAGGGACCCCCCCAGGTTGATACCTGATGAAGAACCCCTGGCACTTTTGCAAAAGCTTATGACTTCTGTAGCTGGGACCCTAGCCCCTGGGGTCACCCCCTGGAGCATGACGCTGGGACCTTTCATGTGTTCTTCCCATAAGTAATGGTGAAAGTATATCTATTTTACTTTGAGTTTGTTTCTTTAAGAATGTGCAGGGAAACAGCTGATGAGGATGCAGAAAGAGCTTGCACCACAAGGCATCAATCATACAAAATGAACATGGCAAGAGAAGATAATAATGATAGTGGATAGAAAAGTGACAAGGTTCTCTTGTAATTAATAGGAAGAAGCAAAGGTTGTATATAAAGGACCGCAGAAGGAATAGCTGACCATTCCCCTCCCTATCTTCCACTAGCTGTCTGCCTCTCCCCCCCCCCCAGTTCTGTTTTAGTACAATATGTTTCAAGGATATAGGACAACACAGTGAAACTCTTCTGAACTATAGTCTTAATTTCATTGCTGATTCATATATATAGCCACCACCATGGGGAAGCAGCTCACAGTTAGTTCTAAATTTGATTGCCTCATTGTTGAGATATTTCAGCCATAAAGATATACTCTGCTTCCCCCTTTTTTGTGCGTGTGACTCTGCTTGAGATAAATTGTTCATATAAATGAGACATTTTTCTTTCCGTGCCAGCCCTCAGCATTTTGGTGCTGTTGCTTGGAGTTCTCTTTTTAAAGCCAGAAAACTTATAACACATGAAGAGACTTGGTGGGCAGGGCCAAAGCCAAAAAGGGGGCAGAACTCTTATCTGTGCACCGTAGACCACATTCCAGTCACACACCAGCCAGATGTTTCCATTTCTACCTCCATGCACACCCACAGCTCTTCATCCTCCATGCAGGCAACCAGAGGTGGAGGAAGGGGGATGTGGTGGGTGCGGGCCCCCCCCAGGTGTCACCACTGAGGGGGGGTGACAAAATGTCGGGCAGCAGTCACCGCAGGGCCAGCAGTTCTCCTGCAGGATCTCCTCCTGTCTTCAGTCTCCTCCTGGGAGAGATGCAGTGGCTTGGGCGCACACAGGCTCTGCGCTACCCAAACAGTCCGCCCGCTGCCTCCCCCCAGCTGTAGGGTGGCTGAGTGGGAGGAGGCTCGCCCCACCCTCGCCTCACCCCACCCCTGGGCGTGCCAGCCCAGGCGCCTTAGCAGCTTCCACTGCAGGCAACCAAGAAGCATTTTCACAGTTCAAGGACACACCCCAGACAAGGAAATGTATTTGAGAAGGATGCAGAGTAGGACCAGTGAGGGGTTCAGGCTGAGAAGAGAAGGGCAGAGTCTGGGGATGGATGTGGCCTAAGGGGAGTCTCAAGGGTCAGATAGCAAACATGACTGTGAATACTAGTTGCTGGGAAGAGTTTGGATTTGATATCCCGCTTTATCAGTATCTGAAAGAGTCTCAAAGCTGCTAACATTCTCCTTTCCCTTCCACCCCTACAACAAGCACTCCGTGAGGTGAGTGGGGCTGAGAGACTTCAGAGAAGTGTGACTAGCTCAAGGTCACCCAGCAGCTGCATGTGGAGGAGTGGAGACGAGAACCTGGTTCCCCAGATTACAAGTCTACCACTCTTAACCACTACACCACACTGCAGTTTGGAATCCCATATGTTCTTATGGGAGGCCGGGAGCCTGCATTTAGTCCCTGGGTATGAGGTTCTCCACCCCTGCTATAAAGAGGCTTGTGCCTGACGATTCCTGACTGAATTGAAATTCGTGTGCTGGTTTCCTGGATACATCTCCCATGCCTGCTATGGGATTGCACTAGTTTTCAACAGAGCACGGGGAAGGGTTGTTGCTTAGTGGTGAAGCATCTGCTTTGCATGCAGTGGCTTCCAGGTCCAATTGCTGGTATCTCCAGGCAAAGATGGGAATGTTTCCTCTCTGAAAGCCGAAAGGGCAGCTGCCAATCAGTGTAGACAATCCTGATTTAGGTGGACCAGTGGTCAGAATCGGTATATGCAGACACCTACTGAGATCATAAGGTTTTCTCTTTTAAAACTGTGGTATCTTTCACAGGGCAAAACAGTATCATTGTGAATGAGACTCTTTGAATTGGATGCCGAGTTTTCCAAATGGTCACAGATTATCTGGCTGCAGCAGGATGGAAAGGTTTTAGCTAATAACAGTGTTTTGAAGAAAGGCAGCTGATAGAAGAATCTATTTTGCCGGTCACGTTCACAGAATTATCTATATACCTCCCAGTCTGAAGAACAAATAATAAACCTAAGGCCAGCTCTTTGAAGATAGTGGAGAAAAATAAATACGGGAGCATCTGCAAGTAATCCCTTCTAGCTGCAAGAAAAACACAAAGATTAATAATAAAAAAACACTGTTGCACAGATACTTGTTTGTAATAGGAGTGATTTGGAAATATATTTTGCAACATCGAAAGATGCTTGTCATGGTGACATTTGCTATTCCTCCATTTGTATACCAGAGCAGGAGATGGGAAGGAAATTCATTCTTATAGAAGGAAGGTGTGTGTGCAATGTTTTTCTATAGGTGTTTTGCATATCAATGCTTCCTGCACCTACAAAATGGGAGGAGTGTTGGTTTGCATGTCTTGGTACAGAAAATATTGATCTGATATGTAAAGATTTTTCCTATTCTAATTGATTCAGGAGGATTCTGGAAGCTTCTCTGTGTGGTACAAACTAGTGCAAGCTGGAAGTTTCTAGCCGACAAGCAAGTTTCTGTTCTGCCTAGAAAACAGGCAGAAGGTTCCTGGTGTTTGGATTATTCCTTCAGAGAAGCTGCAGGTTCTGTTATCTCTTTCACTCAAGGTCATGCTGACTATAATAATAGGCCAGAAGGAGCCTGAGTTTCAATTTTCTATCTCTCTTTCCTTCTGGTGTGGTGTTCTGTACATTGTATGCTTAAGTGTTAAGGTTTTAGTCTTATTGTAAGTTTAGGTTAAGTCTGCTGCAACTGGCTTACTTATATTTTCCTTGACTTTCTTTTCACCATTGAAATTTCATGCTTGGCAACACAGTCCATTGTAATAAAATAAAATGAACTCCTACATTCAGTAAGACTAATTTATGGCTATGGTTAATGTTCTTAAAGTGAGTGCCAATTTCCATCAGAACATCCCTTTGCAATCCAAAAGTGATATAAAGATGTGCCTATAAAAAGGTGACTAGAACTCTGGTGTCCCCCCCCCCCCCCCAATGCTTCGTTGCAGTCATACTTTATTTATTGTGACATATCATCCGTTCACAACCCAGTTGCACACTGGGTCAACATCTTCATCAAGTTTCATTGGGCCATTCTCTTTTTCCATTAACAAACTGTCCTGGTGGTATGGGAAGTAAGGCACCTTGGTCTTGCTGTTAAGTTCCCAGGTTCCAGCCTTAAAGCTATTGACTCAAGCTCTATCAGATAGTATACAAAATTCTTTTAGCTTCCCTGAAGAGACTAAGCCTGTTGACCCTGAAGTGTTTACAATGTGAAATGCACTGGGCCTAAATGTACTCCACCTTTGAGGGCTTCTATCTCCCTTGTCCATGTGCTGAATCCTTCCTCCTTCCCTCTCCGGAGCAACTTGCACCTTTAGAAGTTCCTGAACTATTAAGGGCAGGGCCGTCTTAACTGTTGGCACTAGGGGTGCACGACACCCGGGCACCTGGCTCTCAGGGGCGCCAGGTCGAGAGTCCAGCGCCGAGTGTCGGAGTCCGGGGAAGAGCTGCCGACAACTGAGTGGAGCAGAGCCCGTCAGAGCACTGCGGGTGGCTCTTCCCCGGACTCCAACGCTCACCCCTGAACTCGCACCGAACCACCACTCTGCTGCGCTTAGCTGTCAGTTCTTGCCCCAGCTGCATGGTGGCTAACTGTTTCAGCTGCATGCACCGTGCCCGGAGCACCATGTAACATTGTGGGGGTTGTGCGACGCATCCTGTTGCATGCGTTGAGCTGTGGATTCCTTTGCTGGCTTTTCTGCTGTCGGCACATGCTCTTAGTGCTGCCCAACCTGGGGTGCCAGCACAGAACAATGGGGAATGCAGCAGAGGAAACATCTCTGGATGGGATCCGCCACACGCCCACAGCGCCAACGGCAGCAACAAAACCTGACAAATAGAAGCGTGCAGATCATCTCCAGAGAACTTTCCTCTGCTGTCGTTTGCATTCCTCATCGTTCTGCGCTGGCACCCCACATTCCAGGAACCCGCAGCTCGGTGCACGCAACAGGATGTGTTGCACAGCGCCCACAACATTACACGGCACTCAGGGCACTGCGGGCACAGCCGAAACAGTTAGCAGCCATGCAACTGGGGGGGGGAGGCAGCAGGTGGACAGCGTGGTGACTGTGCCGCCCGACATTCCCCCCCCCCCAGCATGGAACCCGCACCCACCTTCGCACGCCTCTGTGCGTGGGGCGCTGGCACCCCCGTTGGTTGGCGCTGTGAGTCCTACACCCCACAAAGGTAAACAACTATTTCCTAAAAAAATAAAAAAGGTCGACAACTCTGGGCAATCTAGGGGTGCCGGGCGGAACTTTGTATCCCAGCGCCGCATATGCTTAAGATGGCTCTGATTAAGGGCAGCCTCACATAAAAGTAGATTACAGTAGCCCAGCCTCAAAGTTGCAAAGGTTGCTAGATTTTCTCTCTCCATCACTTCTGCAGGTAACAGAAAGGTATAATTCCACTCTTAGAATGGTGACTTGCAAAATTTCTTACATGTACTCCTGCACATGTAAGAGTTGTGTCGAAGACAGAATTGTCATGCAAGCTGCACCTGCTGAAATTCCCTCTTTTCTAGAACTAAGGAATGCCAGAGGCCACCCTGTCCACTCTCTGCCAAGTGCCACCATTTGGCATTTGACAGAGATCATCCCTGAGTCACTGGCTGTGCATCTGAGAGAAATGGCTTCAGGTCTTTCACCAAGGATAGCTGACAGAGAGCACTCATGGCATATTACCTTCAGAGCTTTGTTCAATGTATGATGGACAGGGGCCATTAATTCATGCAGTTTGATAAACACACAGGAATCTGGGCATTGTTTGACCAGCTTCCTTGGCAATGTAGCTCATCCTACTATAAGCACTTTGGACAGGACAAAAAAAAAAAAAGCGCAGATCCTCTGCTTTCCATATCTGTTGCTTACATGTGTTCAAAATTCATTTAGCACTTCTGGCTCTTCGTTTATGAATATGCCTTATTATAGGAGGGGAGGTTGTAAATGACAAACAACATCATCTGTGAATCAGGCTGAATAAATATGGCTTTTAAAATTCGTGAATCAAATCCTATGACAAGGATTTGAATTTGTACGCTCATATTCTGAATACAGATTAGGGCGGATAATTTGAATAATTCACCATGCATCATTTTACTCATTTGCATTTTACTAATTTGCTGTTCATTAATTTGCCATGGGTAATGAAAAATGTCCATTGACTTGAGTGATTCAGGTCAAGTTTTTGGGTTACACGTCACGGGAAGTTCTGGAATATTCTTCTCTGGGAGTTTTCTAAAAAGAGACTAGAAACACTTAGAAATTGAACTTTAGATTCACAAGGGACCTTCACATCAGCTGTTGTAACTCTTCACACTAAACAGAATTCTCCATGCCAACACCTGTAAAAAGTAGGGATTTCCTTCTTCCTTTATTTATCCATTGCTTACTACATTTATATCCTGCCTTACCTTCAATGAATTCAAGGAAGCCTACATAGCTCTCCACCCCCCTCACGCTGTTCTCACAACAACCTTGTGAGGTAGGTAAGGTTGAGCGATAGCAGCTGACCCAAGGTCAGTATGATCTGTAGCTGAATGGGGATTTGAAGAGGAATCCACTGCCAGTAACAATGCTAGTTCCAGAAATCGACGTGGTAAAGTACGTATAGGGCAAACCAATCTTACAATATAGGAAGGGTATGTACGTATATATCTTTGTGTCATTCCCTACATTATGGATAAATAGTGGTGTATAGGCAAATTTTAATGTGAAAAGAGCTCCTTATTCCCATTGTTTTAAGAGAGAAGCATAGTTAGTCATCAAAGACAAACAGCTTTGAAGAATAATGGCAAAAATGGAGCAGAGGTTAGCAAAATGGGCTTGGGAAAACTCAAGTGAATATCCATGGATTTACTATGTGGCTACAGGAAAGTCAGTCTTTCTGTCAAACTCACCTTCCTATCTGTCAAATGAGAATTATAGTGGTCTAGCTCAGAGCAGGATCATTGTGGTGAAAACGACATAAAATGTGCAATTCACAAATTAAGCATGCTATGTGCATAGAAATCCTAAGCAGCATTGGAGTGATATTCAGATGTTGGTTTCTAGATTTGTGCTGTATGCATGGAGTTTGTTTCCATGCTGAAGTTTCACCCTCTCTTATTCAAGAGAATATGTAAGTGGTTGAAACTCTATTAATATTGCCTACTGACATATATACTGTGAAGATGCCTTATTTCTAGAAATTGCTGAATGCTCAGGGCTCTTTCTCATGTTATATTTATGTGATGTGGGAGTAGTGCAGGATGTCACTCTCAGCTGAAAAATGTTCTTTTACCGTAATTGAGGAAAAGCATGTTTACCTTTGAGGAAGACATGGTGACTCCTAAGCCAACTTCTTTGGTAGACAAAGTGTATAGTATGCCTTTTCACTTCAGAGTTTAAGACTATTTAGGCACACATGATCAGTAAATGTTCAGTATCACTCCAAGAGCTCATGGGGTTTTGGCCCCATGGGGGAAGTATAGCTGTCAACTTTTCCCTTTTCTTGCGAGGAATCCTATTTGGAATAAGGGAATTTCCCTTAAAAAAAGGAAAACGTTGACAGCTATGGGGGGAAGCACTATATGACATGCAAAGGTACACTTGCAGGTAATTATAACCCAACTACTTGTCACGTCCGTATAGTTAAAGCTATGGTTTTCCCAGTAGTGATGTATGGAAGTGAGAGCTGGACCATAAAGAAGGATGATTGCCGAAGAATTGATACTTTTGAATTATGGTGCTGGAGGAGACTCTTTAGAGTCCCATGGACTGCAAGAAGATCAAACCTATCCATTCTGAAGGAAATCAGCCCTGAGTGCTCACTGGAAGGGCAGATCGTGAAGCTGAGGCTCCAATACTTTGGCCACCTCATGAGAAGAGAAGATTCCCTTGAAAAGACCCTGATGTTGGGAAAGATGGAGGGCACAAGGAGAAGGGGACGACAGAGGACGAGATGGTTGGACAGTGTTCTTGAAGCTACCAGCATGAGTTTGACCAAACTGCAGGAGGCAGTGGAAGACAGGAGTGCCTGGCGTGCTCTGGTCCATGGGGTCACGAAGAGTCAGACACGACTAAACTACTAAACAACAACAACTTGCCATGTGTGTGTGTGTGTGTGTGTGTGTGTGTGTGTGAGAGAGAGAGAGAGAGAGAGAGAGAGAGAGAGAGAGAGAGAGAGAGAGAGATGTGTCTAAGGGGTGTGGCTAGCTGGCACATTTTTATAACCCTATTTACACATTCAGTGCCCAAGTTACCGAATAACAGAAGAAGGCTACTGTCTTATCTGTGATTGTCCAATAACAGTAGAGCTTGCTTTCATTGCAGCCTGACAAAAGCTAAAGCCTAATAATATTTTGCTAGGGCTGTAGGGTCTTCCCTCTGGAGTTTAATATTATGACAGAAGGGTTTTTGCATCTCATATCTGCATATCTTTTTCATTCTGGCTTTATTTCTTTCTGGGATATTTTATAAATGCCTATTTTAAGCTGAAGCTATCATTTGCTGTGAGCTTTGCGGATGATCAGGTGGGCTGCAGTTTTAAATAAACAAACAAATGCCCTCAGATCACAGTTTTAAATCAAGCTCTCTGCATCTGTTACGAGCTGTGTGGATTCAGTAATAATAGGAACTGGGCTCCATTTTGTGAACACATTGTTCTTTGCTGCACACAATCTGAAAAGCTACGGTTTATCTCAGCCAAAGATACAGTATTTATCTTTCCATTAACAGGGGAGAAGGGGGACTTATTCAGATTCAAAATGATTTCTGAACTCTTTACAGTTCTCCTTAACACATCAAAACATCTGTCCTATAGTTCCAGCAACTGGGCAGCCATTCTGAGCTCTTTTACCTGTTTTTAATTTAACACACAAAACAAATGGGATTAGCTTTGCCATGTGAGCGAAATGGCTTTAGTTATCATAGCCAGAGAACATATAGTGCTTTGGTATTATTTCAGCATCCTCTTTTGGTTTCCACATTTTGTAAACATGTTGGTTTTCATTTAGTTCCCTGTTGGCTTTCTTGACCAATAATATGCTTAGCTTGATGCTCTTCAGCATTGGTTTTGAAAATGTTGGACCTGCAGTGTCCAAGTGTTGGTGTAAATATATATAGAGAGAGAAAGGAGAATACCTGGATGCCAAGATCCAAGTTTGGGGCAAATACTATTTGATGAGAGAACCCTAGCAGAAAGTCACAAAATATGCAGTGGAAGTCTGGTCCAGAAACACTCAATGCAGAATGTTGTTTGTTCTGTTAGAACCTGATTGGCTCCAGCAGTGCTTGCAACATTGGGATGCCACATATAGATCCATAAAAAACGTAAATATATTTGCATCAACACCCATAAGCCTGAGCTTCAGTTTAACCATTAATTTAACCATTAATCATGGTAATTGGGCTTTTAGCCAGGATCAGACCCCAAGTAAAGTGTGCCTGGGACCCCATCTCCATGCTTGTTCCTTACACAAACTCAACATCTAAAAGCCACACACAGCAATCATACACAGAACGTGGCGCTAATCCTATTGTATTGTTTTACTGCTTTGCTCAGATTACGTCAATATGTTTAGTGTTTTTCCCCCACGATCTCTCTGGCTGCTGCAATAAATCCTTCAATTTCTGAGACAATAATCTCTTATTTGGAGGCATTTTGCTATCCAATGCATATTCTACAATTCTTGGCATGCTGGATAATGCCATGCATTTTGTTAATATCAATCCTAAAGGGGTCTGTTTTGGTATGAATTACTTTTAATCCCATTAGCCCCAAATATCCTTTGCCAGCAGTCTGATTTTGAACTATCCATAGTACTCTAAGTCCTATTGGTAGATCCTGACTCATTCTTTGGGAATCCCCTTTCTGGGCCTACAGTGCTTTGTTCTCGGAACAAGTTGCAGTGCAATTAAATAACCTCCAGTTTTACTATTGAAGCACTTCCCGCCATAAAACATAGCATGAGAAAAGAGGTACAGTGGTACCTCGGGTTAAGTACTTAATTTGTTCTGGAGGTCCGTTCTTAACTGAAACTGTTCTTAACCTGAAGCACCATTTTAGCTAATGGGGCCTCCTGCTGCTGCTGTGCCACCGGAGCCCGATTTCTGTTCTCATCCTGAAGCAAAGTTCTTAACTTGAGGTACTATTTCTGGGTTAGCAGAGTCTGTAACCTGAAGCGTATGTAACCTGAAGCGTATGTAACCTGAAGCGTATGTAACCCAAGGTACCACTGTATTTGTAATGTTGGCAGAGGGACATCCTAGATTCCTCCACCCCAAACGAAGCTGAGAATAGCTGATGTGTGATTCAGATCATGTAACAAATTGTGTAAGTAATGAAAGGCCACGCTCTATGGATGCAATCTGCTTGAAGAAATAATTTCCACAATTCACTGAAGACTTGATCTTTTGAGAGCTGCAGCTTTGCTTACATTTATCATTTGCATACTTCCACATCTTCCTATTTGGTTACAAAGCTCCTCCTTGCCTTCTCTGTCTTTATTTACCCCCATTGCGGTTTGTCCACCTACCTGTAAACTGTGCAAAGAACATTTCATTAGAAACATCCATGCATGTACACCGATTGTTATTATTTTTGCTGTTGCCCGAATAAGTAATGATAAGTGACAAGAGCCAAAATCTGTTTGATAATTTAATTCCCATTGCTGAATTATGATTCTGTATGCATCATTAGTTCAATCAAGAACCAGTCACAATAGGAACTACTTCTGTTTACAGCACGAGGCAGGCAAGGCTGCTCAATGAAGCAGTCAAGGGTATTTAATGTTACATTTGTTCTTTACTATGAAAACAAACAAGCGTGCTCCTGATCTACAGCAATCTGAATATTTCAGCCCAGACATGACAACGCAGCTGGAAATTAAGCAACCTCTATGTGGGCTAGTGATTTAGTGATCTGAGAATGAGGATTCTGAAGCTCAACCTCAATCACTTGGGTTGGCTCTGAAACAAAAAAATGATTGAGTTGCATTTCTGAAATGGGCCATCATTTCACACACAGACTTTTACATCATCTGGAATGATTCTTTCCTTTGGAGCCACTTCATATTGGTGCAATTCACAATTGCATGTACATACCTTCATTTCTCTACATTACATCCCTCTTGAGACACTGAACTGAATTCATTGAGGGGACTGGACACACTGTTCCTGCAGGCCATCTCCCATTAGAGTTCTGTATAAGACTATATGAATGTTCAGCTTTACTTCAAGTGCTCCCAACTACATGTGATAAACCCTATGCATGTGCACTTGCATAGGTGGGCTCTATGTCAACATTCATCGAAATGTGTGGTCAGAAACACAGGCAACACAAATGATTCTGCTCCCTCCTATGACTTCAGTTGAACATCAGGATATGGCTTAAATTACCTAAAGCTTGATGAGTGGCCAAGGAATGTGTTAACTGATTGTTGAAAAATGTTACATGTCGGAGGGATTTGAATGGATCTCCAAAACACCACCCAGTGAGGATATTTAAAGCACCATTATTCTACTTTAAACGGTAATGGCATTCCCCCTAGTGAATCCTGTTATGGGTGCTGAGATTTGTTAGGACACCCCCATTCCCCGCACAGAGCTATAACAAGCAGTCCCTCGTCCCAGGGGACTCTGGGAATTGTAGCTACGTATGCTATGTCTCCTAACAATTCTCTGCAGCACTAACAAACTACAGTTCCCAGGATTCTTTGGGGGAAGCCATGACTGTCATAAAGTGGTACCATAGTGCTTTAAATGTATAGTGCAGATGGGGCCATATGCATATATAAGCTTATTAACCCATACACGCATGAGTATTGTGTCCCAATACTCCTTCACGCTACCCTTTGTTGTACTACAGTTGAAAACCATAGATAATTAATCATAATTTCCTACTATGGTTTTCAGGAGTGGAACAAGCCATGATCTGAATCCTACTTTAGACCATGGTTTCAGATCCTAGTGTATTCTAAGGCAGGTTTTAGACATTCGGACATAATGGGAAACTATGATTAACCAGCTCTGCAAATTTTCAATCATGGTACACTGAGAAGGGAGGAGAGAAGGGGTGGCACAAGGACAGGGCAATTAGGTACCAAGCTTGGGAAGATCTTGGCTGAATGAGCTAAGAGATGCACCACCGAACAGGGCCACATCCCTTGAGAACAGCACCATAAAGTGGCAATTTGCATTATGATTGAAAATTGCAGACTTAACACCCCTGAACTTTTATATCGTATGAAATCCAAAACTTTGCAATAGAGTCGGTCTGTACATTCAGTCATCGGGGTGGAGTTCTGAGATATCGTAACATACATATGCATTTTAACTGGTCTACAGTCACTCTGGCTGAATATAGTGTGGGGAAACTGTTTTGAATTTAATTTCCACCCTGGACCACACAAAGTACAGCCTTCAGAGTAATGCATCTTTCATGTCTAATAGCAGATTTGTCCCTGAGATGAGTGAGTTGTTGTTTTTTTGCCAAGTTGCAATCTCGGGGGGAGCTGGATATGGCAGGCATCTGCAGATATTTTTTCACTTCTTCCATTACCTTGCCTAACTTAGAACAAAATGTCAGAAGGATCAGCTACTCAGGCAACTTGGGTCTCCTCTGAAAGCCCTTTCCTTGCCCTGTTATTGTGTGATGAGTTAATTCATGATGATAATAATGGAGTCTTTGTCAGCAGGTATTCATTTTATTTCCAAGGCTTATAGTTGGGAAATATAAACACATAATTTTAATCTTCATATTGTTTGTTCACTTAATTTATTGGTTTTTAAATTGCTGGAACTTAGCAGCAAGAGAAATTTCCTGATCTCACCAAGGCTGCTCTTGTTGATCTCATACAGTTGTGGTAGAAAGGCAGTTTGGTGTGGTGGCTTAAGTGTAGTGGTTAGAGACTTAGGCTTGGGAGAGGCAGGTTCGAATCCGCACTCAGTCATGCAGCTCATTGGGTGACCTTAGACCAGTCACACTCTTTCAGCCTGATGTATCTCACAGGATTGTTGTGAGGAACCCTGGTAAAAAAAATTCCCCAGGACCCGCAAGTCACTTGCATTGATGTCAGGAAACCAGGATACTGCATGCCTAGGAACTACGTATTCTCACCACGACCACCATCAATTTTGGGTGGAAAGTAGCTTGGTTTGACATGTCTAGTTCTGAGTAGAACCAGGAAGTGTGTACCTTCACTTCTGTATATATCATGAGTGGTATGTCATCTTTTTCTTATGGTATCAATCTATCATCATCATCATCATCATCATCTTGCATTCTGAAATATTTCACCAAAAAGATGATATATTGATTATTTCCTTTCTTGCTGTGGTCAGCCCTGATGTCTCACAGTGCAGAACAGTGAACAAAACCTTCCCACATATCATGGGGGCAGGGGAAGTTTTCCTTACTTGATGTCAGCTGGAAACAAAAATATGTGATAAAAATTTAAGGTGCGCCTCATTTATTGCAATGTGGCTACATGTAGGAGTTAGGCAATCATCATTTGGCCTGTGTCTTTATGCTGTGTTGACTTTTTCACACTTACTCATGAAGGGTTGGCTGGGTAACGAGGTCCAAAACATCACCTCAAATGGCTGAAGGCCAACCTGTGTTTGTTGTCCATTTCTTAGATCTCCCAGTCCAGTGTTTTCTTTGGAAGGGGAAATCAGAGTCTGATATTTTCAAGGAACGTGGCTCAGATTTACTGCTGTGGGATATTTGGCATAGTGAATATGCTATTCTTTCTGCAGCCAAATGTTTCAGGGAAAGTCCCTCTTCTTAACACCTTAAAAGAATGCCTGCTAGACAGGTCCTTTGCAAAACCTTTGCCTACAGCTTGGTCACTAAGACAAACAGTATTAGCTAAAAGTGAAAAATTCAGTCCTGAGTGACTGAACACCTCCAGCAGGTAATATCACCTGCAGGTTGTGATGGTCAGCATGGTTGGAGTTCAGAGTTCTGTCTAGTTGATAGTCTTTCTGCTCTTTTCAATCACAATGAGCAGCTGCAGGCATGCTACTCCACCAAGCCTGCTGTCTTCACACTATACTTCTGAGCAAGGCAACCTGAAATAAATCAAAGTTGTAACTGCAAGTTGAAAATAATCACTGCTTATTTTGCAACTTGGTCCAGGTTAAGCTCCAACATGCACACACGCCAGTGACACCTGTAAAACTTGCCACATGATGGTGGCCTTAAATAGCCACCTTGTGGTGAGTTCTTCATGCCACAGCAAAACATTGTTATTTGATGCCCATTTCCCAGAAGGTGAGAAGTCCCAGGGGTTTGGCTTCTTGGAAGAAGATGTCACTGGAGATTTATGGTGTTTGTATACTATTTTATTTACATTTCATACAAGGACAGTTTGGGCGTAGAGACAAGCAGCAGCTTACATGCCCGTACTAAGTAGCACATGCTCCCTTAAGGACTCCCAGCCTTTAGTGTGCATTTCTCTCTTCCCCTGCTTCTGTTATTCTTTCTCAATCCACCACTTTTCCATCAACACATTTGCTGTGGTTACTGATGCCCACTAGTGGAGTGGAAAGCAGAGATACCCACAGTGGTTGGAGCCAGAGCCACCAAGAACCAGAGCCAATGACATGCAGAGCCAACTAAGGGCTCAGCCATGCTCTTGTCTCACTGCTTCCCCCCTGGGGAAAACCACTCTTTAGCACTCAATTGGGGCAAACGACAATTTGGGTTTTCTCTGGAAAAATGCTCAGACCCGTGCTTTCTAAGCACAGCACAAGCAGAAGTGCCCTGATTCTGGTTTTGTCCCCATCCTCTCCCTACTGAGTTCTGCAACGGCAACACTAAGGAACAGGAGGAGAAGGAAGATGACAGGTACTTCCATCCCCTGTAGCTAAGAAGGCAGACAGAAGGCTGGCTGAGGGGAAATGGAGGTTGGTCGAGTGATGCCCCATGGACCAGTTCCCCACTACAAAGAGGCCTGCTTCTCCACCCTTTAACTGAGGGGGGGGGAGAGAGAGAGAGATGGACCGCCTTCCCCGAGCTCTGATTGATTTCCAATTCCAAATATTCCAAGGTAGTCTCTATATCAAGAAACCTTCCTTTAAGGGTTTGCTCTCACAAAGGGACATCATTAATGGCCACCTCTTTCTTCCAGCATCTCACTGACACTTTCTGTCCTCTCAACAACTGCATCGCTCTGCCTAACAGTAGGGCTAGATTTGAACTGAGATGTCAAAATCATGCCAAAGGCTTCATGGAAAAAACTATTGAGGAGGTTTTGAGGGTAAAGAGTGGTGGTGCTGGGATTCCACCATTTTAGTGCACACAATGTTATCAGTTGTGAAGAGATCCAGGTTCAGAGCTCAGGGTGCCCAAAGAGACTTGGGACAAGTGGTGAGGGGGAATTCCTCAAAGTTCCCTTCACAGAGACCCCCTTGAACTATGCAGAGCTGCTAGAGTTCCACAACTCACTCAGAAGTTGTTTTTATCCCCCCAGACTGGAGCTCTAGCAGTCAGGTTGTGGTAAGCAGAAACCAATGTTATGAGACACACAAAAGAATATTTGTGGCCTGGCTTCACCACAAAGGAAGTGAAATATTCATATATCAATTGTTATATTGGTCACAGTTGGTGGTTTCAAGCAGCTTTTGCCACTTGCCAGGGCTACACATGGTTCCTTCCGCTAATGCTGTCAATAGAATTTGCTGGATTCTGTCATTAAATGCCAAATAGACATTATTGACTTATTACATTTTCCCATTGATCCTCCTCCCCCACCCTCCATTTTATTGCCACAACAACCCTGTCAGGTAGGTTATTAGGCAGAGACATGGTGAATGCTGCAAAGTCACTCAGCAAGTTTCACAGCTGAGTAGAGAATGGGGTCCCTCCTTTAACCACTACACCACACTGTCTTGTGATATTGAATAGCAATGTTGGTTTATCTTACTGTGATATGCATCGCCCATTCCAAAAACAGATGTATGTCAAGAGGCAGTCCCTGTCCCAGAGAGATTATTGCTCATCTCATTCCCACAGAAGTGTTTTATTGACATGTATTTATGCTGCAAACTCCCATTAAACTAAAAAGGCAATAAACTGATGATGTTCGTGCTCTTTACGGTTTGGATCATTACATTTCTTTCAAAAGGCAATATAAATGTCTAAGCTCCTATAAATATCTCAGCCTTGCTGCTTATCTCCCTAGTAAAACTGGCAGTTGCCTAACCTCACTACACTGTTGTTGTGTAATCTTTTGCGTCTATCTGGCACAGGCTCTGTTTTCTTAGTTTCCCTGATAGGAGAAGAATGCTAGACAGCCTGCTGGAAAAGACAACATTGCAATTGCTGATCAGAAGTCTGTTGTTTATCTACTGGACTGACTGGTGGCCATGCAGCCATCTTTCACTGGTTTGGTTTATTAAGATAATGTGTAACAAACAGCAATGGAATAAATTATGGTTCTTTCTTCCTTTAGAGTTGCCGATTTCAAACCCAGAGAGGGTGGCTGCTCCTCTGTGTTATACTAGTGAAATTCTTCCTTCCCTGCGGTTCTTGCATCCTGAGCTTCTGCATACTGAACCAGTTTTATCTATGGATTTGAATGAGATTTACTTCCATGTGTGTACAAAAACATGATCTTAAAGATACTGGAGCCTGTTCAGGGTCTTGACATGACATTCCCGCTTTTGATTCTGTTCTGTGTCAAACATCAACTTTATTATTGTCAGAACATGCGTGAACTGCTAGCTCATTTATGGCAACCATTACATTAAAACATATTCAGATGTTTTCTTAATTTCAGGGTGGGTCCGATGGCAATTTGGCATAAAAACAGTTTGGCTTGAGTTACCCAGATGGGGAGTGTGTTAAAAATGCTGTTAGTAATATATAGATGAATATGGGAAAATAAGCCATTGTAATCCACAGAAGGATTGCCTCTACATGTTTGCTTCTGCTGTAGCTTTGTAACTTAATGGCATTCTGGGCTTGCCATCAGGGCTGGCCCATTCATGAAGCAAGGTGAGGCAACCGTCTCAGGTGGATGGATGCAGGGTGTCCCAATATAGAAACTTATCTCTCCCTTATTCCTGATGTAGATCTTCACTCATCCCTTCTTCCCTGGTGGGGAGCGGGAGGTGCCATTTTGTTGTGCCAAAATGTCTTGGCTTGACCATGCTTGCCATAGAGTCCTCCTGAACGTCTTAACTTATTTTTATTTTATTTATTTATTATTGCATTTGTACCCCACCTTTCCTCCACAGAGTTCAAGGTGGCACCCATGACTATCCCCCTCCCCATATTATCCTCCCAACAAAACTGTGAGGTAGGTTCATCACCCAATAAGGTTCATTGCCAGGTGGGGAATGGCCCAGCACTCTAACCACTACTCCACACTTGCAAAAGGCTCAGGAGCCATAGGATCCCCCATACTTATAGAGAGAAATGGCCTTGGTCCACTGGTGGAGTGCATGTACTGCAAGACGAACATCTCTCTCTTTTTTTTTTTATAATATTTTTATTTTTTCCATATAAACACAACACAACAAACATAAACATACAAAGACAAAACCAGAACAAAAAACATGTATCATTTCATATCCTAATTTCTGATACCTTTCTTCCCCGACTTCCTCATGCCTCCCCTTTCTGTATTCCAAATTCTTATCGATTGTTCAGCAAATCTTCCCTTATTTTAGTTTAAATTTAGACTATTCTTCCTTATTCTCCTTGTCTTAACCATTACTAATAGTAACCATTTACTTTCCATTCCATCATCATTCTAACTTTCATTAACTTTGTAATATTTCTTTAAATAGTCCTTGAATTTTTTCCATTCTTCTTGCGCTGCTTCTCTTCCCTGGTTTCGGATTCTGCTCGTCATTTCTGCCAAGCCCATGTAGTCTATCACCTTCATCTGCCATTCTTCCAGTGTGGGTAGCTCTTGCGTCTTCCAGTACTTCGCAATGAGTATTCTAGCTGCTGTTGTAGCATACATAAAGAAAGTTATATCCGTCTTTAACACCCCTTGGCCGACAATACCCAAGAGAAAGGCCTCTGGTTTCTTGGGGAAAGTATATTTAAATACCTTTTTAAGTTCATTATAGATCATTTCCCAGAATGCCTTAATCTTCGGGCAAGTCCACCAAAGATGAAAAAATGTACCTTCAGTTTCTTTACATTTCCAACATTTATTGTCAGGCAAATGGTAAATCTTTGCAAGCTTGACTGGGGTTATGTACCACCTATATATCATTTTCATAATGTTTTCTCTTAAGGCATTACATGCCGTAAATTTCATCCCGGTGGTCCACAACTTTTCCCAATCAGCAAACAAAATATTATGACCAATGTCCTGAGCCCATTTAATCACGACCGATTTAACCGTTTCATCTTGTGTATTCCATTTCAGCAGCAAATTGTACATTTTGGACAAATTCTTAGTACTGGGTTCTAACAGTTCTGTCTCCAATTTTGATTTTTCCACCTGGAAGCCAATTTTACTGTCCAGTTTAAACGCTTCATTTATTTGATGATAGTGCAACCAGTCTCTCACCTTCCCTTTTAATTTCTCAAAACTCTGCAATCTCAATTTGTCCCCTTCCTTTTCCAAAATTTCCCAGTATCTTGGCCACTTGGACTCCATATTTAACTTTTTAACTGCCTTAGCTTCCATTGGCGACAGCCACCTTGGAGTTTTATTTTCCAGCAAGTCTTTATATCTGACCCAGACATTTAATAGTGCTTTTCTGACAATATGATTTTTGAAACTTTTATGTGCTTTAACCTTGTCATACCACAAATATGCATGCCACCCAAAAATGTTATTAAAACCTTCCAAATCCAAAATGTCTGTGTTTTCAAGAAGTAGCCATTCTTTCAGCCAGCAGAAAGCTGCCGCTTCATAGTAAAGTTTAAAGTCTGGCAGGGCAAACCCCCCTCTTTCCTTTGAATCCGTTAATATCTTAAATTTAATTCTGGGCTTTTTGCCCTGCCAGACAAATTTAGATATGTCTTTTTGCCACCTCTTGAAACAATCCATTTTATCAATTATTTGCAATGCTTGGAACAAAAACAACATTCTTGGCAATACATTCATTTTTATAGCTGCAATACGGCCTAACAAGGAAAGCTTTAAGTTGGACCAAATCTCCAAATCTTTTTTCACTTCTCTCCAAGTTTTTTCATAATTATCTTTAAACAAATTCACATTTTTAGCTGTCATATTTATACCCAAATATTTCACTTTTTTAACCACAGTTAACCCTGTCTCGTTCTGAAACCTTTCCTTTTCTATCTGTGTCAAATTTTTCTCCAAAACCTTTGTCTTAGACTTATTCAATTTAAATCCTGCCATTTGACCAAACTCTTGAATTATTTCCAAAACTCTTTTCGTGCTAGCTTCTGGCTCTTGTAATGTAAGTACTAAGTCATCTGCAAATGCTCTCAGTTTATATTGTTTAGCTCCGACCTGAATCCCTTTAACCAACTGGTCCCTCCTAATCATATTAAGCAAAACCTCCAGGACCGATATAAAAAGTAGTGGGGAGATAGGGCACCCCTGACGTGTCCCTTTTTCAATCTTGAACTCTTCTGTAACCACATTATTTACAATTAGTTTGGCTTTCTGTTCAGAGTATATTGCACCTATACCATTCTCAAACCCTTGGCCTACCCCCATCCCCCGGAGGTTCTTCAACATAAAACTCCAAGAAATGTTGTCAAAGGCTTTCTCGGCATCCACAAATATCAAAACAGCTTTAGTGTTTATGTTCACTTCCAGCTTTTCCAAAATGTCAATTATATTCCTTACATTGTTCGACAAATGCCTTTTTGGGAGAAAGCCCGCTTGGTCCCCGTGAATCTCCTCCATCAAAACTCTTTTCAGTCTCTTTGCTAAATGTCAGCAAAGATTTTGTAATCCACATTCAATAACGAGATGGGTCGGTAGTTTTTAAGTTGGGTCTTTTCAGTCTCTGTCTTTGGTATAAGTGTAATGTAGGCCTCTCTCCACGTATCGGGTGCCCTTTTCCCCTCCATAATCTCATTGCAGACTTCCTTCAGAGGTTGTATCAACCCTTCCTTCAAAACTTTGTAATATTTGGAAGTCAGTCCATCCGGTCCGGGGGATTTGCCCAGCGTCATGCCTTGAATGGCATCTTCTATTTCTTGTGCTGATATCTCCTGGTTCAATATTGTCTTACTTTCTTGCGAAACCTTTTTCAGCCCATTTTCCTCGAGGAACTGTTGTATGTCCATTTCTTTCTGCGGCCCTTGTGTGTAAAGTTGTCTAAAGTAGTTCTGAAAACAATTCCTAATTTCCGCTGGGTTGCTTATGTTTTTTCCTTCCACTTCTATATTTGTTACCGTGTTGAGTTTTTGTCTCTTCTTTATTTGCCAAGCCAGTAACTTGCCACATTTATCAGCAGATTCAAAGGTCTTTTGTCTCATTTGTTTAATTTTCCACTCTAATTCTTGATTCATCAGTTCCATATATTGTGTTTGGTGAAATTTAATTTCTCTTAAAATCTCTTGGGATTTTGGCTTCGATCTTAATTGTTTTTCCCCTTCTTTTATCTTTTCCAAAATTCTCTCCTTCTTCTCATTTTGCTTTCTTTTCTTTAAAGTATTTTGCTGAATCAAAAACCCTCTCATCACGGCTTTGCTTGCGTCCCATACTATTCTTTTTTCTACTTTAGAGCTTAAGTTGATTTCAAAGTAGTCTTTCAAAGTTTTTTGGGCCTTCTTGCAGATCTCCTCATCTCTGAATAAGGTGTCATTCATTCTCCATCTGAAGGAACCAGTTGTTGTTTGCCTCATCACCATCTTTACAGCGTTATGGTCGGAGAAAGTTTTTGGGCAGATTTCTACTTTTTTATGTTCGGAGCCATACTGCTAGTCACCCAGATTTGGTCAATCCTTGTCCATGTCATTTTGGCTTCAGAAAAGAAGCAAGACGAACATCTCAGGTTCAGTAGACGTAGGAAGCTGCCTGAGGCTGAGTCACACTATTGGTCCATCTCACTCAGTAATGCCTCAACTGACTGGCAGGACCTCTCCAGATTCTCTCTCAGCCCTACCTGGGGATACTAGGCATTGCACCTGGGGCCTTCTGCATGATAGGCAGATGCTGCACCATTGAGCTATGGCTCTTCCTTGGAATCTCCCGTAAAAAAAAAAAGGGATTCGGTAAGATGTGATAAGAATGGTCCTCCCCTGGCTGAGAACCCACAGAGTCACTGCAATCCAAGTACACAATTCTGGGCTAGGTGAGGAAAAAAGGTTGTCCTGGTATAAGATAGTTTCCCATGTACAGTTACTGCCAATGTCCTGGATCCCAGATGTTTGCATAACATGGGCCATTGCGCCACACCCTTTGGAGCTGTCCAGATATCCTCATACAGCACTGAAGTGAGGTCAGAAAGGAAATGCCAGCATAGGAGAACCAGTGACTTTAGCCAGGCTGCGGCCGGATTCCAATAAGAGTGTGAGAGCAGCGGTGTGTGAGTCCTCTTCCCACACAGTGATTCATAGAATTGGGCCATTAGCAAGGAGAGAAGTGGGAAAACACCGACAAAGACATGTGGTTGCATGAATGGGACAGATGTTCCAGCCAGACAATGGACAGGCCAGCACTGCATGACTAATTCCTCTTGGAATGGCCCTCAGCGTTGGGAGAAGAGGTGCTCCTGATGGTTTTCTGGACTGCACAGAGGTGGTGATGTGGTTTCCATACCTCCAAGTCGCAAGTCAAGAAGTCCACTCTGCATAATAGTATGAGAATTATACTGGTCAAGGGAGATAGCTTTAAAAAATGGATTCAGATAAATTAATAGAGGACAAGTCTGTCAATGGCTACTGCTCATGGTGATACTATGGAATCTTAAGGTTCAGAGCCTGTGTGCCTCTCAATAGCAATTTCTGGGGGGCAATAGTGGAAGAGGGCTGTTGTCACCGTGCTCCTCTTTGTGGGCTTCTCAGAGCCACACAAAGGCATTCAGAGGCATTCAGTTGACCACGGTGGAAAACAGGATGCTGGACTAGTTGGGCCTTTGTCTGATCCAGCAGGGGCTCATACGTTTTTACCTTAAAAACTTTTAGTCCAGGACATAGTGGGACTTCAGCTTGTTTGCTCTTGGAGACACTCAAGGTCTACTGATCAGGCCTACTGTGGCTCCTATTTCTCTCCATTTACCTCAGCTATATCCCCACACTGTTGCTTGTGTCCAAGCCAAGGAGATGAGATAAGAACATGGCACAGTGTGGGGGAGCTGGAAATTAGAGCCACTTCTGCTTCTCAGCTGAGATGTTCTGGTGTTTTCAACAGTGGCTGGCGCCTCTAAGGATGTATTAGGTGAGAGGGAGGCTGATGGAGGGGGGTGGGTAATGGGGCAAGAGCCCTGAATTCATAGGTCTAACCCAAGTCATCTTGTCCTAGTCTCTCATCACTGCAACTAACCTACTTCTGAAAGATGGCCCAGCATAGTCCAGATGAGCCATATGTTATTGTTTCAAACGTCTGCTATGTTGAGTTTTTACGTTTGCATTTTACAGTGTCTAAGAGGAAGCCAAGAAGCCACAACCCATGTTAATAAGGGTAACTAACTATTATGGAGGTTTTTCTTTTACAACATTACCTAGGATTTTGCTGGACAGGGGTGGGGTGGGGAGAGGAGTGATGTTCAGACTTTATTAATGTGTCCAGACACAGCTAGATTAATGATGAGTCACAGGAGAAATAATGTGAGGTATTTTTATGAAGTTTCTTTCCTTCTACCGTTATTTTCCTTTTATAAATCAGCAGTGGTAAGCCAATTTTATAGTTCCACCTCCATGAAATCTCCCTTTATACTGGATGACTGGGAACCGCAGCTCCATGGGGCTCTGATGTGTGTTTGAGGCCTGTCTGAGTAGGGCATGCCCTGTTAATATTAGTATCAAAGACTTCTCAGTCTCCAGGACAGGAGTGAATAATACAGCAGCAGCTGCTTACAAGATGCTCCTATATGTGCTTCAGGTGATCCAAGTGACGAAGACCTAATTTCTTACTCAAGGTGGTCCACCTCTCTCAGGGCTATACCATATCAGACTTCAAGGTAGCTGGGGCTTACTGGCTCGATAATTTTCCACAGAGACTTTCCTTTACATACAAAACTTGATCTCAAGGAAAAATGTAACCAAGTCCAGCTTGATTTCTGACATGTAGTTTACTCATCATCAAACCTTTTATTGGCATCACATACAAACATCCATAACAGAGTTATGATACAGAGTTACGTACAGAGTTACCGCTTCCCCCGTGGCACAAAACATTTACCAAAAAAAAAGTAGTTTACTGTGTGGCCAGGATATTTTTGGATGGAGGAAGTAGGAACGGCTAGGCTGGGTGTGTAGCAATTTGCAATGATCTGGGGCAGAAAGATTTTCATGAAAAAAAATTCCAAACCAAAATTTTCTGTTTCATAAGTTCATTAGTAACAATGAACTAATGCCAATTAGACAGGCTTGGCAGTTTCAAATATTTTTTGGGTATGATTACTAAATACACGTAAAATAAGCATGGCATATTGGGTTATTTGTAGACCACTAGAATTTTTTCTAATCTAAACTGACAATTTTCTGATGCAAATTGACAGCTTCTAGGAGCCACAGGTGAGAGCTGAGTGCATGGTGAAGACCAAAAATGAACAAACTGTGGCAGAAGCACCACGATGTGTCACCCACCAGAGGTACTATATCTCCCCTAACACCCCTAATCCAAACTGGGTCTAAGGAAATGCTGTCTCAGGTAGTCACTTAGACTTTCCTTGAATTCCTTATTTTCTTTATAAAGAAGCTAGTTCTGCTGGCTACAGAAATGCAGATTTCTCACAGAGGCTGAAGGCAAAACTCTTGTTCCTTGTCGAGTGTCAGTCAAAAAATGTATTGGATGTTCTCAATGGCAGCTAAATTGGTCTTGAAAAGAGCAGCGCTCTTGGCTACAAGCCATTAGTAAGTGACCTCCTGGAAACTTAAGGGAAAACCTCCTACATGCATACAACCTGTCATAACTGTGTGATTGGAATCATATGCTCAGCCTTCCTGGGGGGAAAGTGGTGGGCTGGTGAATTAAAAAAATCATTCTGCCTAACATTTTCCAGAATTGACACTGGTTCTCATTAGCTGGTATATTGCATGTGTAACATTCAGATCAAAACGTCTGATTTCCATCAAGCACTTAATGCTGCTGAACTCAATGTTATGGGATTATTTTATTTTTTAGAAGGCCAAACCATGAATGTTCGGGAGTTCCCCTCCCTCCCTCACCCCAAGTCATCTTGCTGGTGGTAGTTCGTGCAGGATGTGCCTTTATTTCACAAGCAGCGTAGATTGTGGACTCCATAGCCTTTAAGTGAGCTCTGTTAGCCTGTCTTCTCATTTTTGCTTCATTTGCTTGCAATTTTCCCCATGGACTGCCCTATGTCTGAATCTGAGGCTGGAGAAGGTTGGGACCCAGATAATCAGGAAGCAAGAGCATTACTTTCATTTCTATTTGTGGCATGTCTTTGCTCCAAGGAGTGCAAGGTGTCTGTAAGATGTACTTTTTACCTGAAGGGTGGAGACTAAACCCACTTTATTCAAAACTACTGTAACATACCTTAAGCAAAGGAAAGCCCATCAGAAATCCATCTCTTCAGCTGTCTCAGGGCCTAGGCTCTAGAGCTTTATGAAAAAAAGAGAGACTGGAATTACTCCAGCTGGAACACAGACTGTATTCCTTTACCTTACAGTGACATATATGATTTTTCCACTCCCAACTCTCTATTCTATTGTCTCAACAAACACAAGGGGTAGATAGGGATGGATGAATATTTCTCTCCACGTGCACTGGTAATTGTGTGAGGATAATTTCTCAAACAGGGCCACAGGGACACTGTGATACTAAGCCAGTGTGGTAAAGTGGTTAGAGTGTTGGACTAGGATCTGCTAGACCAGGGTTCAAATCCCCACTCTTTCATGAAGCTCACCTTGGGCCAATCATTGCCTCTCAGTCTAACCTACCTCACAAGTTTGTTGTGGGGATTAAATGAGGAGCAGGAGAAGAACTTTGTACGCTACCTTGAGCTCCTTGGAGAAAAAGGTGGGATATAAATGCAATAATCAATCAATCAATCAATCCAGAAAAGGTCAAAGGGCAAGGCACCATGTTCTAGGCCTGGCCAATCTGGGGGTTTTATACTGCCTGCCAAAACTGCAAAAGCCAAGGTTTCATGTGCCTATTCCTTCATGTTGTCTTCTAAATAGGAAGAGACCGCATACCTTCTCAGCCTGCTGAAGACTTTAAGTCCTAGGTAGTTCACCAAGTTTAGCTTTCATTTGTGGCCCTGAGATTCCCAGTTCAAGCCCTAGAATCCTGACATACCGTTTGAGCATGCAGAAAGCAGAGTTAATTTAGAGGTTGCTTTTGAAGTTACAGTTGATAAAAGATACTGGCTTTGAATGCCTGCCCAATTCAGTGGACCACTTGAAGCTTCAGTATCACAAAAAGTGACTCGCAAGCTGTGTCTTGCGGTGTGATCCCCGTGCTTAGGGAGTGGGCAGGGTAAGAGAGCCTGTGAGTCAGAGCAGTGCCTCATTGGCACATGCAAATGTTATGTGGGAGTTTAAATATAGGCAACTTTCCCAGGAACAGTGAGATTCCTCATGCACCTCGCTAGTAGGAGATTCTCCCTCTGGGTTCATTGCCCTTTTGTTTTTCTCACAGTGTTTTTCTTGAATATGACATTCCTTTCCCCAGTGTTCTGTTAGCCCCTTTTTCTCTGGCACTAGTTAAATTTCACTTTTTTTTTTTTTGGCAGATTTATAAACTGTTTCACAGGCAAAAGTTACTGAAGCAGCATACAAGGTAAACTACCAAAGTTTACAGATTCAACCTGGTTTCTAGTATATATGCTAAGTCCATCTCTGATGTTTCTTGCACTCTCAGCACTGCCTCATCTGAGGAGCGCAGTTGCTGTAGGTTTTGTTACTTAATTAACATTTTCCCCCTTCCATTAGGTATTTGACCTATCAAGCTAAGCAGCTTTAATAGGCCAATCCTATGGATTTTTTTCTGGCTTCTGTATGCTGCTCCTGTGCCTCATTTATATTTATGTTCTATTTATTTTATTATTACATCTTTAGCCTGACTTTACTCCAAGGAACTCAAAACGGCACACCTAGTTCTGCCCCACCAAGGACTGCCATATGTCTGGGTTTCCCCAGACATATCCAGGATTAGGCCCTTGGAAATTGCATCCGGGAGGGAGGGGATTTCCGCTAAGTGGTAAAATGCCTAGGAAAACCCAGGCGTATGACAAAGTGATGCAGCCTCACAGATGCAGCATTAAAAAGGAAGGCAGAAAAGGAAGCAAATGCCTAAGTGAGTGAGATTTTTTTGGGGGGGGGAGTCTGGCTACAGCTAGCTGGGCAGGCACCCTCCACTTCCATCAGGGCAAGTGGAGCAACTCCTCAAGGAGACCCACAACTCAGCCCTTCCCTCCCCCTTGCTGAGCGCTGGAGGCAGACAGGGCCACCCACAGGCAGGGGGGCTCCTGGGTGGGGCTCAGGATCCCTGTGGCTCAGGAAGGGTTTCCTAAAGTGAGGTTCTCTGAGAGGGGCCAGCGCTGGGACGCCTCATTTTAGGGAAACCAGGAGACCACAAGTGTGTGCACACCACCCTTCAGGGGAAAAAGGTGTCCAGCTGTAGCACCATGCTCAGCTTCACCCACCAAGCCAGGGTGGACGGGTCTTCCTTGCCAGATGACTCACTAGCCCAGGATGGCCTTGCCCCAGCAGGCAGCCTGAGGGGCCCATCGAGTGTCCCTGCAGGGCCACCGAGAGCACCTCCGGCCACCCTTTTTGCACCCAGTGTGCAGCAAAGTGCGCCTGGCTGGACCAGACTCAGCCACACGCCCAGTGGGAAGCACAGCGAGGCAACCCGGGGAGGAGCACAGAGGCCCACAATTGGATGGAAATGGCACCCCTGCCTCCCCAAACCCTAAACAACCAACAGCGTGCTGGGGGAGCTCTGGAGCGAAGAGGGCGCTGCCGCCTTGGCGCCTGAGCTGAGCCCAGCTGTGGCCGCTGGTCTGCTGGGCTCAGCTCAGGCGCCAAGGCTGCCGCCTTGGCGCCTGAGCTGAGCCCAGCAGACCAGCGGCCACAGCGGATTGCCTCAGCACAGGATACAACCTTAGCCCCACCCTTCCCATTTTATCCTAACAAGAAGCCTGTGAGGTAGGTTAGGCTGAGAGACAGCCCAAGGTCAGTCAATGTAAATATTTTATTCCCCCCCCTAAAGACAAGCATGACCTGCTAGGCTGGGCCTCTGCTTTACAATGTCATAGGAGCCCTACCCCTTATAACGGATTCTGGGACCTGCTCTCCATACGTATCACAAGTTTACACTACACGCCATTTTAGGTTTTTTTTTTTTTAATACTGCTGATATAGTTTCTCAAAGAACCCTGGGAAGTGCTGTGTAGCAAATTACTGAGTATTTTCAGTATATCGGCAACACAAAGCCTCTCTCCCAGGATTACATTCCCCAGGGTTCCTTGAGGAGAATGAGCCTCTGAAACTGCAATCTTATACCCCATTGAACTCATGGGGACTATAAACCCCCTGCCAGGGCGAAAACCTGCTGATGCACATAGGGATGGAAGGATCTGTCAATTTTTGTTCTCTTGGTTTTTCATTTTTTCCTCAGTCTTAAATTCAGTTCTCCACATTTCTGCAACAATTTGTCATTTAAAAAAAACTTATGACAATTCGTCAGCATTTTAGTGTGATTTCCCCCCTAATAAACACATTTTTATATGCAGTTTTGACTAATGTACGCATTTTTGCAAGGAATTTCTCCAAATGTAATGCATTTGGTATACTTTTTATCAATATTTTCATTTTTTTATGCACTTGCCCCTAATATTTGTAAACACTGGCTGGAGAACTGCACCATAAAATTCAAATATGGGAGAATTTCAAAGGATGCTTGGGCTCCCATATTGTTTTGGAACATGCAGGTTTGATAGATTCAGCTTTAAATGCAAACTGAACTGAATTTCTCCCTCATCCCTTGCTACAGCATATGTGATAGATAAAATAGTCTTACAGCCTCTGCTGAAAACATATGTCAAAGGAGAGTCCATCCTTTCCAAGGCAGCCAGTTCCGCTGTTGAATAGATTGCACCAGCAGGAAATTCTTCCTAACAGTTAGTTGAAATCCCTGTTTCTTGAAAAAGCACTTCCGGAGGCGGCGCGACCGGTAATGGCTGCCTTCTCCGAGTAAGGAGAAGGGAGCTCCGCTGTAAACGGGTCGTCCGCTACGGCGAAGCGGAGACCCATTCAGGAAAACCACAGGTGGCAGAAGCCTGTGGTCTCGGGACCCGGCGGGCGCCAGAAGCAGCCCCCAAAACGTTGAAGGGACCCCGTAAGGGGCTCCGGATCGCGGAGGGGGTAGCGGCGCTGTGGGTCGTTGCGCAAACAGCGAAGTGAAGCCGCATTGCTGTTGCCGGTCAGCGCTGTCCTTTCTTCCTGCAACTTTTCTGAACTTTGGAAACTACAACCCGTGAGTAAATTTGGACATTGAAAACTTTCTGAAACTTTTGTCAACTTTCTGAAACTTTTTGAGAACTTTATGAAACTTTTAAAACTTTTTTAAAAAGTTGAAATCTGGCTGAAAACGGAGTGAGGATAAGCAGGAAGCCCATCTCCCGCTATACTGAACTTTAAGCAAAGAGCAGGAGGAGTGGAGACAAAAAGTTATGCGTTAACTAAATGCTGGCACCCTGTTAAAGCAGTTTTCTGAGTGAAAGACTTTGAGCTATTGACTTTTGCTGGTCATATTCGGGGTGCACTGATATCCTTCTTCTGTGGCACCAGTGGATTATAAAATAAATAAGAATCTCTGGTGCTGGAGCTGCCTGGATGAGCACCAGTTTGCAACTTTGGATACATTGAATTCAGGTTTTGAAACATTCTGAGTTGGAACTGGATACTTTGAAACTGTTGCAGTCAAGGCACTGTAAGAAACACTGTTTTGCTTTAAGTTTTACTCTGCTAAAAATAATACATTGTGGAGGCGATAGACATGGATTTAAATTTATAAGTTTAATTTGGATTTGATCTTTTCCCTGAAGACGTATTAAGCTCCCTCTAGAGGATTTTGGACTTACAGCAGTGACTTTGTTTTACTTTCCCTTTCCCGGCCTCTGTTTGACTATTGCATCTGGGACTCTGCTTTCTCATGGGAACAACTTGGATTGACCTTGGATTACAGATAACTTTGGAATGAGTGGCGCAAGGAGAAGAGGAAGGACTAAACAAACAACTCTAACTTTATCTGCAGCCTCACAGCGTAGATCTTCTGTGCCGGCCTTGCCTTCCACTCTGCCTCCAGACATAGAGGCGGCCTCCCTAATACAGGCAGGGGAGGGTGAGACAGAGGAGCTGCACCTGGGAGATATGGCTTCAGGGACAAGTAGCTCTGTCTTGGAGAAAATTTTGGAGAAACTGGAGGCTCTGGACAAGAAGGCTGATTTGCATACAGCTAAAATTGAACAGAACACAGAAAGCTTGAATAAGCTGACTGGACAAGTTGCACAGAATGCCCAGTCTATTGGAGAATTAAAGGAGGCTGTAGGTGAAAATCGTAAACTGGCTGAAGATACTAGTCAAAGATTGGAAGAACTTGAGAAAGAAGTAAGACCACTAAGCAAACAAGTTGGAGAACATCAGATTTACTTTTTGATGACAGAACTGCGAAACAGGGAGACCAACTTGAGGATACGGTCAATACCAGAGGTGGAAGAAGATAATTTTATTGAATTTCTAACTAAGGAATTTGCCAAGTTTTGGAAGTTAGAGGAAAAAGACTTTAAAATTGTATCTGCTTTCAGGCTTGGCAGAGTCAGAAGGACAGAGAAGCCCAGAGATTGTTTGATAACACTGAGATCAAAGGAGGAAAGGGACAAGATTTTGGGCCTGCACTACGAAAAGTCACTAGACATTTTGGGCAAGAGAATTGAAATCTACAAGGACATTCCTAAGCAGTTGCTGGACCTTAGATCTAACTACACGGAATTGGCAAGACTGTTGAGAAGCAACGCAATTATCTTCAGGTGGGAGTTTCCACAAGGATTATCCTTTACCTACAGAGGGAGAAAGATCAAAATCAAAACAGTGGAAGATAGAGACAAGTTTTTGGGAGCACACGGAGAAGACCTCCACAAAGGACTTGGATTGCCAGCGCCAGAACTTCCAGGGGAGCCCGCCCCCTCGGATCCTCAAGGACCGGAGAACAAGGTACCACCCCAGAAAGAATAACCAGACCTATCCAGGATGTCTCTGCAGCTTTTGAGTTGGAACATAAATGGCTGTAACAGTCCCGAAAAAAGGTCTAAAATTTTTCATATTTTAAAAAAGGAACAATTGGACATTATATGCTTACAAGAAACACATGTGATTAGGCTCCATAGAAAGGTGTTAATAAATAAAAGGCTTGGTCAAGAATTTATATCATCGGATACAGTTAAAAAGAGAGGTGTAGTGATCTATGCAAAAGAGAGCCTTTCACCAAAATTTCTCTTTAAAGATGAAAGTGGAAGAATCCTCGCAATAGAAGTACAGTATCAAGGAGAAAAAATTTTGATATTAGGAATTTATGCTCCAAATGAAGGAAAATCGGATTTTTATAAGAAGTTGCACGAGATCATGCTGGATTATCTGGATTACAACAACGTCATCATGATGGGGGACATGAACGGGGTCGTATCAACAAATATGGATAAGTCACAGAACCAGAACATTACTAAAGAGGGAAGACTACCTAAGACCTTTTTTGAAATGACTGACAATATGGACTGGGTTGACATCTGGAGAGTTAGAAACCCCCTGGGAAGAGAAGGAACATTCTTTTCTGAAGCTCAACTGACTTGGACACGAATCGACCAAATATGGATAACTAGAAGTCTGGCACCTAAGGTGAGGAAGGTGGAAATCTGCCCCAAAACATGCTCCGACCATAACGCCTTGAGAATGGATATGACATTGATCCCAATCGGCTCCTTTAGATGGAAGATGAATGATGGCCTGTTTAGAGATCAAAGAATTGTAAAGAAGGCCCAAAAAACCTTAAAGGACTATTTTGAGATTAATTTGAACACTACGGTGGAAAAAAGAACTATCTGGGATGCAAGTAAAGCTGTGATGAGAGGGTTCTTGATTCAACAGAATTCCTTAAAGAAAAGACTGCAAAATGAAAAGAAAGACAAAATTCTGGAAAGTATCAAAGAGTTGGAGAAGAAGTTAAGATCTAACCCGAAGTCCCAACCGATTCTGAGAGAAATCAAACTTTATCAGGCGCAATATTCCAAGCTGATAAATCAGGAAATAGAATGGAAGATTAAAACAATGAAACAAAAAACTTTTGAATCGGCAAATAAATGTGGGAAACTGCTAGCTTGGCAGTTGAAAAGGAGACAAAGATTAAATACAGTAACAAACTTAGAGGTTGAAGGAAGGAACATTCAGAACCCGGGAGAGATTAGAAAGTGCTTCCAGAGGTATTTTAAAAAGTTATATACTCAAGGGCCACAAGATGAAATAGAGATTACACAATTTTTGGAGAGAAATGGATTAGCAAAGCTGTCAGAAGAAAATAGAACAATTTTAAATGGCAAAATAACACGACAAGAGATTGAACAGGCCATCTTGAGTCTGAAACAGGGCAAATCACCAGGGCCAGATGGACTGACCTCTAACTACTATAAGACATTGAAGGATTATTTGATACAACCTTTGTTGGAGGTCAGTAATGAAATAATGGAGGGGAAGAAGGCGCCTGAATCGTGGAAAGAAGCATTTATCACATTGATTCCAAAGTCAGAAACTGAAAAGACACAACTCAAGAATTACCGTCCCATCTCCCTTTTAAATGTGGATTACAAAATATTTGCAGATGTTTTGGCACGAAGATTTAAGAAAGTTTTAAGTGAGATAATCCATAAAGACCAGGCAGGCTTTCTCCCGGGCAGACATATGTTTACTAACACAAGGAACATCATAGACATATTGGAACTTTTACAAACAAACATAAACACTAAAGCAGTTTTAATTTTTATAGACGCGGAGAAAGCCTTTGACAACATTTCTTGGAAATTTATGAAGGGGAATTTAAAAGAAATGGGAGTGGGACGGGGGTTTGAGAACGGGATTGAGGCAATATATTCAGAACAAAAGGCTAAACTGATAGTTAACAATGTGGTTACAGAAGAGTTTAAAATTGAAAAAGGTACACGACAAGGCTGCCCGATCTCCCCATTACTGTTTATTTCGGTTCTGGAAGTGCTCCTGAATATGATTAGGGGGGACCGGTTGGTGGAAGGGATTCAGGTCGGAGCGAAACAATATAAACTTAAAGCTTTTGCAGATGACCTAGTTCTGACATTACAGGAGCCGGAGTCTAGTTTGAAAAGAGTACTACAACTGATTCAAAACTTTGGTCGAGTGGCAGGATTTAAGTTAAATAAGCAAAAAACTAAAGTTTTGGGGAAAAATATGACAGATATTGAGTTGGAACAGCTTCAGAAAGAGACAGAACTAAATGTGGTTAAAAAAGTTAAATACCTAGGGGTAAACATAACAGCAAAAAATCTGAGTTTATTTAAAGATAATTATGAAAAATGTTGGTCAGAGATTAAGAGAGACTTGGATAGTTGGTCAAGACTAAAACTTTCTTTGTTAGGCCGAATAGCTGCCATCAAGATGAATGTATTGCCAAAAATGTTATTTTTGTTTCAGACACTGCAGATTGTAGACAAGACAGAGTGCTTCCGGAAGTGGCAGAAAGATATTTCTAAATTTGTCTGGCAGGGCAAAAAGCCCAGAATCAAATTTAAAATATTAACAGATGCGAAAGAAAGAGGGGGCTTTGCCCTGCCAGATTTAAAGTTGTATTATGAAGCTGCAGCTTTCTGCTGGTTAAAAGATTGGTTACTTCTTGAAGATACGGATGTCTTGGATTTGGAAGGTTTTAATAATGCGTTTGGATGGCATGCATATTTATGGTATGATAAAGCTAAGATAAATAAGGCCTTCAAGAACCATATTGTCAGAAAATCAGTTTTTAATGTCTGGACAAAATATAAAGACTTACTGGAGAATAAAACTCCGAGGTGGCTGTCACCCCTGGAGGCTAAGGCTCGGAAAAGAGCCAATATGGAGGCCAACTGGCCAAAATATTGGGAGATAATAGAAAAGGATGGTGACAACTGGAAATTGCAGAGTTTAGAAAAGATGAGAGACAAAGTGCGAGACTGGTTACACTATGCTCAGATTAAAGAAGTGTTTAAAAATGACAAAAAGCTAGGATTCCAAGTGGAAAAGTCAAAGTTAGAAACTGAACTGTTAGAACCTAAGACTAAGGTACTTTCAAGAATGTATAACTTGCTGCTGAAATGGAACACACATGACGAAATGGTAAAATCAACAATGATAAAATGGGCGCAGGATATTGGGTATAATATTATGTTTGAAGATTGGGAAAGGTTGTGGACCTCTGGGCTGAACTTCACTGCATGTAATGCGTTGAAGGAAAATGTGATGAAAATGATGTATAGATGGTACATGACCCCTGTTAAACTGGCTAAAATATACCATTCGTCTGATAGCAAATGTTGGAAATGTAAGGAAAATGAAGGAACATTTTTTCACCTCTGGTGGACCTGCCCTAGAGTGAAGGCCTTTTGGGAGAAGATATATAATGAATTAAAAAAGGTGTTTAAATACACCTTTACTAAGAAATCAGAGGCCTTTCTCCTGGGTATTGTAGGCCAGAGTGTGTTAAAAGAGGACAGAACATTCTTTTTGTACGCAACAACAGCAGCAAGAATATTAATTGCCAAGAATTGGAAAACTCAGGAGCTACCTACTGTGGAAGAATGGCAGATGCAACTGATGGACTATATGCAATTAGCCGAGATGACCGGCAGAATTCGAGACCAGGGAGAAGAAAGGATGGAAGAAGACTGGAGGAAATTTAAGATTTATTTACAAAAATATTGTAATTTGGCTGAGTGCTGAATTGGATGCCAGTGCAGACAATTGTCTACCATTAAATTAGATTTAAGGCTGAATTATATGTCAAACCAAATTAAGATTATTAATTAAGATGAGTTAAATGATAATTTGTTTGAAATTAATTTAATAATGATGTAAGTGTATGCGGGAGGTGTGGGGGAGTCCCATGTAACAATTGAGAGATGTTAAATGGACAATGATAAGTGCTTATCTAATATATGCTTTATTTGAAAACTTTAATAAATATATTATAAAAAAAAAAGATAAAATCAAAAAAAAAAAAAAAAAAAAAAAAAAGAAATCCCTGTTTCTTAGAATTTGAACCTATTGGCCTGGGTGGAACAGCAGAAACCAATTTTGCTCCACCATATATGTCACAGCCCTTCCAAGTAAACACTGTGAAGTTTAAATTGGTCCGTAAGGTTAAGCATTGAAAACAGCACATCAAAGTTTACATGGGAGATGCTATAACTCTGAACTGCATCTGAGTTCATCCACTTTTTTTAAGTATTCGAGCTGTACTTTGAATAAGTCCTCAGCTCGGTCCTTTCTTCTTGCCCTTGGAAGTTGTTTCTTCTTTTCAATTAGCCCCTGCAGAAAAAAAATATTTAAGAAGGGGGGGAGCTATGACTAGTTCTTAGGCAGGGGGTACTTTAATTAGTGGAGATAGGATGTTTGCTGCTGATTTGCATTCCTAGAAGGTGCTGTAATTGCTCTGTGAAGAGCAACTTGTGTCAGCTTCAGCAGAGCTGAGCTTTGTTAGTGCAAGACTAATAAATATATATGTCATTCTCCCCTCCACCCCCACCCCCACCCCTGGTGACTATTTGCCATGCTTCTTGTGGTAAGATAGGAGGAAATCTTTTCAAAGGTGAGAACAAGGCATGATTTTTAATGAAGAGTCACATGCATATCTGTCTGTGTGAGCATATCTATAAATTCAGCAGACCTTCCTGTCACCTGAACACCAATTATTCTGATTCCATGACAACTTAAGCCCTTAGCAGGTGACATGCTCAATGTACATGGGGAGGGGGCAGAATTGCATCTGCTGTTCCCTTCCCCAACCTATCCACATTTAGCCTACTGTTTGAACACCCCCTAACTGCATGTCTGTGGGTACTGGGAATGTAGCACCTAGGGGGAAAAGTTAAATTAAGCTCCTTTCTCCCAGCACCTAGTCCAACTCGAGGCCCTCAGCAACTGCATCCAAAATGCATGTTTGCAACAATATATTTAAATTGCACCTTCCATTTACCCAAATGTTCTAGAGCTGTGCTTTACATTTATTGTCAATGAAGTGCACCTCTTCTACAAATCGGTGACCTAGGGCTAGTCACTGCTCCTCACCATAATCTAAATTACAGGGTTGTTGTGGGAACAAGCAAGTATACCACCTTTAGCTCCTTGGAGAAAAAGGCAGGATATACATTAAAAAGTAAATTAAAGGACTTCCGGGTTAGCGCGAACGGCTAATGGCGGATTCCCTCCGAGCTTCGGAGGGAATCGGCTCTACAGGAGTTGGGTCTTGCCGCTGCGGCGACGCGGGGACCCTTAGAAATCACAGGCGCGGAAGCCTGTGAACCTGGTGACTCGGCGGGCACCATTTGCGCCCCCCCGACCTGCGAAGGAGCCTTTTTAAAGGCTTCGGAACGGGGGACGGGGTGAGTGGCGCGGTGCTGAGAGTCGACTGCTTTTCCTGTGGAGTGAAGCCGCGAGCCATGGTCGGAGGGCGCTGACTTCTTCTTGTGAACAATCGGACTCTAAAAGTAACAACCCGTGAGTAGTACGGAAATTGGACTTTTTAAGGAAATTTTCTTTGGAATTTGGAATGATCGGGGAAGGCGCAAACAGGAAGTCCGCCTCCCCGCCTTGTAAAAAATCTAAAGCAAGGACTAGTTAACTAAGGTCGAGAGAATTTTTTTCCCTCTAGTGGACAAAAGATATTAATTTCACGATTTGGCGATACAAGTATAAGTAATTGTACTGGAGGATAAGAGTTAATTTTGAGAGTTGAAGTGCCACCCCCCCGGACCCGGGAGAGATTCGCGAGAGAGCCTGTTGAGGAGATATAGAGGAGTTTGACAGCTGTCAAAATTAGCTGTCAAAAAGGAAAAAGAGAACTTCGTTTCTGCTGTCTCTGCTGGATACATTTGCTGCAACCTGGTTATATTTTTGTTGAAAATAAGTAAGAACTGATACAAATTAACCTGACTTTTGGATTTTAACTGGAAAGAATACTAAGTTACCAAAATCCCTCTAGAGGGGGATTTGGGACACTACAAGAATGGCTGGAAGAGGGAAAATTCAGGCTGGGCTGGACAGAGTATTTGTTCTCCTGGGAAAGTTACAAGGCCAAATTGATGTTTTGGCTACAAATGTAACAACTTTGAACTTAACAGTAAATAACATTACGGAATTTGGTAAGGACTTGACTCAGGAAGCCCATGCAGCTGGACAAAAAGAGAACTTTGAGAATCTTGAAAGTGTGGAGAAAGAGACATATGTTGTTTCTGAGGAGAAGGAAGGAGGAGCTGTAATTTTGCAAATGACAAAGGAGAGCCAGAGGCCTGATATCATGCTCACAAAGGAAAACAAGAAATCAAACCAGAGGTCTGACAGGATGACTACAAAGGAAAATAAGTACTGGATGATGAAATTATGGTTTAAATTGGCGACTGAAGAATGGAGAGATCTCCTTATGTGGAGACCTGAAGACCTATGGATTACAAATCTGATTAAAGTGGAAGCTGGAGTTTTTGTGACAATTGGACTTTTGGACCCTGCTTTTAAGTATGGAGGTCTGGCTGGAAGAAATATGGACTTTATTGGGACAGAGCTCCTCCGAGATTTGGAGTTTAATATTAAGGACTATCAAAAAAACCGGCAGAGAGGAACTGAGAGAGAATTAAGAGCCTCGGATGTGAGATCTCCAGGCTGATAGAAGATTAAGACTGATGGATATTTGTTGGGGATCGAAACCGGGAAAGGGGGTGGTGGGGTTTGAGAATCCAAAGGGTGTATAATTATGATCTGTTTTATTTTTTCTGTTTGGTTATTAATATGAAAATTGGGAAATTCGTGGAATGGAATTTGGGTCGACTTTAGAAAAAGGCTTGTGTATTGAGGTACAAATATTGATGTCTATAAGTCAAAATTGGTGTTTTTTTTTTAAAAAATGAATTAAATACAAAAAGGTTAAAAATTGGGGATAGGAACTTGCTGAACAAACAATTTGAATTGGAATACAAGAAGGGGAGGTGTGGGGAAGTCAGGGAAATATGGTAATGAAAATATGGAATTGTAAATTTCATGTGTTTTTAATTTTTTTCTTTTTTGTTTCTTTTGTTTCCTTTGATTTTTTTGTATTGAATTTGAAAAATCTTAATAAATATTTCATAAAAAAAGTAAATTAAGAAAGTTTTGCATAGTGTCCAAGCAGCAACATCCTGGGATTAGTAAATTCCAAAGTTAGAAAGAAACCAGTGTCTTTACTACATAAGTACATTGTGTGTGTGTGTGTGAGAGAGAGAGAGAGTGAGAGAGAGAGAGAGAGCGCTTTCAAAGAGACTTATCCTGTTTACCTGTTGAGATCGCAATCACAGAGGTTGACACAGTGGGTAAAAGTTCCTTGGATGTGTAGGAATGTATAAGACAAAAATAACACCTTGAATTGTGTCTGGAGGGTCGCAGCAAACCTGTGTACAAAAGGATTGAAATATAAAAGCACAGGAGGAACCAGAACAAAAGTTTGATTATTTTTGTGCCAGTTTTGAGAAGAAAAAGTTTAATAGACTATTTCAAACGCAACAGGGTAAGGGGGGAAATCGCACCAGAGAATAGTTGAAATTCTCATGCTATATTTTCCCCATTATTTCCCACACAATTTTGAAATTAGGAAATCATATAGGAACAGCAGGAAGAATCCTAGCCTGGCACAATTTCCTTCCCCTGTGATCATGAGTTCTTATTGCCTCGCGAGGCCCTGCTGCCTCCCATTTCAGAGAAACCCAGCAAGGAAGGAGATTGTTCTAAGAGTGGGTGGGTAACTAACATGTATTCAGCAGAAGTAGTGGAGCTATTCTGCCTTGACAGAAGACTGCCCAAGATGAAGCACGGAATAATCATTTTCAAAGAGCAAAATAATAAGGAACAGAGAAAAGCATTCTGGGATCCCATTCTCAACCTCCTCTTTCATAATGCAAAACCATTTATAATTACCAGGAGAGAGGTCAGAGCTGTAATGGTATTAAGTTAAGGTGCCCCATTCTCCTGCTTGTTCAAGAAAATGGATTTTTTAAAAATATATATGAAGGAATAGCGCTGGGAGGGGAGGAATACACTAGTTCTTGGATAGTATGTATTGGAGGGTATGTATTTTGAATCTCCTAGATGTTTATTACTACTGGTACTACTCTTACTAATTGTCACTACAGCTCTGTAAAGTTATGTCGTTTTACTGTCAAGAAAATTCCTCACTAAAGCCACATCTACACCTTACATTCAACGAACATTTAAAGCATGTTTCAAGTACGTGTCTTCCCTTCAGAATTCGAGGAATTGTAGTTTGTTATAGGTGATGTGAATTGTTACTCTTTGAGGGGTAAACTACATTTCTTGGGGGCGGGGGGAATGGGCTTTAGGTGCATGTTAAGTGTGTTTTAACTGTATGGTGTGGTTGTGCCTTGAGTTTTACACTAGAGATTTCTCAGTTTGCAGTTAATACTTAATCACACACACACACACACACACACACACACTTGGGCACTGTCAACCAGGGCTGCCAGTTCAGGAGCATTCCAGATCCTGTGATTTCAGGGTCCAAACCTGAGACCTTGAGGCAGCCCCTGATGATGTCATGGGGCAGACCTTGGTGATTGTGCTCCCTCCCACCACTGAGCCTTGGAGACAGTGGTTAATTGGGAGAGGGGAGGAGGAAGCGTAGAAGGGTTGACTTCCTTCCACCCCAAGAGAGTCTATGTAATATTTTGCAGCCAGCTCCTATTGGGCTGAAGCTTACAAGTCTTCTTCTTCATAATAATAATAAATTAAGGTACTCTTGCCCACCTGGAAATTCAATCACTCCTCTTTCCACCTGGAGGGGTCCAGGCAAACCAGGAGAGTTCAGGCCAGTTCTGGAGATCTGGCAACCCTACTGTCAACTGATGAGGAAGTTGTGTTGCTGTTCAAATGTAAAGTTAGCAGTGTGGTCTTAACAGAACCTGCAAATATATATTATAGATAATTCCAAGGTGCCCAGCGGCTTCATTCTATGTATATCATAGGGCAATGTTCTATAGTGATTAGAGGACCAGGGGGACCCAGACTCAAATCCAAAATCATCCACAAAATTTGCTGGCTCACCTTGGGCCCATCGCCCAACCTGACCTCATGGGGTTGCTGTGCAGATAAAACAGGCTGGGGAGAGAATTATGTGCACCACTTTATGCTCTTTAGTGGAAGTATGGGATTAGAAAGTGTAACAAAATATAATGATCATTCCCTCTAATAGCAAACCTAGGTGATTGGGCACAGGATTGGAGCCAAAATGGGCCACTGAGAAACAAGAAGGAGGTATCAGACTGCTTGGATAAACCCCAATCATAGAAAAGAACACATGCATGCAAGAAAGACCATAAAACAACCCAATGAAGACTGCCCAGGCTCAGTAGCCTTCAAAGACCATGGGCTGCTGAGCATCAGGAAACCAGGGGAATGTGGAGAGTGAGCTGGACCACTTGATATCTTAACAGCTTATAGTATCCCAGAGTAAGGCACAGCTGGCTGGCTGGCTAGTGAAGATACATGGCAACAGTTTGTTGTCTGTCCCATTTGCATTAATTTGGAGGTGTGGTCCAACACTCTCTTTTAGTTTTTCCACCCCGACTCCAATCACAGACATCATGGTCCATTCTCTGTGAGTAAAGCTGTTTGCAGGCTGGTGAAGGATGAATCCAGTGTAGTGTTCAGTGGGCTTCTCTTCCCCCTCCCCTCCCCCCTGGCCTTCAGCCATCCATTCACCATCCATTAATTTCAGCAGCAGACATGTGTGCCTCACATACATGCATCTCCATGCCCAACAAGCTTCACATGTGTATAAATTGGTCTTGATCACACAGAAAGAGGAAACTGTGTCGGCTTAGCACTTATTGCCTTAGTAACCATAAACGCAAGGAAACAAAGGTTATTGAAATGAAGGGGAGGAGGCAACCAAAAACAGCTATCTATTGTCAAGAGGAAAGGCTAACAGATGCCAGGTGTGACATATGGAGCTGGCATCAGACAGATATAAGATGGATTGCTTGAATTAGTTGTACTACCCTCAGGGGTGTTTGTGAGACCAACTCAGCAAAGTGTTACTATGTGGTGTAGTGTATTCTAGTAATACTGCTTATGTGGCTGTGAACTACTTGTGGGTGGTAAAAGCAGTAGCTTGTGGGTGAGTTCCCACCATTGTGTGAGATGAGACATCTGTACAGTTCTTCAGTAGTTAATTGATTTATTTACAAAAGTATTTATATCTTGCCCCACTCTCGTAAAATATCAAGGCAACATAGGCAAGAAAAAATAAGGTACAGTGGTACCTCGGGTTACATACGCTTCAGGTTACATACGCTTCAGGTTACAGACTCTGCTAACCCAGAAATAGTACCTTGGGTTAAGAACTTTGCTTCAGGATGAGAACAGAAATCGTGCTCCGGCAACAGGAGGCCCCATTAGCTAAAGTGGTGCTTCAGGTTAAGAACAGTTTCAGGTTAAGAACGGACCTCTGGAACGAATTAAGTACTTAACCCGAGGTACCACTGTATGTAAAAACAAGCAAAATAAATAAATAAATCATAAGAATAATTGGCTCATCTTGCGGGGGACGGGGATGGGACCAAATGAATAGATCATGTTTTTAAAAGCCTGAAGATGTTAGCAGAGAGGATGCCTGCCATAGCTTTGCGGGAAGCGTATTTGACAACGGACTAGTGCCACTAAATGCCCAACTTCTAGTTGAACCAATCAGGCTTTTGAAATTTGGGAAACAGTGGTCTTCCGAATGAACTTGGAGCTTAAGCTGAAATATTTGAGTTCAGATGGCATTTAAAGGTACAGTATCCTAGAGCCAAGTTGTTGAGTCCACTGTGTATTGATACACGAACTGTGAATCTCACCTGGTATTATATGGGCACCCAGAACAAATGTTTTATCAGAGGTGACTCATAACATTGGCCTCCCACCCCCATCAGCAGTCTAGCCACTGCATTCTGCCCTAGCTGGAACTTCTAGTTCAGGTCTAAGGACAGCCCCACATAGAATGCTTTGCAGTAACCCAGTCTGTAGAATACCAGTGCATAGGCTACAGTTCATTGTCTTATAATGGTGCTCCCATGTGGTGAGAATGAAGTACAGTGGTACCTCAGGTTAAGTACTTAATTTGTTCCGGAGGTCTGTACTTAACCTGAAACTGTTCTTAACCTGAAGCACCACTTTAGCTAATGGGGCCTCCTGCTGCTGCCGCACCGCCAGAGCCCGATTTCTGTTCTCATGCTGAAGCAAAGTTCTTAACCTGAAGCACTATTTCTGGGTTAGCGGAGTCTGTAACCTGAAGCGTATGTAACCTGAGGTACCACTGTATTTCTAGAGCTGGGTGAATCAGTCAGTTTCTAGACTGTGTCACTTTTGTACATGTTCACGCATAAATCTGTTTTACTTCTTTCCACATTAAATTGCAATTTTAAAAAAATATTCTGCATGAAAACGCATGGTCAAATGTATTAGTTTTCTATCAAAATAAGCATTTCTAAATGTATTTTCTCCCAAAGTATTTGTTTTTAAAATGCATTTTGAGGGTTTTTTTGTTTTTGTTTTTAAATGATCTGAGAAGTTCATCGACATATTCAAGGAAGCCACTGGATAACTAAATTCCAACTCTGATAGGGTTGCAGATCAGCTCAGTTCATGTTAGAGTCAATGAAGACTGGATTTCTCACACAACTCATGGGATCATTATAGGGTTTTTTTTCTCCTATATAAAAAAGCCAACAGTCCCTTATCTGTGACTATGGCTCCATCCAGACATTGTGCCAAACCATGCAAAAGCCATTCATGTCTGAACAGCTTGCAAACTGTCGCTTGAAAGGAGTTGCCAGCCAACCTAGGATAACATACAGAAAGCATGGGGATTGTAATGTCCTGTGCGCCCCAGTTCAATGAATTGGTCTAGGAAATAGGAAATCCTATGAAATTGGGCAGGAAATGATCCTTCGGGATGTGTGTGTGAGTCAGTGAGTGAGTGAATGAATGAATGAGTATAAGACAAAAAAACAAAAAAATAACCCTGGTGTTATGTACTGAGTTGAATAGGATACAAAAAGCAGAAGTCTGATTGGTCCTAGAACAATAGGATTCAGAATGCAGCAGTCTGATTGGTCCTAGAACAATGCAGCAGTATGACTGGTCCGCAGGAGCCACCCAATCCAGGTCCAGGTGGAAGTGAATCCGCAACCTGATTGACCTACAGGAGAATCCCAGAATTAGCCAATCACGTGCAACCCATTGTATAAATAATGTATATAAAGCAGATATTTTGGGGGAACTTTCATTCCTCACTACTATGAGCTGAATAAAGAGCATGAAATCCACACTCGAATCCGAGTATATTTCACCTCATATGTGACTTCAAGCATTACATCTTGGAGGGGGCAGGGTGAAGTAATGGAAGAGAAAGCAGTAGGTCACAGGTAGAAATGAAGGATCCCCAAAGCATTTCACGTGTTGCAGATCATGCGGTTTTGCATTTGCCTCTTGTGCTCTGTTTTGCCCTGTTGAGCACCACAGGTATTATTTGGTAATAAATTTGCTTACTGGTCTTTATTTTCTTTCCTCTTTTCTTTTCTTTTGCAAAGTAATGGTTTTTCGACATTTTCTTTCACTGTGAGGTTGTAACAAGTGAGGTGCAACAATGTCCTTAGAGTCGCCGTCTACTTTGCAAATTGGACAGCCCTGCAAAGCCAAGGGGTTGTGGGTTTGGTTTTGTTTTTTTGGCGGTGGTGGCAGGCGGAGCCACAGAAAAGGAAAGGAAGAAAATGGGTGGCAAATAATAGTTCTTCAATCAATCTTCATTTTGTTCCATGGCTTCTCTCTTCATGCCTTCAAAAGAACGCCTCACGTTCAGTACTGGTGGCAGAGTGAGCATCAGTTGCCAGTCTGGATTATAGGGAACGTGTGGCAAAAATGGGATTGTTACACGCTGACAAAGCCAATGAGGATTCCAAAAGGCATCGGCTAGTCTAAGCTTCAGAACAAAGTGGTTTTAAAACTTAAATGGCTCTTGTTGCAGCAGGGTATATTTGTGAATGAAGCCCCATTTAGTGCAAAGAAATCAATTTTAATGGTTCATTAACTGACATTGCTGAATACAATGTTGCAGTATAAAGATAGCCTATTGTTAGAAGAATGCCTTTGTTCCTCCCTTGACTGGCAAGGAGCTGGGGGATCCTTTGTCAACATATTTTATTCCTGAGATATCGTCATCATTTCGTTTATATCCCACATTTATTTTCCTCCAAGTAGCCCAAGGTAGGTGAGCTTAATGGCTGAGAAGATATTTGAAACAAGTCTGGCACTACACCAGGACCGAAAATCTGTGGTCCTTCAGATATTGTTGGATTCCAACTCCCATCACCCCCAGCCAATATTGTCAATGGTCAGGAATGATGGGAGTTGTAGTCCAACAACATCAAGGGGACCGCAGATCCCTCTACCCCAGCCTTTCTCACTCTTGAGTCACCATGATCCCTGACCACTGGCAGTGCTGTGATCTATTGTCCCTTCCGTCGCCACCAGCTTCTGCCCCTCAGCATCTGCTGTCTGAGGGAAGCTGGTTCACTCAACCTAATAATAGGACTGGCCCTTTCTGGGTAGCAAATGAAGTGTTTATGTTTTTGAAATATTTTTGTAGCAGTGTGTGGTTGGACAGATGGAAAATGTTGTTTGAGGGTGTGTTTTATTATTGAAAATATTTATGGGAATTAGAATCCTCAAAGAAACTGAGGGTACATTTATACATGCATATAGGGTGGGGAGGTCACTAGTCCCAAAACAGAGGAATTTCCTCATTGGCATCTGCTCTTCCCATTTACAGATTATCCTTCCTTCCTTCATTTCTGGTGGAAATTGAGGGAATCCTTCGAGTTTTGTAATTAACTGTACATAACCAAGAATGACATTTTGGGTTTAGCTGTTTTCAGCAGCAGAAACTAACACCAAATAATAGAACATTACAACTTGGATTCCCTGTCAGATGAAGCTAGCTGTGACAAGGTATTTTTCTATTGTGATTTATCTCCTTTGAAATCCACAGTGCTGAGGTTTTTCTTCTTCTTTTCACATCATCTATTTCTCCCTTTCCTATCACATTATCTGTAACCAGGCAAATTATTCTGTTCTGTCATCAGCTGGAAAAGAAGTCTTGCTTCTTTTAGAATTTAGATTTTTTTTAAAAAAAACTCCCTGTAGATTTTATCAAAGTAATCCCAATAAAGCTGTTTTACACAATTCATTTCCCTCTCTTCTGTTATACCTCTGTGCAGCTTTCTAGAATAAAGTGACCGTTAAGAGGTATTAGCCATGTGCTAATTATTTCTTGCAATAAAGGAAAGAATCTCTATCTCCAAAGGACCATCACCTTTGTAGCCCTTTTAAATTTACCTTTTCCATTGCCTGTCTCTTTGCACCCATATCAAGCAGCAGAGTCCATTTCCAGCACTTAGGCATATTCTTTGTACCATTTTATCTTTTGCTTTAAAGGCTTCTTACCACACCTCCTCTGTAACAGAAATCCTGCATGAAAAAGCATTAAAAAGGTCGACTTTTAGAGAGTCATTGGTTCAGAAATTAATGTGTGCGCGCACACACACTGTTGCAACGTAACAAGACACTGTCAGCTGCAGCAACTCTTCACAACCTTAAAAGGAACGAAAGAGGGTTGAGAATCCCTAAGTATCCCATCAAACCTACAGGACTCCCTTTGTGTGTTATCAACACTCAGTCACAATTACTGGCAGTCAAAGTGCAGGATAAGAAAGAAGAAGAAAAAAAACACTCACACATAAATTACAGCCATTAAGGCACTGAAATACATGCGGCACAAAAAAAAAGGCACATCAGATACAAGGAAGAATAATGCTTAAGCAGCGTGATGGATAATATAGAGTGTTAAGCTGCAGACCCAACAGAGGTGTTCAGCTGCAAGTTGCTTTTTAAAAAGGGTATTAATGTGCATTTTGCCCATTTCTATTACTTTCTGGAAGTATGTTTTTCCGTTATTGTATTTTTCTTAATACCTAATAGCATAAACGTTTCAACGAAAGGAGTTGTATTCATTCTACCATTTTATCTTCCTCTTAAAAGGCAGGGGTATTATCCTTCCCCCATCCCAGATAAAAATCCCCAATGAAGCAGCATTAAAAAGGTAGGGTGCTTACTGTAAAATATCTTCTGCACGTGCAAGAAGGGAAGTGCAGATGGTTTCCAAACGGGGCTAGTCCAGTTGTGAAACAATATTCTGTCATTCCTTGCATAAAGTCTATCAAAGGCAGCCTGAGTCGTCATGATCAATCTGGTTTGCTTTAGGTTTAAGTGTATGCTGTGCTTTGACCCAGCAGGAAAACAGCCTGGACAACTGAAGAGTTTAGTAATAATGGGCCATGGTTCTGGCTGGCATTTCATGATGAGCTGAATTATGAGCCTTTCTATTTGCCAATTCATGGCACAGTGCAGTAGTATTGATCTTTCTTTCTTTTTATAATCACAAAAGGCATTATAGATGTTGTTTTCAGTGATTTCTCTTGAAATTCAAAACATCGGGCTGTGCACAGCGGAACACGGTAGTAGTCCAAACTACTTATGATGCTGGTATGGTGCAGTAACCAGGAATTGCAAGCCTACTTATAAAGACCGGTTCTGGGGCCAATCCATGGTTGCAGCATTACAGCGCATGTAATGCTACCACCATGTTAAAAGGAACTATGGAAGGGAATTCAATTGAGAGGGGAAATAAAGAAGAAAGTATGTAAGCCCCCAGACTCCAAAACCATGGTTAGACCATCAAGAGCATTACATCTGTACTGGCTTAGTGTATGTGTTTATAACTGCTTTAATATGCATGTCATGATTTTGGAAGAGGTCTATGATGTGTTTGGATTGTTGATGATAAAAGAGATTATGAAACCAAGGGTCTAATTCATGGTTTATGTTAATTTTATTAGTAACATCTGCCCACTGCCCACCCAGTCAGTGCAGGTGTTCTTAAAAGGCAAATATGTTTGTCTGAATTGTAGGGGGTAGGGTGGGAATATTTTTTCCGTTTTACTGTTTTCCCTCAAGAGCAAAATATCAAAACAGCTTCCACTCCTAAGAAACTATTATAGACTCAGAAGCTCTTGAAAAAGGGCATCAAAAACTGGAATTTTGTTTAGAACACAGGGGATGAGACAAATTTTCCGTTTATCACTGATTTTCAAACTGTAGAATCAAGACTAACTAATTAGAAAAAGCTCTGTCTGATGTTGGAAAATAAGAAAAATGTTGCTGGGGCTTTTTGACAGAAAAGTATGGTACATCACTTGGAAACTGGCAGAGAGTACTGATACCATACACTTCTATATTTTGTGCATCCCTGGATCACAAGGGAAAAGAATATCATAGCCTCTGAGTCATTTCTATATAGTCTACTTAGACATTCGCATCCCCCTAATTAGGCCTTTGATGTAGCTTTGTCCAGGTTACATAGGTAGCTGTAATCCTGGGAAACCTCTGACTGATGGCTACATCAGTCAATCCCACATCTTTCTTTCATCTTGCCAGACTAATGTCTGGTAATACATTCTAAGATATACCATATTTGTCTTGATAGTTGATCATAAGCAGGTGCTTTGTAGAAATCTGGTCTATATTTGAAGGAGTGAAAATTGTTCAGAACAAAGGCTTCATGGTGATGATGATAATAATAATAATAATAATGTGAAATCTCCCTTTCAAGAGTATACATTTAGCTAATCCAGGTTGCCTTATATAAAAAAAGTTGTATATCTTATAAGGAGAGGAACTGTAAGGCACAAGTTCTGAGCAGCATCTCAATGGCTGTCAGATACTATCGTATTATAAATTCATCACACATTAATCATACATTTCCACAAGAGAGTTTGCTGTTCCATGCCTTATCTGCTTTCGAAGGAGGAGGAGGGGGGATATTCAGAAGTCCCAAATTATTCCATTTATTTTATGGTTATAAATAATCAAATACAGTTTGTGACTCTGTGGTCCGTAATGCATTTAGATTGACTTGGAACATGATAGAAGGGAACAAGCCTGGTTTGTACTTGAGGTTCACTAAGGACTATAATTCCCTCGATGTCTCTTGCTCATTATGTAGGGCACAGTTGTGTTTCAGAAACCTCTCTCCAAACCCAGGGGAAGCTAGACTATCATTAGGCATGTCCCAGTGAGCACTGCTGATGGGAGTTGGTATGGTAAAGCTGATTGGCAGACTCAGATGAGACAGATCAAGATTTTGCAAAACTGAAATTGGTCTAGTCCTATCTGCTAAAGGCTTCTTCTTTCTTTCTTTTTAAATCCAGAAACCTCTGATGCAAAGGCGAAATGCATGGTGATAATGCACAGTCAAATATGAATCTGCTCTGACAGAAATATGGTCAATAGCTTGTTTTTCACAGTTCGGCAAACATTTATTTCAAGGATGAGAGGAACACACTGTGGAAGTTTCGGCCCCATTTCAGCACCGTGAGGTCAAAAAAGTCTAACAGAATAAATCCCTTCCTCCCTCCTTCCCTTCTAGCTCCCTTTTTACTCCTGTGATCCTAGCTTCTGTTTAGCAGGATCTCTCTTTAAGGCCAGCCATTTTGATGTGAGTTTGATGGAGGAGTGATTTGGAAAGAAGTCAAAGGTGGCAAAGAGCACTGTGGCACCTTAAAGGTTAACAAATTGCCCAAGCTTTTGCAGATTGGAGTTCCACTTCATCTAATGCATGAAGCGTAATCCTCAGCTGGTAGATAAATGAGTTTAAAGGTGAAATGATGTAGAGGTTCAAGTGACAATGAAATGCAAAAAGTACTGGAATGTAGGTAGCTGCCTTATATTGGTAGTCAGAGCAGCTCAGAATTGTCTCTACTGACTGCGGATCCCCAGAGTTTCAGGCATGGGCCTCTCTCAGCCTTACCTGAGATCCCAGGGATTGAACTTGGAATCTTCTTCATGCAAAGCAGAAGCTGAGGCCCTTCCCCAGTGTGTGACAATTCAATTGCAGCTTCAGTGCATGCCAAACAAGCACAGTGATCCTTTGCGGCAGCAACAGTTTGTAAAAACAACCAACCAACCAACCAACCAACCACCCACAGTCATCTTACCAATGTTTAATAAATGCCATGAACACCTGGACTGTGACAATAAACCATTGTCTTCATTCAGACCCAGATAAATGAAATTGAACTTTGTAGTTCGAATAAGGTTGACATCATTAAGAATAAGAGATAGCAGTGTCAGAGCTTATGGGGCCAATCATCTCCTCCAATGGTTAGGTATGGGGCTAGACCTTGGGAACATTGGAGCACACCTCCATTTATAAAAAATAATATGAGACCTGAGCAAACCTATGTTTGCTACAGCCGCATGCTATTCCCTATATAGAATGAAGGCAGGGGCGTAGGAAGGGGGGCAGTGGGGGCAGCCCACCCTGGGTGTCATCCCGGCGGGGGGGGGGTGTTGACAAAATCCCCCATGGGTGGCTCGCCCCGCCCCCCAGGTGCATGGCATGTGCGCCGCTCTGGGTGCCCGAGAGGCTAGCTCCACCAGTCAATGAAGGAATGTATTTTAATTAATTGACTGTGTGATTTTATGTACACTGTGCTATTTTTACTTGTTGTTAGCTGCTCTGAGCCTGGCTTTGGCCGGGGAGGGCGGAATACAAATAAAAAGTCGTCATCATCATCATCATCATCATCATCATCACCATCATCATGCCCTGTCCTGTGTATGCTTTTTACTGCATCGCCGGTCCATCAATGGTTAGTTCAGATCTCAGAGTGGTTGCCATGCAAATTACTTAAGCAGACAAATGTATTAAGCCAGTACAACCTCCCTTGACTACCTTAGGTCATTCACAAAGTTGCTATGTTTCCATAATAAACTGTAAGCTTCGCCAATTGTAGTGATGGGTGGATCTGTTCATTTCAGTTTCTCACTTTCCCATACTTAATTGCAGTTCTCCATATTTCTGCATCGCTTTGGAATTATTATTTTTTAAACTCCTCATGGATATTCATCAGTGCTATACGGCAAATTTCTCTTAATATGTACCTTGTTGTATGCAATTTCCCTAATAGGATGAATGTTCTTTTCACTGCTATACACACTTCTTTGTGGAAATGACTCTAGTATATGCATTCTTGTACATATTACTTGCCTGGACAACTGCATTTTGAAATTTGGGAAAGTGCAGATGTTGAAGGATGGTTGTGTTTCAGTTCTCATATTGTTTCAAAAAGTGTGAATTAGGAAGATTCACCTTTAAATGTGAACTGAATCGATTTTCTCCCTCAACCTTACCAATTAGCCAAGAATAAAAATTTGGCAACAGGACCATAGGTTGGATAGGAGCAGGATTTGAATTTTTAGAAGATCACAGCACCTGAGGTTTTGGTCTCACCTAATGCCTATTACAATTGTTGGGGGGGGTGCGGGAAACATTGCCTTGCTCATGATGGATGTTTAACATGGGCTTATGAAGCATTAGGGATTTGGTATTATGGATAGACTTGAGAAATCTATTGCTGTGTCCTTTCCTGTGAGGTTAATAGCTGCACCTGCACCTCGCAGCGGGGTCCCTCTTCTAAAGTCTGCTTTTCAAAGTGGTTTGTGTCTGTTGGGCCTATTGTTATTGCCCTCGGTTAAGTTCCTTGGTTCATTCGTTTTGTAGAGGGAGGGAAAATTCCTCTGGTGCCTGGCCCTTAGCTAAAGTTCATGGCTCTGCGCCCTTTCATATGTAACTAGCTCAGGCGGCCTTGTACTAACTATCCTCTCTTCTTCCCATCGGGAATGCGAAAGGCAGCCCTCTCTCCTTTTCATCTTGTGTTTCCCTCCCTCCCTTGAGATTTCCAACAGTTCAGTCCAAAGAATTGCTTTCACTCTTCACTCCCATTCTAGCCATGTCATAGCATCCCTGCAGTATACTGTGTTCTGTTAATGATACACAACAATAATGGAGCTACAGCCTTATCTACCACTAACCTCAGATCTACTCTTGCTTAATGTTTCATAATATATTACTCTTGAGTGTATATTCTATTCCCCCTCCCCCTTGCTGGGGCTTTTATTTTATTTTTTCATTCCCAGACTCATTACCTTACATTACGTACTTTGAATTTCATAAGCTACTTATCTCGCTCCTCTGTTCTGAATTTGGTCGCCCTCCTCCTTTGTTTTGACTGCCCTAGCACTTTTCTGTTGGCAGCGAGCATAATCCACTTACAGCTTCTTCTTGCTTGATATATAAAGTGAACAAAATTGATCCTAATACTAATCCTTGTGACTCTCCTCTAGTCACAGCCCTACATGCTGAACTCACATTTGTCATTTCTTTCTGATGTTCAAGCAAGTTCTTTCCCTCTTTGAAGTCAATTATCATTTCCTAAATTCCGGGCAGGACTTCATGCCAGATAGCTATTGGACTGCGAGCAGCAATCTAGTCCACTTAAGAACAGAGCTTACACGATTAATTATTGCATGTAATTTCCAGTTGTGTCTGTTTAATGGGTGCTATAGCTGTTTTCTCATTGGCCTCAATCCAAAGAAGCATGTGTGCACCATAGGCCTGCACACTGCTGTGTGGGCCTGCACAAATGCTCTGCACACATATTAGCCAGTGCTGTTGTCTCTGATATCATCCGTCCCCTGTTTCTCAAGTGAGTGATTGACACATGCCTGGTTCATGGCTGCTAGCTATGTGCAAAGCACTAATGGGGCCAGTCCAGGACATTTTGTTGTCCGAAGCAGAAGACAAAATGGTGCCACCTCCACCACCGTTCCACATACAGAAACCAAATAGACTGTCACGGTCCGGTTCACGGGTAATCAAAGTCCCGGCAGGAGATATCAGGACGGGGGGCAAGATGGTGGGGTGGGAGCAGGAATGGGGGTCCAGAAGCCAGGAAGCCAAGAGTCCCAGGGTCAAAGAGCCAGGAGTCACGAAGCCAGGGGTCTGAGGATCAAGAAGCAAGGAGTCAAGAAGTTGAGGTTCAAGGATCCAGAAGCAAGAAGCCAAACACAGCAAGGCAGGAAGCATGTTGCTGTGGCAAAGAGCTGAAGGGAAAATGCTGACCTTATATCCCTTCCCGGCTCTTGCCACCAGGTGCTGTGAGTTACCAATCAGCCTCACCTGTGTGGCCACGCCTTGCCTCTTCAGACCAAACTGAGGAAGGCCTGCAGAGTCCTATTGGTTACAGGGCCTGGCTCCTGCACGCACACATGACATAGACCAGCACCTGAATTATACTTTGTCACTGGTGATGGGACATCTTCCACTCTCCTTGAGGGCAGCATTCTAGCTAGTTTTGGAGGGTGCAGGGCCAGTGGCAGAGCGACATGCTCCGGCACCCAGAATGGCAGACAGGCAGGGGCTTAGCTGGCGTGTGTCGTGGGGGGCGTGACGTGTGTCCCGGGGGTGCACGGCAAGTGGTGCATGTCCCGGGGGCGGCCACGATGGCACCTCCCCAGGATGGCACCAAAGGTGGAATGCTCCTCCCACCCCCACGTTCGTCCACCAGTGTGCAGGGCACGACAAGAGACGCACATGGTGTTTCCCAACACCTATCCATCACTGTCTGCCTCTAGGATATGCCACCTGAGGTGGCTTCCTCACTCAGCCTAATGGTAGGGCTGTCCCTGAGTACTAAATACTCTATATATACTCCACTCCCAGGAGCCACACATAAAACACTCCAATCCAGCTAGGGGATGCAGACTCTTGCTTCCATGAAGAACTCCCCTGGAATGATCATGACATGCCAAAAAATGTTGAAGAGGACAGTTGGAGCACCACTGCCTGGCTCTGAACTAGTGCCTCCTTAACATGCTAAGTTATGAAGGTAACGTCGGAAAACTAGGGGAGATATTTTAGTATTTGCATTAATTCACGCAGTATCCCTAAATGAACACCAAATGCAAAATTGCAAGGGCACAATGTACTCTTATGTTTTCAGGCTGATTTATATATTCTGCTGAATTATGAGTTTGGAATATCCAAAACCACAGCTTTTGATCTGAGCAGTCTAACAGCTCAGTTAGCCCAGTTTATAATGAGATTTCATTGTAACAACAATTTTGTAAACAACTTTGACTTGATCTGGATTCCGAAAGTTTGTTAAAATGAAGCTTCCAGGTAGGTGAAATTGACCAAAGCAAAAGTAAAATTGGGAGAAGAATGGAAGGAAGAAGAGAAGAATCAGAGCTGAAAGAAGTCTCACTTCAAGGCCTGTTCAGCTAAAAATAATCATGACTAACAAGTGGGTTCCAAGATAGTAATGAGCCTCATCCTGGCCTGAGAGTAAGCCCCAATGACACCTAACTGTGAGAAGACATCTATAGAATTGCAGCGTTAATTGCAACTAGCTTTAGCTGGATCAAGACCTGCATTTATAATACATTAGGGATTCGAATCATGATTTTGTACCACTTCCTTTTTCTGATGGTATAAAATTGCTCCAGAGCAAAAATTGATCCTTGATTCCAAATGCTATTTTTCTAAACTTGGGAACATTCATGTTTTTAATATTAAAATTGGTCAGAACTCAGAAGGATTGTTTGGTGTTGCTTGAAGTTGTCGGTATTGACTGGTTTTATTCTCTGCTGCTGAATATTTTCTGCTCTCTATATATGTATACAGACACACACATGCACACACACATATATAGTTTGCTACTATTGGAAATTGCATTGTGTCTCTTGTTGTTATAAGCCGCCCGGATAACCTTGCTTTTGGGTGGCATATAGATATTGTCGACGTAGAATAAGCCACCTCATTGATGAGAGCAGCTGCCTGGCAACACCATTTCTTTAGGAAGTTCCACCATGATGAGTGACAGAGTCCAGCAGCAAAACTGTCCTTGCCTTCCCACAACATTTCTTTTACAAAGGTGGGGCTGTCGGAGACAGACAGTTCCTCGCGGCTTCTTACACTTTCCATGCTCCCACCAAGCTTGGCAGGGATGAGAGTGGGGGTGGGGTGGGGAATAAGTCCCTTCACACACTTTAAAGGGTATGTATAAAAATCCAGGTAAATTGCAACTATCTCTATCCTCTGTCAGCAGTTTTTATTACAGCTCCGGAAATCCCATTATCGTTTGTTAAGCACGAACTCCCTTTTGTGAATCCATGCTGACTTTTCCTAATTAAATCGTTATTCCCTTTATTCTCTCCCTGACTAGTGCTTTGAGTACCTTCCATGCAACTGCCTGTCAGGCATATGAAATATACAAGCCCTTTGTTTTGTAGAGTTCCCTCTCTTTTCTGCGCAGCACAAAGGAAATATTGGAGGCACAGTCCGTCAGGTTCAGCTCCTGTGCCTGCCACGTTCTTGCTTTGTTTGCTGTTGAGCATTGGTGCAGCAGGATAACTTTAGACCCTGGACATAATGGTCTCACAGAGGGTGGCTGGGATGAGGAGGAGTTAGCTAGCCATGTACATTACTTCAGCTGCTGTGAAGCACACTGTTAGCATTTCTCTTCTCCCCTCTCCCCTACCTGATACGTTAGAGCAAAAAAGCAGACGAAAAACACTTTGCTAACCCTGAGCATGTTCAGCTTCACATTTTAAACTCATAGCACTACAGGAATAAAGTGGATTTTGCTTCTGATGCTCCATACATTTATTTAGGAATACACACTATTTTGTTGTATGAAAAGATAACATATTTTAAAAGTAAAAATTAAAATGACAAAGTATAACAACAACAACAACAACATGCTGCAATGACCAGTGTCAGCCCTGATGGGCTCACACCCATACATTCAGGAGTTGGTGTGAGACCTGTTTAGCACTGCCATCATTGTTTGCTGCTCTCTTGGTGTTCTGAGGCTGAGCTGTGGGGTGCCAGTCTTTGGCCTTGAGGTCCAGCCCTAAATGCCTCAGGTGGCAGATGATGGGAAGTGGCAGATATCTCTCTTTCTCTTTCTCTTTCTCTTTCTCTTTCTCTTTCTCTTTCTCTTTCTCTTTCTCTTTCTCTTTCTCTTTCTTCCACCCCACTCTCTCTCCCAGACACAAAACATTGTGTCCCCTAAGCTATCCTGCACTTTCTAATCCAACTGGCTGCCATTGCTTACAGTGGAAGATGCTGTCCCATTGCCAGTGTTGACATATGTAAGATCAGCTGCCAATCTGCTCAGATTCCCTATGTGAAATCTGGAGGTGCCAATGTGTACTTTGCCTCGGGCAGCAAAAGGATCACCTCTGCTGATACTCCCATTTGTGCACAGGTGGTGCCAGTTTGGTTACATGTGCCGTGGCACACATAGCCTCAGCAACAGAAATACAGGGGATGATTCAGGGTTGCTCTTACTTGTGCAGCGGTTCCTGTTCCTACTGCAGCTGGCAAAAGTAGGTTGAAAATGTACTGGATGGCGTGTTTTCTGCTTAGAAGAGCTCTACTGTGTCACATTTGAAGGCTGGGTGGTGTTGTGGGTTAAACCACTGTGCCGCTTGGGCTTGCCAAGTGAAAGGTCGGCGGTTTGAATCCCCGCAACGGGGTGAGCTCCCGTTGCTCAGTCCCAGCTCCTGCCAACCTAGCAGTTCGAAAGCATGCAGTGCAAGTACATAAATAGGTACCACTCTGGTGGGAAGGTAAACGGCATTTCCAGCCGCCAGAAGTGGCTTAGTCATGCTGGCCACATGACCTGGAAAAACTGTCTGTGGAAACGGACAAACACCGGCTCCCTTGGCCTTTAAAGCGAGATGAGTGCCGCAACCCTAGAGTCGTTCATGATTGGACTTAATTGTCAGGTGTCCCTTTACCTTTACCTTTACTGTGTCACATCATTGGTCCATCTAATCAGGATCCTCCTTCCCACAGTGGTCAGTGAGATGCCTCTGGGAAGTGTCCTGCATGCTCAGAGACCAGAATTTCCTCAAATTAATGAAATGGTAATACTGGGGAGCAAGCATGGCCCTGTATATCCCGGGTAAAGAGCAAGGTAAAGCTGTCCTGCTTGCGAACTTTCTAGCAGCATCTAGCTTGCCCGGGTTGGAATGGTAGCACAAGGCCGGACTTTGTGGACCCCTGGTCTAGTCCAGCCAGGCTGTTCTTCTGCTCCTGTGTGCCAGCAGCAATTTGAACAAGTAACTCAGACTATATACAGTTTAATAATGCAGTAGGAAATGCAATATCTGCAGAGAGACATCGGGACCAATACCTTTTTAAAAAAATAAAACAGGCACTCAGTAGACATTTTTGCATTTTTTTGAAGGTCATCAAGATTGGGACAATGCAGGGAATAAAGCAGGGTTAGCAAGCGTTGATGGCTTGCTAACCCCTGATCTAATCACCAGCAAACAGTCCTGCCTTTTCCTATTCCGTTTCTAGTTACACAGGAGGCATGCAGATGAAATAGATCAGGCTTAGGACTGTTTTCTATTCACAGCACATTCCAGAAGGTGGTAATGTAAAAACATATGTTCCAGGAATTAGAAGACTGGCAGGTCTCCTTTCAGATTATGGAGGGAGAGGACATGGTCACAAGGTATGGTCCAAAGGCACATAAGGCCACCCCTTTGCTGAAGCTGTGTCTAGTCCAAGTACGAAGAACCTCTATCTCATTGGCTTAATTTGGCCTAGCAAGATTACTGCCAACTTGAATGTCTTTAAATGGGGATTCGATAAGTTCAGTGGATACTGGCCCAATGGATACATGTCACCTGCAATATCAGACGAGTCTGTCTAAAAGCCAGTTGCTGGAAAGCATGGATAGGAGAGAACTATTGCTCTCCTGCCCTGCTTGCAAGCTTCTCATAGGCATCAGGTTGACTACTATGTAAACAGAATGCTGTCAAAGGTATGTATTTAATCTGAATGGGGCAGGAATGGGGAACTTGCGGCCATCCCTTGTCCCCAGCCAGCATGGTCAAGAGTTAGGATGGTGGGAACATTAGTCCAACTGCATCTCAGGGGCCACAGGTTCCCCACTACTGTTCTACGGTTAAGGCTGATATCAAATGCCCAAATGGATATTTTATGCAGCTGCATTTGATATGAAATATCACTCCAAATATGCTCAGCCTGAATTCAACTGGAATCCTGATGATAAGGAATAAATTCTAAGCTACAGAACAATGAAAGAGAAAGATATAATCTAAGAGGTGTCATGAAGTCTTCCAATAATTTTACCTCAGAGCAGCCCAGCTGGAATCTGTGTGTCTGCCTGCAAGCAGACTGAGGGTTGCAGCAGAAGCAACTGGTTTGGGGAACCGAATCCAAAAGTGAAGCTGCACTCTTTGCATGTAAATGATAAAATGTTAAGTAAGGGAACATAAGGCAAAGTTATGCACCATTCAATATTTCCCAAGAGCAGCATCCACAGGTGCTGCTTTTATGGATGCAGACCATAAATCTGTAGGGTACTCAGATGATTAATTCTTCCTCTGTATCTCTCTTTACCTCCTCCCCCTGCTCCAGCAAGTTGGATCCCAGCTGGTATGGAAACCTTATCATTTTTCAGACATTTCCATTTCTTGATTATGTGTCAGGTCATGACCTTCATTGTCCCCCCCACCTTTCCTTTCCTTTTTTAAAAAAATAATATTTCTACCTCCTCACTAGGGAAATTTCCACATATTTCTGACATGTTTCTGACATGTGTCACCCCCTTTATGAACTCTGAGTTTAACGCATCTGTTTATTGTGGTAATGTTGTTTCTATTTAAGTACAAAAGCCTGCTCTTTCTTTTGATATTCTGAATCCACCTGAGTGCACTTATACCTTGCAGTTCCGTTCTTCTGTATATTCTAACAGCATCAGCAGGAGAGTGCCTTTTGCATCCACAGAGGATGGTCCCTTCAAGGTCACATCAAACATCAATGTTTTTGAAGCTATCTGTGGTGTGTTTGTGTAGAGGACAGTCTGATTTCCTGTCAGAGCTCCACAATATACATCTAATCCTATGAGGCTCTGTATGTTTGCAGCTACCCAAAATCTATGCAAAATAAACCATTGGATCTCTGTAATTATTCAAATGAAAAACAGCCTTGTTTTCATAGAACTATGTGTCATCTCAAAGTACCAGTCTAGCTTCAGCATCCCATTCTAGATTCTTTTCTCCCTTCCTTGTCTACATGGTAATCACATGAGATTGTGCCACACTTGATGTGATTATGCTACAATGGAAGTAAGTCCAATCCCTTGCAATTAAGACATCTCAACTAAAGCATCCATGACAGATGGCCATCCAACCTCCTATAGATTTAAAATTTGAAGTGTGTCATGAGATGAGTGTAATATCAGCAAAGGGGTAGCGCATTAGTGCCACTATGCTAGCACAGGTATTCAGTTCTGAAAATTTCTGAGATGTTCTAAAGTAGGGGTACCAATGTGTGTCCTGCTGATGTTGCAAATGGCAGCTCCCACCCTCATTGACTGTAGGCCATATTGGCTGGTAGCTAATGGTAGTTGCAGTCCAAAACATCTGGAGGTTACTACCTTGGCCAACCCTGTTCTACAGGACTGATGCTCACAACCATTTATGTAAATAGCAACCATATGAAAAACCTTACACCTGCTCTATGTCCAAGCTATATGCAGGCACTGCCTTAAATTCAGTAAGAATGTTTTATACCCTGAGTGGGGGAACTGGCTGAGTTCAGATGCCACCAAGGGGTGGTTTACATAAAAACAACAACAACTGTACAACAGATGTCAACAATATAGGGACGTTGTACCAACAACAAGGCAAATGTACAACTGGTACTTTATCTAAGGTTTTGTGGGTTGGTGGAACCTTTTGTAGAGTTATGGCATTACCATAAAACAATGCAATCAATGGTTACAAATAAACTGGTAATGCTACTGAAGGATTTACTTTTACCACTGCAGGTTGAATGCAACATCTTAAGGCATCCTACAAAATTAAGCTTCAAGAATATCAAATTCGTACATGGATCCAACATTGCTTTACGAGGCTTGTTTGATTGGTAATTTTAGATTAGATACATTCATGCATTCTACATTTGTTATCTGGTGTGTTTGTTATCTAATGTGTATGTGCATGTGTGTGAAAGAGAGAGGGAGAGGGAGAGGGAGAGGGAAAGAAAGGGAGATGTCTCATATATCTTACATTGATTTTACAGTGGTACCTTGGGTTAAGAACTTAATTCATTCTGGAGGTCCATTCTTAACCTGAAACTCTTAACCTGAGGTACCACTTTAGCTAATGGGGCCTCCTGCTGCTGCCGCCGTGCGATTTCTGTTCTCATCCTGAAGCAAAGTTCTTAACCCGAGGTACTATTTCTGAGTTAGTGGAGTCTGTAACCTGAAACATCTGTAACCTGAAGTGTCTGTAACCCAAGGTACACTGTATAGCTATTTATCATCACGGCTTCCCATAAAGAAGGATGATGAGGGATTGGGGAGGCTTCTGAGAATGCTGTTATAGATCCCTGCTATGGAACAGATTCTAGGGTGCTTCTGACAGTCCCTGCTCAGCAAATATTTTCTTCAATGAGGTATCCATGTGTGGAAGATTGTGAGGGAGTTAGGATGGTGTTGCTCACAGACAGCTCTTGTGACTGGCACCAGCAGTGTATAAAGGAGGGAGATAACTTCTTAAGGAAGATAACTTAAAAAAAACCCTAATCTCATTAATTTTCATACCCACTTCACTGCTCCAACATTCTGTTCCCAGCATTTAGCCTTTTACTTTCACCATAGCCATGCATTTTATATCAAAATAATTTTGAATAGCTATATGACTAAAGGTTTTGCCAGCAATAGATTCACGTCAGCTTCACAGGAAATTAATGGTTTTGCTTCAGTTCCAGCGCGCATTGGTCATTGCTCACACAACAAGCCTCAAGAGCAGCTGTATTATTGATTTTTAATTCTTCACACATGAATAGTTTTGCTTCATTGGACTGAAACCGACTTTGAGATCCCACAAGGCTTCTCCGCATCACTGAGAAGAGGCCTGCATAGGTCACAACAGGCAAATCTCAGTCAGAGTCCTGACCCAAACTAGGGCTAGTTTCAGGCAGATGTGAGGTAAAAACTGATGGGCTCATTTGAGTTCTTAGCCTCTTTGACCATGCCTGTGTGCAAAATCTGAGCCAGACATGAGGTAAAAGATGACCCAAATGAGGTGAAATCTAATGAGTTGACCTTGATTTCTTAATCTATTTATTTATTTCAAACATGTGTTGGCTGCCCAATCAAAAAAGCCCACTGAGCAGGTCACACCAAGTTCAATCAATGAACAATTAATACCTTAATTAGTACATTTAAAACATTTTTAAATCAATTTAAAATGATTTTTAAATGTTAGTAACCAGCATAAGCAATGCAGCAGTACTTAAACCCCGGCAGAAATCTACTCCAACAGCAAAAGAAATAGTAAAGGGCCTGAGAGAATAAAAGGAACCTAAATGTAGTCACAAGGTGTTCCATGACCAAGGTGCCACCACTGAGAAGACCCTCTGCTTTGTAACTATCTGCCTGATCTGAAAAAGCGACTCCAATGAACATCTCAGGGTCCAGGCAGCAGTGACCTTTCAGGTAGCTTGGTGCCAAGCTGCTTAGTATTTTAAAGCCAAATACCATCACTTTGGATTGGTCCCAGAAACAGACCAGAACATTTCCTGAACAATGACAATTCAGGTTGCAGGGTTGCATAGGTGTTGATGAAATGCTGGCATAATGGTAATAAAAATTATATTATGGTGATGGATTCTAGCCTAGCCCTTTCCCTGACGTGCTACTTTCCTATATTCAAGGATTTTTTGTGCATGAGGACTATGCTACCCTCTCTTCCCTTTATGCTTTGAATTGGCACAGTCCATCAAAAGCTTTACCACTAAATCCTGCTGAATGTATTAGTATTACTAATACTATTAAGATGAGAAAGAACTGGAGACAGAGGACATGGATTCAGGTGCATCAGTCATGCAAATAAGAGGGAGGGTTTTTTAAAATATAGCATACAGATTTAATACTTTGCATTTTCCTATCCTGCTTTGATATTGGGCCAAACAACGGACTCTTTGAGATGTAAATTGAAATAAACAATTAAAATAATGAATTGGGGTAGGATATATGCACCAGCAGTGAGACATGGCACCTGCTTTTGGCATGAGAAATGGGTTCTCATTGGGTTCTGAGAGCAAGTCCAGTGTGCTCAATTTTAGCCAAGGGAAGTTAGGTAAGCGAATCTTAGTCCATCAGGAGACATGAGTATTCTTCAGGAGGAATCCCATCCACTCAGTTATTCCCCATTTCCCTCTAGAAAACCACTTGCTAAGCAATAGCAGTAAAAGGATCAGAGAGTGATGAACAGGCTTGTTGCAGGCTTCAATTGGCTTGTGTTAAACTGGGGATAAATTCTCCAATGCCAGGAGCCTCTTTGGGCTGAAGCCTGCAGTAATGAAGTGTACAGAGAACACAGCTTCAGTTATCTCATTATCTTACAACCCGGAGCATCCTCCTGACATATTATGTTGAGTAAAGCAAGACAGACTTGGGCATCTCAGCATAATTTATGCAAACACCAACCAATAATTAAAGCAGCTAATTAGCTATTGGTATCTGATTCTCTAATAATCTGGAAAGCGAGATAACAGACACAAAGCACAAACGTCTCGGTGCAGCCAGTAATAAGGAGTTTGGTCTGTACATCCTGGCACTGATCATTAATTTGGCTATGTTTTGATGTAGTGTTTGCATTAATATATTCCAGTATGGCTGAGGATGTGAAGTGAACACCTGGCATGCAAACTGCTTCAGGAGGAGAGCCAAAGGGGACTTGCTGCTAGACCTGGAGCATCTTTGTAAACAGACTTGAGGGAATCAGTGCCTGGATTTTCTAAAGCCAAAGAAAAACCGACCAGCATGTGTGAGTTAGAAAAACAAACCTCCCACCCAGCCCTCACATGCACAGAGATGTATATTGAAAGATATAAGCCAGAGAAAAGTTTATCCATGCAGGGTTTTGCTGTTGCAGAGCTCGGTATCAAGTTTGATCACTGCATAATTCTCCACCAACCCTACTCATGGGGCGGGGGGGGGGGGGAATCGTGATCCAGAAAACAGGGGTTGTTGTTGGTAAACAGAGAGAGTTGATATGTTTGGAATGTCTGGGTTCAGGTCAGCAGATTATCAAAAAGTGAGTTTCCCTTTCAGAGTTGAGCAAAATTGAGTTGCACAAGGCAAAAGCAGGTCTTGCCTCAGCACCTGGCAACACAGGGCAGGTGCTGGGGCTCTACCAGAATTGAGATCTGCCCCTGGCCCTCCACACCAGGCAGCTCGTTATGCAAAAAACAACAACCCCACTGTCATTTCTCCAATGCCCCAGAGTTATGTAATGACACAAGGGCATTGTGGCAAATGAAAATGACAACTCCCAGTCACCCTTGGAGTGCTGCTACCCCTCCCTAAGGAGGTAAGCCTAAGAGGGCCTTAGCAATGCTGGCTTTAGGGGGAGTGAGGGTGTTTCAGGGCACTGAACTGAGGGGATAGAAAGCAGAGGAGGCACAGAATGGAAGGCAAGAAGGAGGAGAGCATGAAAATAAAGAATATTTAGGGGGTGCCAAGTTTTGTCTTCGCTCAGGGCACCATATTACCAAATCAACCCCTGGCCTCTGAATATAAGAGGGGGCCCACCAGATGGAAGGGACAGGAGCCAGGGAAAACACAAAAGTAAACAAAGCAATCCGTCACTTTTGGCATTACCAAAACGGGAAGTCTCTTATGCATTTTCTTTTTGTGTTAGTCAAGCGATCACAATTTGTTGTTGATCACTATAGGCTAAAACTGCACAGCAAAATGCATAAAGTACAGGATTTCTGAAGAAGAAGAAAGCGAGGATAATGATGAATACATAAACATATGGGTTTTGATTTATTCCTATGTCTCCCCCCACCCTGAGGCTTGTATTATTTTATACATTTTGCTCTGTTGCAACAGCCTGCGGCAATAAATGCCTATTGCTTATTCCAGCCATGACTTCTTTTAAAATAAAATAAAATTGGTGGATGGATACAATTTTGTAGCCTGACGTTTTCCCTCCAACACATGGCCATTCTTACTGAGGAAAGCAAAATTAGTCCAGCTGTAACATTCCTTAAAACAACGTTACCTTAAAAATTCTCCCAGAACTGTATTCTGCGCAGACAGAATGACAAAACGACAGTTCAAGGCAAAGACCTCATTCTGTCTGTGGTCACATTCTGTGGTGAACTTAATCTGTATCGTGTTCAGTGGGACCACATAAGCAATGGTATGCATGACAGGCACACATTTCATTTTATGCGCGTCATGGTGGAGGTCTATGACTAACAACTCCAGAGCTGAGCAAGCAAGAATGGCCTCTTATCCAACTTATTTGAGGTGTGAACTGAGAGGAATCATCCAGTAGAGGAATACTATAACAACTTATTGGGGAGGTGGCTCTTCACTTGGAGAAGCACAACTCTATTGTTACCATTGTTGTCCCAGAAGGCTCCTGAGTTGATAGCCCAGCCACCATTTTGTATATCTGTGGGTAAAATAGCAACTGCCACCATAGGAAAATGGCGGAGAATAGCCAAGAAAATTACGGTTTAGAGGCGGGAGAAAATTTAAGAGGCATTGTACTTTGGAACACGACATGATGTCTGATGGTTCTTTTATCCTGAATTGAACCAGACAACCTTTCTAATAAGGTCTATTCTATGGCAGCCCTTCCAAAAGAGGATTGTCACATCATGGCCACCCTAGCTGAAGACAAACGGAAAAGCCACCACTCTCTTATTGTCCTTGTGATCTTCTAGTGGCACCTAAATGGCTGCTACTGGACCAGATAGACCTTAGTCTGGTCCAATATGGCAGTCTTTCCTTTTTTATATACTGTGTGGGCAAAATGGTTCTTCGGTCCAGCCTCTGCCCTCCATTTCTTTCCTTTTCTCCCCATGCATGCACACACTTATTGAGATTGACAAGCTCTTCAGGCAGCATTAGCACCTGGAAACTGGAGTTTGTAGCATGGAACACGTTTATATGCCATTCACTCATGAAATATACATCTCTGGCTGGAGAAGAGGTGCTTGGGACTTCAGCAGGAGTCCAGCGGTGCACAAGGTGAATGTAGCAGACTGCTGAGCTAGAGTGCTAGCTAATTAATACACTGCTGAACGTCCTTTGGAGCAGAGAGGGAAGAGAATATAAGCAATAAATGAGCTCCACATGCTGCAACAAGCCTCCTCGCAAGCCAGTGGGAAAATACAAATAGATACGGAAATGAGCTCCCAAATCCAAATCTTCTGAGCTTGAACGGGGAGAGAGGTCCAGACTTTTCATTTGACCAATCCCTAGCAGGCAGAATTATGAGTCAATTTCATTGTGATCGAAGCAGTACTTTAAATCTGCATTAAAATATGAGCAAGCTGGATTTCCTACCCCCCTTCAGAAAATGAAGCTGAGAGACAAGACAATGGCTTTCTAAAGCCTTTCAAAGATGCTTCAATCAAATAAATATGGGTGAATGCAAGGGTTGAGCCAAAAGTCCTTCCTGCTTTTCATTTTCATCTCTGTCAAAAATCAGCATCATTTTTCAGTGGGCTTTTGCCTCTCTTTCAGACCTTTCATTTGGACTTTTTGTTCATGCCGATTTAGACCTTTGCTGATGCTCAGTGAACTCTTCACATGCTCATGTATGTATGCCTAGCATACAGCGGTGCTGTTAGGCAGGGATGGGTGAACCTGCAATTTCAGTTTCAGTATTTATTCCCCCCCCCCCCAATTTTAAATTCATTTCTCCACATTTCTGCAGAAGCTTGTAATTTTTTATTTTTAAAAAATCTGTATTTCAGTGCAAGTTTCTCATAATATTGCTGAATATAGTGCTGATAAAAATGCACATTTCCTTATTGTGCGCATACTGGTACACATTACTTGGCTGGAGAACTGCATTGTGCAATTCTGAGAAGTACAAACTCTAAAGGGTTGCTGTGTTTGGGTTTGCATATTAGACTGAGAAGTACAAATTAGGCCATTTCCCATTAAAATGCAGAAAGAATCAAATCTCTTCCCCATCCTTGCCCTCTGAGCAAGATTTTGGGGTCGAAGTCCAGAACCCCACTCAGCACTGTGTAGCAATGCCCCCAGAGCCAGGAGGGCTGTTGTATTGCATTCTGAAGTATGTAAAGAAATATATATTACCATCTAAAGACCCGCCCTCCATGCAACTGCAAGGGCATGAGGTCCCAAGTTTAAACCACCTAACTGCACCACCGATAGCATGTCATTGACAAGAGGGCCCATACAGAATGTTCCAATTTCAATTGGTGTCTCCAGTTAATATGATCAGCTGAAGGCCCTGCTAGCTACAGAATTAATCACAGTTTCCTTGCAGACAACACATGCTAGTTGCAGACCCTTCAAGTTTCCCCTATTTTCAGATTTCCAGAAGCCATCACAGTTTCTGATGTGATCCCAGAATGTCCCGCTTTTCCTTAGGATGTCCCTATTTTCATCGGAGAAATGTTGGAGGATATGGAATTCTGTGACCCCTGAGCCAAGGAGATTCAGTAAGTAACTCTATACAACTTTTAGAAGACATCTGAAGGCAACCCTGTAAAGGGAAGTTTTTTTTAATGCTTTATGTTTTATTATGTTTCTATATATGTTGGAAGCCGTGCAGAATGGCTGGGGCAACCCAGTCAGATGGGTGCGGTATTAATAATAAAATGATGATGATGATGAAATAGGCTGTCCGTATTTTCATCGGAGAAATGTTGGAGGGTATGTACTGTAGTTGTAGTGCTTGAAAGGTGCAATGTGACCTGAAACAGAACTGATTCCTTCAAGAAAAACAAAGAGCTCCATTGCAACAAATGAGCAACAAATGTTCACATGATACTTATGAACTGGCCCTCTGGAAAGGCCTCAAGCAAATTCAATGGTGGCTTCTTCTAGCTTCAAGTAAACCTCTGCTACCAGACAATGCAGTGGCTTCCAAACAAACAAATCCTCGTAGGAATGGTGTGAGTCATTTCTCTACTCTGTTCGTTTTTCTTTTGCTTTGCTGACAAGGAGATAAGCTGTTAAGTGTGCAGCTGGTGGCTGTGCAGAGCAAACAGTTGCAAATTCACAAATCTGCAATCCTTAGTTGCTGAGCTGCTGGAAGCTGCACATATGTGTTGCTTCTATCATATGCAAAGTCCCGGTAGTTGCTGGGGAGCCATCTTCTGACAGCTGGCTAAGGACGGGTCCTGATGTGGCGCAATAGTTTACAAACCTAAGAGAGAGAAATGGCTTTCAGCAGCAGTCAGAGGATAACGGCAATCAATATGAGAGAAATATAGTGAATGGTGGAATAGGGTGTCGGATAATAAGGTTTATGATAAAAGAGGCAGTAGAATCTATTTCTATTTACTTCCTTATTCTTCTCTCAGCCACGAACCAAGGGCTGCCATGGGACCAACATCTTCCCCATCCTTAGGGTCACTGTATAATGTCATTATGGATAAAAATTGCTTGGGGTGAGAGCAATTGTTTTGCATGTAGAAAGTTGCAGGTTCATTCCCCAGGTTAGGACTCCTGTCTGAAACTCTGGGAAGCCATTGCCACTGAGACAGAAGGACTAATCCGCTCCACTTCCCAGTGGGGAGGAGTTGCGGTGGACCACGTGGCCACCCACTCCCCACCGGGGGCAGGGGACTTTGTCCCCTGTTGCCTGGGGGATCCTGGCCACGTCAGAGCCCGGCCAGCCAATCCGCTGGCTGGGGGGCATGGCCGAGGCCGTTTAAACTGAGGAGCGAGCCAGAGGACTTCCTCTTTGGCTCGCTTCCTCAATCAGGGCTCCCCCTACCGGTGGCTTACCCTTACTGGACTTCCTGCACAATGGGCAGGAGTCAGATATAGTCAGGTCCAATCAATGCCTAAGCCAGTACCGCTCACATTCTGTAATTTTGATAAAGTTGTGGCCAAAATTTGCCCAATAACATAAACCTAATATCTGTGTCCTTGTGTGAGTTATTTCCAACGAGGGGGTGGCTGCGGGGTCTCGACACGCAAATGTTCTGACTCAGTATAAGGCCACTTCCTAGGTTCCCAAGTATCTGCTCGACAAAGAGCTGCATCCAGTCACAGTTCTCTGACTTGTACACTTGCATTGTACAGCCTTCACACATTTTTAGTGGTGCATACCTGAAAAATTGATAGGATGTGGACCTCAAACTAACTCTGGGGATAGCTTGAAAATGGCAGGATAATATAGAACTTAAGAATGGGGCTTCCCTAAAAGTATGATTTCCAACTTCATAATTTACAGTGCAGGGTATTTATTAGCACCTGCGATGGGAGCGTCCACTAGTCAAAGAGGTCTGGACTAAGATATATAAGTTAATTATTGACATTTTAAAAGACCACAGGTGTCATTTTTATCTTTATTTGAGAATATAAGTGCGGGTCTTAGAGACAAGGAACTTCTGTTTGTTGTTGCTGTTGTTGTTGTTGTTGTTTTTGACCATTGCAAGACTTTATATTTAGCAAAAAAAATGGAAGATTTGAAGCTTTCCTTATGATACAAAAACATGGGGCATTGCTACATTTGAGATGATTGTGCATAATATGAGAGTCATGCAAAGGTAAAGAGTCACCACAGGCCTTTTATGCAATTTGGTGGAACTTCATTTCATACATCAATAGTAACAATCTACATCGATCTATGGAAATTCAAAACTTATGATAATATCCTGGCCTCTTGTTCTTTAGCTATATTTTTATTGTATTTCTTTTATCTTTCATTTGTTTAACAACGGTGTGTATTACGTGATATGTGACACTTCTTCCCTGGAACTGTTCTCCAGTTTCATTGTTTGTGTAATTGAAGAAAACTCAATAAAAGTATTGCTTTATAATATACTCCTACAGATGATTACATCAAGGAGCTTAGGAAAAATACATAGATATTGGTAGATAATAATAGATTTTTCTGAGGTCTTAGGCTACTGACTTCCCAAAACAAAACTCAGTAGATGTCACAAGCTCAACGGCTAACCGCCTAATGAAATCAGAGACGCAGAGCGCTTCCTCCAGTTCTGGCCAGTGCCTGACAGTAGAATTCTTAAAGAAGGTTTATTTAGGAAAAGGACAGAAAACATACAGTTGGGTATATAAGAAAGCAATCCCAAATGGCACCCCCACTTCCGTTGCTAAGATGTCAAAAGCTGCAAATGGCATGATACAGGTCCCTTGGTTACACAAGCCACCATGACTAGCCCATTTCAAGTCAGGAATGGCTGTAGCTCAATGGTAGAACATCTGTCTTGCATACAGAAGGTCCCAGGTTCAGTCCCCATTATATCCAGGCAGGGATGAGAGAGATCCCGTCTGAATTCCTGGAGAGCCACTGCTAGTCAGTATAGTCCAGGGGGCAGGGAACCTATGGCCCTCCAGATGCTGTTGGACTCCAGCCCCCATAAACCCCAGCCAGCATGGCCAATGGCTAGGGATGATGGGAGTTGTAGTCCCTCAACATCTAAAATGCCCATATGTGTTGCTTCAATTGTACACAATTGTACACAAAATCTCAGGGTGTGGGAAACTACCTTCTGACAGTTGGCGCATGAAGGGTCCTGTTTTTTCACTAACACTTTAAAACACACCCACCCACCCTTGTTGGCTACTTATTACAACCAGCAAGGCTCCCTCAACTCCAGAACCTTCTATACTCTTGCCAACTGGGTTACTCTTCCTGCACCAGATCGCCATAGTAAAGCTATGGAGCATCATTTTCATGGTGATTTCTTGACTGCAAAGTAAATTAAACCAAGCCCGTTGCCCCCCAATTCTCAGAAATCTCTCCCAGCCCCATCTCAGTTTTGGGTGGTCTTTTCTTTTTGCCCCTTCCCCATGAAAGAAGAGGGGTGGGAAGAAAAACAGTGGTTTTACAAGGTCCTTGGAGACTTAGGGGGTGGAGGAAGCTTCCAGCATGGGGCTGATGGGGTATCCTTGGCTTGTCAAGTTGTAAGTCAAGCAGGCCTAAGTTACATTTCAAATGCAACATTTGAAAATCTGCCACAATAGGTATAAAATGATTTGAATGCAATTAGCAAATTAAAGTTTACATTCCAGGATGGCGGCTGCTTGGTTTCGTGAAATGCCAATCAAGTCGTTTCCTGTATTTCATGCAAACATCCTTCTATAACTATATAACAACCTTCTACCTCTCTCCTTACCAGCACAGTCATTCAGTCTCAGAGCCTCTCCCACGACGGAGACGCAAATCGAATGTTCTGTCATTCACATGAGCAATAAACATGAAGGCCCTGCTTTTTACTCCCAAAATAACCATGTGTAAACAAGATGCATGAGATAGTTAAACAATATAAGAAGTGGTTTGTGAAGGAATTTGTTCTTCTTTCCAAATTGAGTTTGTGCCTTTATTTGCTCCGTATGGCATACCCCAGCAGATGTGCGGGTTGTGTTGATTTGTTTCAGATTTTTGATTTATCGTGTTTGATGCACCAGGAACCACTCTGGCCTTATCAACACTGGTTTTGCTTAGGACTGGAAATGCATAAACTCTCTCCAGATAATTGAGGGGTTTTTAAGCAAAACCATTCATTAGGCAAAACAGTAGCAAAGCACTGAAATGGGATGTGCTACAAACAATCCAGATTTAAAATCCCCCACTGGCACACGGTTGCTAAATCTTTCCTTGCTTTATTCATGTAAGGAAGTCATGTCAGGATTTCTTCTTTAACCCTTATCTGCATAAAGTCTTTGTTTGCTCTCAGTCTTGTGCCACTGTGGTGACACCAAAGACGGTGGCCGAGAGCGTATTTAGACTTTGCCTGGAATGTGCTGGAGCCCCCATGTCAACAGTCACTCAGATTATGCAAAGCATTTCAGGAAGGGACACAGGAAGCTGCTACATATTCTGATGATACCACTTTGGCTTCCTCCAAAGAATTCTGTAGTTTGTTAAGGGTGCTGAACAAGGGCTGTATGTCCCGTATCTCCACCTGAGCTGAAACAAGAAGGTGCCGTCCTGCAGTCGCCAAAGCTTCCCTTACCCAGGTGGCGTGGTGGTGCCTGCAAAGCAGCAGTGGTGGGTTCTGGCCAGATCTTGCAAGCTCTTGTGAAAACTCATGGAGCTCTCGTGAGATTTCAGCAAGATCTCCCTGGAAGTCGCCGGTGGCAGAGGCAGCAGGGCACCCACAGCACTGCCACCTTTGGAGCTTTTGCTACCCAAACCACCTGCCTCAGCTGTCATGGGTGGGTCAGCCCTGGTGCTGAGAGTTGTCAGGAGACCCCTATTCCCCCCCCCAGAGCTACAGTTCACAGCAGGGGTGCAGACTCCTAGGGGGCCAAGGCAGCTTAAGCCCTCTGAATATATTTTTTGTGAGGGGGGCGGGCACCCTCAATTTTTAGAGGACGTCATGCATGAGACATCAGGACACCGTGCAACATTGCATACACACACACACACACACACACACACACACACACACCTGATCCTCTAGAGAAGCTGGCACCTCTGCTTCACAGAATGGTTGAACAATCAATCCCTCTTGCGTGTCAAGACCCCAAGGCCTCCCCCCGATGTTGAATAATATACCGGGACTTAGTATTTTAGGTTAAATGGGCAAATTTAGGCTACAACTTTATTGGTTACAGAATGTGAGTAGTATTGGCTTAGGCATTAGAATTGAACCGACTATATGTGACTTCTGCCCACCATGCAGGGATTCTGGTAAGGGTCAACCAGCAATAGGGGGAGCCCTGCTGATGCTCATCAACTAGAGATCCCCCAGGGTCACCAGCAAGGTCATGCCATGGCCCTAGCCAACACCCGGGCTTTGAGCAGCAACCACAACCCCCGGATTCCTTTAACGGAATACAATTTTACATGGAGGGGCAGGTGATGGCCACACCTGCCTTCCCCCAAACCAGGCTTTACCAATGCCTAACTGCCAAACCTTACAAAAGTTGTGATGATTGCTATGAGGTAGGCGAAAACCAAATGGCGAGTGCCAATTTGCCAAGTGGAAAAATGCCTACCGGGCCCCTCAACAGCGACCAACCGAGGTCGATAGCAAGGCCAAGAAGGCGGACGCATGAAAGGAGGGAGGGCGGGTGGGAGATCCGTGGAAACCAGACAAACAAGGGAGATCCCTTGGCCGCACAGCAGCTTAAATCAGCCAAGCCATGCACCCTAGCCACCCGGATTGGCTGGCCGGAGACCATGACGTAGCCAAGGGATCTCCAATGATGCGGGGGCTAAGCTCAGCCCCCACTGCGTGTGAGAGGCCACATGGTCTCTCTACAACCCCGCCCCACAGGACCGGACTTACCTGGGAATTCTGGGAATTACAGCTCTGTGACAGAAATAAGCACCTCCTAACACTTTTCAGCACCCTTAACAAACTATAGCTCCCAGTATTCTTTGGGGAAAGCTACAATGGTAGCCTTAATTGTATGGTGTAAATACAACTTCAGTCAGTCCATTGGTCTACCTAGCCCACCGGACGGAAAAGTTGTTGAACAAAAAAAAGACATTTTAGAGATATTGTTAAGGGCAATTGGCAAAAATAACACATCCAGACACTGCTTCTGACCACAGTATTCCAGGTATGTCCGGGAAATTCCAGACATATGGCAACCCTAGTACTGGTTGGCAGTGGCTCTGCTACTGGAACTTAACTTCCTTGGGGAACCCTGACTTTGGCAAAATTGGATGTGAATCAAAAGGAAGGAGCACAGAGCATGCTTGTGCCGTTGTTTGTGCTGACTGTGGAATGGTCACCTAATGACTGAGTGCCTGAAAATCGGTCTGTATCTTTGATTACTGTTGCACTTTTGAATCTGTACCTTGCTGTCACCAACCAAGAAGCGACACAAAAAGAAACTTCCACTTTTTGGTGCAAGAGGACAACACAACCACCTTGATATTTGGAAGTGTTTATGGAAGGAGGTTTCTACACTATTTTTTTTTAAAAAAAAAAAAATCTGGTAGGGAGTTTGTAAATTATTCTAGAGCTCTAAGCACTTTTCAAGCTAATAAACAGAAGTATGGAAAACAGATTGTGCTTGAATCCAAAGTAAATACTGCTATATGTTGGCATGATCAATATATATGATCGGTTCTTGATTTCATGTCTGGAGCTGGTAATGTCTGACAGAGCTTAGAGTACAGCAAAGGAAAATTGTGTTGCCTTTATAACTGGCTTCTCTGTGTACACTGCTAACGTTAGGCACCCCTTTCTGACCCTCTTATCATCCACTGTGTTTTAAATCAATTGAAGTTAATCTGCAATTTGCAGGCTAGGAAAAAAAGTAGACCCTGCAAATTATTTAGACACATTTTTACATTTTAAGAAAATCTGTTTTTGCTAAGGCATGTAAATATTCAAATGTTTTGTAGATGGAAATCAAGAAAGTGTGTTCCAGTGTGCTGACTGCAGTCCACATGGAAACCCACATGAATATTTGTGAATAGATCATGCATTTCAGAAAATAAATATGTACCATGAGGAAAGCAAAAAACAGCTGAGGGAAGGAATTAAAAAAAATCAGAGTGGATAAATGCATTCTATAATTACCATTGTACTGTTGTATTCTGATTAGAACAGCTTTTCTTATTTTTATAATTGTCACTATTTTACCTGTTTCTTATATCTGTATATTATACTGTATTGCTGTAACCTGCCCTGGGGCCTTATGGTGAAGAGCAAGTAAAAAAATCTCATAAACAAAGAAAAATGGGTAAAATCTAATAGGAAACTTCACAAGAGTCCTTTAAATACAAGTAGCATATTTTAGTGAACTCTCTAGAACTCATTTTGAATTGTATCAAAAAACCTGGGGGTTGTATCCAATGCTAGTCATGCTCAAAGCCTTTCATCCAACAGAAGTTCCAACAGATGAAAGGGAGTGAGATTATTTTTCTTCACATTTTTTCTTTCCTTCCACAGCCCCCTCCACGACTTCTCATTCTATTCTGGAAGATCTCCAATAAGCTTGGGCAAATTTTCAAGGGGTGTAGGGGACTTGAGGGGAATCAAAAACAAGCACGTCATAATGCCCTTCCATCAGTGTAAGTATTTTGTGAGCAAAATCACCCTGCTTGGGATTCCTGGGAATTAACGCCCCCCCCCCAGGCCACCCTTAACTTTGAGCCAAAGAAAGATTGCAACATTAGTTCCAGAAATTGGGGGTGAAGGCGTTCAGAGTCAGGGACAATTGCTACAAGAGCAGAATAGATACTAGAGTAGTAGTAGCAAAATTGTGGTTCAGGATCCAGATGGAATCCATCTTCCCCATCTCATATCTCTGGGTACTGGGATAACGATAGTGAAAATAATCATTTTTCTAAGAAAAAGAATTGCACATTTTGTGCTGTACTGAATTCCTCCCTCCCAAAGTGCTTAAGAAGTTTCCCTCTTACAGTGTTTATGACAACAGAAAAGACAAGTACACACTAGGTCAGGTCTCTAAGGTGCTATGCTACTGGACATTTTTTTAAAAAAAATATTTATTTCGACTGCGTCAGAATAACATGGCTACCTACCTGATACTAGGTCAGGGACAGCCAAAGTTGGTGCTTTCCAGATATTGTTGAACTTTGACTCTCATCACTCGTGGCCATTGGTCACGCTGGCTGAGGCTGATGGGAGTTGTAGTCTAAAAATATTGTGAGCACCGCATTGACTACCCTGAAACTGGTCCACAGTGTTCAGAATCAGTTTTCCCCAGAACCCACCGCACCTCCTCATATGGAAGACTTGTGCATCTAGCATAGACCAAGTTGTATTGTAGGCACCTGAAGGATACAGTAGCTTCACAGCACACACAGTGCTTTATCTAAGCAGGCTTCCCCAACTTTCCATGTTTTCTTAGCACCTCAGGATGTGCAGTTATGCAGTCACACTCCCATAGACCACTGAACCGTACCTAGGCTGGCTGGATACAGTCACAAACAGAAGGTCTGTTCCCTTTAATAGGAAGGAGAGGGAATTTCTGCTACAATGCTTTTTTTGGTTCTGTAGTAATATGACATGACAGGCTGTGCTTGCTGATATTCCCGTCTACCCACCACCTTTGAGGATGCAGGTCACCCCAATCTCTTAGAGTCATCCGTACCTGTCTTGTGTTTCTCCAGCTGGTCAAAGGTACCTGCATTTTCTTTGTACAATGCATCACTTCCCAAATTCATTATATCAAGAGACTAGCCTTTTGACAAGCTGATATTTTCCCTGTGGTTTTTCTTGTGAGTTAATAAATTAATGGCTAACTGTGCTTAAGTACAGTGAATCATGTAAATATCTGTATCAACACAGCACATTCATTTGTTTATTGAGGAACAGCAAGTTCCATGGGAAATATGTTTTGAAATCAATTCAGTAGAAAAGATAGATATTTTTCTGGGGAGACAGATGGGTGGGAATGAGACTGGGGGAAGGGAAATAGAACATAACACATGCCATTAAACAGGTTATACCCAGTTCTCATCCTACTCAGGATAGACCCATTGAAATGAAGGTACCTAAGTTAGGCATGTTCATTAACCTCAGTGGGTCTGCTCTTTATAGGGCTAGCATTGGATAGAACCCATTATATCTCTGTAAAAAGCAAGAGATTGTCCTCTCATGGGCAACATCTTTGAAAAGGGCCATTTTGGAATGCTCAGAGACTAAACACATGATCAACAAACCCATATAATGTGTTTCTTGCTGGAATGTACCACCTCATGGGGGATTATTTGCACTCTACTCCCACATTAAAAACTTTATGCACACTCAACAAGAGTAGATCTTCAGAACAAGGAGCAGGCTAACGGTTGACATGCTGGTTTGTATGAGCAGGAGGTTGGTTGTTTCTTCTTTTCATCTGCAGCAAGCATTCAAACATCTGATCCCCAACCAGCAGGCTGAAATAAGGATTTTATTTATTGCAGTTATTTTATAATAGCAACTGTGATTTTACTTTGTTGAGTAGAAAAATTGCATAGTTGCAGGAGCAATGCAATGGCTATAACAGGAGTGGCTATTCTTTTTTTGGCCTGAGAGTCACATTCACCTTTGGCTTGGCATGGTGTGGACATCCTCTCATCCACACACTGCCATATGCACACACAGAGAGAAAGAGAGAGAGAGAAAGAAATCTGCAAGCCGGTCCAGTCAGTCTGATTAAATGATTGATCCAATAACTGGGGAGTGCACAATCTGCATCCCCATCAGGGTGCTGGGCTCCACTCATTCCATTGCTCTGTCTACATTAACTTTCTTTTCTCTGCCATTTCCAAAATCAGTGGGGTCTTGGTAAGTCGGGGGGGGGGGGAATGCTGGGGAGTGGCAGATTAGACCACTAAAGCGGCGGTTGACCACTCCTGGAATATAGCAGAAACAAGTTTCAGAACAGGTACTGTTGCTCTGCAGAAAAGAAGGGCTGGCATATTGTGTCGTTAAGCCAATTACACGGTGGAAAAGCATTACACAATAGCCTTGGGGCAGCTGAAAGGATGTCCTCCAAATGCTGGAGGACTCCCATCAGATCCAGCCAGCATGGCCATAGGCCAGGGGTGATGCAAGTTGTAGTCCAACACCTTCTGGAGAGCACTGTGTTGGCTACCCCTGCAATAGCCTGACCTTTTCAGCAACCTCATGGTAACTAATACAATAAGGGAAAGCTTGATCCCTGCCATGAATGCTTGAGGCTGGCCACAGTTTGGTGACCTTTGATTCCTTCCAAGACTTTGAAGGAATGGTTTGTGGAACATACAATACAACAACCATATGACAGTCAGTCTGAAATCTAAATGAAGGAGGGGGGCTGTTTTGCTTAACATGAATTTTAGAAACATGGCCCTATCCTATGTAAGGCTTCTAAAATGCTTGAGGTACATTGCTTATGCAGACTATGCAGATCTCTATGGCTTCTTCCTACAGTGACTGGGTAATGATGCTCCCCGCATTCTCTTTTCACCCATGAATGGAAGCTATCTGGGACAATCGTTATTTCAAATCCCTTGGCTTTTAAGATTAATGGTGGCAAATGGATCAGTCTTCCCTAAAGGCTCTGTTTGCACTGGCTGCTTTTCAGAAATGCTGCATGCATTGAGGAGGAGCCTCAGCCTTCACAGAGATAGGGTTACCAGGTCTGGAGTGGGGGGAGGGATAAGTAGCAGTGGCAGGTGCCCATTTGGGCTGGTAGGGTGGAAGTCAGCAAGCTGAAACAATAGGTGGAGCAAGAGCCAATGACAGGCAGAGCCAATTAATTTTAATATTGTTGTTGTTTAGTCGTGTCCGACTCTTCGTGACCCCATGGACCACAGCACGCCAGGCACTCCTATCTTCCACTGCCTCCCTCAGTTTGGTCAAACTCATGCTGGTAGCTTCGAGAACACTATCCAACCATCTCATCCTCTGTTGTCCCCTTCTCCTTGTGCCCTCCATCTTTCCCAACATCAGGGTCTTTTCCAGGGAGTCTTCTCTTCTCATAAGGTGGCCAAAGTATTGGAGTCTCAGCTTCACAACCTGTCCTTCCAGTGAGCACTCAGGGCTGATTTCCTTAAGAATGGATAGGTTTGATCTTCATGCAGTCCATGGGACTCTCAAGAGTCTCCTCCAGCAACATAATTCAAAAGCATCAATTCTTCGATGATCAGCCTTCTTTATGGTCCAGCTGTCACTTCCATACATCACTACTGGAAAAACCATAGCTTTAATTAATTTTAATATTGACCCCATCCTCTTCCTGGCTGAGTTCTACAAATGCAGCTTAAAAAGGAGGAAGGAGCTGGCCTAGGTATCAGTAGGAAGGCAGGCAGCTAGGCAAAGGTGGTGGGGCAGTTTCCCATTAGCCTGAAATTCAGTGGTCATTAGGAGAAATTCAAGGTATCAGTGGCAAACCAGCTGTGGAAGGGAGAGTCAGGAAACAGCTGGTGCTGTACTGAAAATGTATTCTCTATTTTTTTCCCCTCTCCTCAACTACTCTCCATCAATAAATGAGGAAAGAAACGTCATCTGAAAATTATTAAAGGTGAGAGAAAGTTTTGGTGAAACACTCCTGAGTGGGGAGGCTGCAGAGCACTGGAGAAACATTCAACAGAAAGAAAAGCAAACACTCTGCCCCTACCCCCAGTTCTAATGAAATTCTAAAACATCCTGAGACTCAGGCAGCAACACAGAGCTTCTTTTTTGTGGGGTGTGTGGAGGGAATTCAAGAAACTGGAGGACACAATTTGGCATGGCACTTTGTGCATGTGTATGTGTGTGCATACATGGGCATGTGTGTGTGTGTGTGTGTAATTGACAGTCTTCAAGCATTTAAAAGGATCTTATGTGAGGATATGTACTCAACAAACTCAAAGTGATTTCTTAGCAAACTGCTTTCCTTCCCAGAGATCTATTAGAAGCACAATTGGCCTATCTTTGAAATTTATTTGCTACATTTATATAAGCTGCCTTTCTGCAGTGCACTCAAGATACTTCACAGCTTAAAATAATGGCTTACAACCTAATAGGCATGATTCAAAAGGGATGGGGAGGGAAATAAATGGAAGTGAGGTTCTTCTGTGGTCACTGCCTTGAGAGACAGATCTGGAAATGAAGGACTCAAAATGGTAGCTTGTCAGTGGTCTCTCCTCTGCCTTGGATGAAGCCAGGTGGGTGGATTTCAATTTAGACCATTCTGGAAGAAGATGAGCCAAATGGCTGTTGGTCCCAACTAATCTATAGAGTGTACCTTACTTTGCCACCTCTTCCTCAGATGCAGCCGGATGGAACAACCACCAATGGACTTCAAGTTCTTGGAAAGAATGAGCCAAATGTCAGTTCCAGCCAGCCTGATGGAAGACTTGATGCTTGTCATAATGAAATGAAAACTTTGGCATGCAAATAGAAAACCATGTTTTACAATTTGGGAAGTAGATAGATGAATAGAATTGGATAAGTAATGGGCTTTTGTTTACTGGATAATTTCATCTATCACAGGAGTGAGGAACCTCAGGCCCAGAAACCAAATGTGGTCCTCTGGGTCTCTCTTTCTGACCCTCAGGTCTGTTCCCTGCCCATGCCCCCTTCCTGGGCATGTTCTCCTCCCTCATCCAGTACTTTTGCCTGGCTGGGATATGTCTGTGAACTGATCATTCCTCTTGCCTGCTGGGTGGAGGATGAAGAGATATGGGTATGGAAACTTTTGCATGGCTGAAATGTAGCTTATTGTACAAAGGTAAGAGTCACATCCATTATTCTGCCCACTTTTACCTCTGCCCAACCATTTTTGCATCTGGCCGTACTTACCACAGCCATGTGGGCCCTGGAAATCTGCCCATGAGGGAATATGGACCTTAGGCTGAAAAAGGAGATCTATTGCTTTGCATCTCATTTCTCCTTCAAGGAGGCTCATTGGGTTATCCCAATGTAATGCACCAGAGGATAAATGTGTGAAATTGAATATGAAATTGTTTTAACCTCTTGGTGTGCACATCTGCCCACAGGTCTCTGAGTATAACACGCATTGCTTAGAGTACTTGTGGGATTTTTCTTGCCATCTTAAGAGGGCATTAGAGCAAGGTCAGTCATGCATTGGCACCACTGGATTTCTCATTGCTATTTAATGATCAACTGACCCATTGAAAAGCATTGGCTTTGCGATGACACTACATGATATGAAAGTTGTTGCTATGATTTGAGATGAATTCACACATGCAAGTCGCCAAGGGAAGAAGGTGCATATGTGAACTAAGCTCTTAAACCAAGCACTGGCAGATGTTACTTTTTGTAGCTAAAGTTGTGCTGAACCAAGAATTGCAAATCAGTCCTTCCTATTGTACAGTGTCATAGCATAAAGATCTCCTGTTCAAGGCAATCCAGTGAGTCTGAATTACCTACCAGCAGCACAATGAACATGATGTGACTTGCAGGCAATCAGTTTGCAGCACACTTTGAGCATGAAGTTGCTCACCTCCAAAATGATATTGACGCCATTGTTATTGCAGAATCTGTCCACGTGTCTGACATACCATCTGAGTGTGGTGGATCAGTTCCAGTTACTGCAGCCTAATGACCTGGGCAAGGTGCTCGTCACAATGCATCAGACAGCTTGCTCATATACACCACTATTTACGCCATCCTGTTTCATTTATACATTCTTTTCTCTCTCCATGCATACTAAGTGGCCACCCGTAATTAAACAGAATGCTTCTTGTCTTTGGACGATTCCCTTTGAGAGCTGGTGGTTCATTTTTACTACTCATAAAAGTCATATGGCTAATAAGTAACATTTGTGACCTTTCAACATGGTGATCATTCTGAACCCACCAACAACTACCACGTGTTTGGCCCATCTGTCTTCCTTCAAATCAGCTTTTTCTCTCTTCCGCAGAATACAGGAAAAAAACATTTAAAAAAACAAAAGACACTGCATATGGGGGCAAGGAGGAATCACTTGAATAGTTATTTAAAAGTGCTTTAATTTTCAATATTTGATGGAATAAAGTTCAGATGTTTCCATGCTGGTCTCAGTGTGGGTGGATATTTGAAGTTCTCAAAAAACAGGACATGCAATTTCCAAAAGATAGATATTTTAATCTCTTTCATCTGCTCCAAAGCATGCTATTCACTTAAAAGCAAAGATTCTCTGGTGCATATAAGTCAATTGACTTATTAAAATGGGGAGAGGGGAAGGCTCACGCAACAATTAACATTTTCCTTTATTCTCTTTGAGCTCTCTGTGCATCTGTCATTTATTCTAACAAATGGTCTTGGGTTGTCCCTTAGGAAATAAGGAGGCCCAGACAAATTGATGCATACAGAAAGATAGTATGTAATAAAAACATATTTGCATTGTTCAAAAATCAGCCATGTGTTTGCAGTTTTCATGCGAAACCTTAAAAAGCCTAACCTTCAAGTGATTACTTGATGACAATTGGATTGGGGACTCATGTTGTGCCTTGGGTGTGGTCTGAAGGCACAAGAAGCCGCCATCTTGCTGAAGCTAAGCATCTCTGAGTCTGGTTTGTGCTTTGATGAGTGCCCAACTGGAAACCACATGTACATTGCTCTGAGTTCCTTGAGAGAAGAAAGGTGGGGTATGAATGTCGTATAATAAATAAAATAGGCCCAACCCAAAATGATACAGTGCTGTATTTCATTGCATCCCTGCTTTGGGGAAACTGGGGGCTGTGTAAGAGAGCCAGTGTGGTGTAGTGGTTAAGAGCGGTAGTCTCATAATCTGGGGAACCGGGTTCGCATCTCCGCTCCTCCACATGCAGCTGCTGGGTGACCTTGGGCCAGTCACACTTCTTTGAAGTCTCTCAGCCCCACTCACCTCACAGAGTGTTTGTTGTGGGGGAGGAAGGGAAAGGAGAATGTTAGCCGCTTTGAGACTCCTTAAGGGGAGTGAAAGGCAGGATATCAAATCCAAACTCTTCTTCTTCTTCTGATCATAGGAATCCCTGAAAACAAGGTTCAGGGTTGTAAAGGTAAAGTTGTAAAGGTAGCCATGTTGGCCCATAAGAAAACTCCAAAATTCTTATTGGAACAATACCTTTCTCAGGCCAACCAAAGCATCACAGAGTGATGCACAAGTTTTTAAGTTTGGGAGTGGAAGGGGTGGTAACACCATGAGTCTACATTTGCAAAGTTTCTTGGTAAACCCAATAAAGATATTGCCCTAAAACCTTGACTACAACAGGTGGGAAAAACCATGTGAGCCTTATGACCTTATAGACAGCTTTTAAAGCATGTTGGAAAAGTTTATGCTTTTCCTAGTTGGCAGTTTGATCAGTCTGTCTTTTTTCCTTATACTCACCTACATGTTGACTCCATGCCCCCCCAAATCAAGCCTTATAGCTCTAGTAATAAAATACTTCCAAGGAAAGTCATTCTACCTCTTAACTGCAGAAATATGTTCATCCTCCTTTACATGATAACTCACTTTGATCTTCAGCTTTGCTTTTTGGCACTTGGAAATTTGTTGGAATAATGATGATGAGAAATGAAGAAAGCAATGATGGATGGGAAGGTAAGAAGCAATAGCATCCTGCTTGGTGAATGGAAAGTATTTGCTAGTTGGAAGAAGGAGGAATTTGGGTTAGACTGATACTCCTAGGAGATCTGGGCAAATGAGTGGAATTTCTTATCTAGTAGACAGATAACCTCAGCACAATTTGGCCTTTATTGCTGCCAGTGAATCTCACTGTAGGGCTTCTGTGGTCCACAGAATGAGGCACCATTAAATGACTCACTAAATAATCTCACACTGTCAAAACCAGCAGGTGATCAACACTAAGCTTCTTTTGGCTAGACATAGTTTTTATCACTGTTAGTTTAGTATGCACCGTTTCCTCCATGCAATTCTTCAGCAGGTGAGATTTAGCCAAATGTATCTTTCAGACAGCAGGTAAAGTAGTAACACGGTGGCTCCAATGTAATTGAAACAACAGTGGGCTGTGCCAACACAATGAAGGTAGCACTAGATAAGACTAAGGCATCTGTGGGATGAGACCCACAGTAGATGTTGCAGCCGTTAACTTTCTCTGTCTTTATCTTTTCCATTATTGTTTGAGAGCTTTATTCCAGATTAGCGGCTTCATGCTTAGCAGGCAGGGGAGGTGAGAATTTAGTGAGATCCTTTTCACAGGGGGGAAATGTGTAGCAAATAGCACAGTCAAGGTAATATAATGCTCTGAGCATGCAGTACTCCGTGAGTTGTATATGTTTGGCTTTGTGCAGTTTTCGTTAGCAAGCTTCACTTTTTGTAACTTCAGAATTCAGGCACACAAAACTTAGGACCTTAAACAACATGATGTTAAAATACGCTAGTTGTTAAAATCATAACTGGAACATTACTCATTTGCCTTGTTTTACAGATGGCAAGGTGGTAAGGAATGAATAGTAGCTGGCTTGCCCACAGTCAATGTCAAGATTCCCCTTTCACACTTAAAAAATGTAATCAGTCAATCCTGGGCATTTTATTACAGGTAACTCACAACTTGCAAATATTTAATTTGTGTTCATTCAGCTTTACATACTTGGCAGAAAAAATAAAAAGGGGGCAAGAAAAAAGACTTTGGCAATCCCAACCACCACTGAACCCAAGGTGTTTTGACTGTATGTTATTTTGTCTTTATGCGCTATCCCTGGAACATAACCCTCTCATAAATTGAGAGTCACCTGTATGTTCACATTCACTGCCAGACTTTTTCAAGTATGGCAGCTGTCATTCACTTCTATTCTCATTGTGGCCAGGATCAAGAAATTGCCCCAATCTAGATATATCATATATAACATGGGGGTGGGGTGGGGTGGGGACAACAACCGCTCACGCTTGCACTCTAGCTAGCATGATGAAGAAGAGACAGTGAAAAACAGAGAAAAATTCTTACCTACCAGCACTTAGATCCAAAGCAGCCACAGCATGTTATGTTTTCTGGATTATCAAGATCTAGATGCTTAACATCATGCTCTTATACTTTAGCCCATTACATGGCGAAAACAATGTTGGAGGGAACGAAATGCACTTCCTTCTGCTGTGATGACGAGAACATTATCTGTAAGTGGCAAAGCGTAGCCCTTAGATTGAATGAGCTAGATAAGTGTAAAGTGCACATCAATTTAATTATTTACCATCATTGGCTCACTAATTACCAAAGTTAAAGAGCTAAGAAGGCAAGAAGCATGAGCAACATCCCAAAGTAGCAGCAATTTCAGAACGGAAAGCAAATGAGGATTTTAATTTACACAAGGGCAGCCAATAACACCGAAGTTCAGAAATAAGTGTCTGTTCCACTTCCTTGATTTGTAAATGGTCTGAATTGCAAACAAACGGAAAACTCTGTGGGGTGTTTTAAAAGCTGGGTGTGCAACATAGTGCAAAGTTCATCTCTGTTGTTGCCTTTAAATGCGGTGGCCTCTAGTTTTGCCCTTAAAATACAAGGCTGCTACAAATTATGAAATATTTAGAAGTGGCTTGAAAAGTATGATGGGAATGTTCCAATCTGGTAGGTAGCTGTTCAGTTAAATGAACTTAAGTGGCACAGCCACTTAATTCAGTTGAACTATTTGCATTAGGAAGTGAATTCCATTCTAATCTCCAGTGTGTTTTGGTAATTATTAGATACAAATTTAGATAGCCTACTTTGGGGGGGGGGGAACCTAAAAAGGAATACTTTTTCAAGACTATCTATTAATACAAACTTTTTGCAAGTGATTTATTCTTGTTTTAACCATCCTGAACAATTTAGTCGCATCAGCAAACCTGAAGGGAAATTTGGTTGGCCACTTTCAGGCCCACCCTTGACCTCTATAATTTGATTGGGACTTGTGCAAAAGGGCTTGCTCATACACTCTGTGTAGTCTGAGAATGTTTGATTTGAACCCTGCAAAATTGAGAGTACAGATCACATGTTTGAGCAATCTGTGCATGGGAAGGTTCACGAATAGGTTCTTGTACATACTCTTTCCCATTCATTGAAGTCAAGGTCAGGCTCACTGTCTTCCTGTCTTCCTTCTGGAAGTTCATCTATATGATGATTATCTGTGTAGGTCTCTATAGTTCTTTAAATTAGTGTTTGCTGCCTCAACTTCTTTTCCCATTCTAAATCCAGCAGAACGATGCTGGAATAAACATGGTCATATCAGTCTTGGAGCATATCTATAGGCTACCCCATGACGAACAATTCCTTTTTATTCTTTCTGCTATAGGTATAAAATATAAATTAAGGGAGTGATGTCAGCACTTAGTTTTGAGCTGCTGGGTTGTTATGACTCACTTTTTTATATAATAGTCGTGGCTTGCTTTGGATGATTAAATCTTGTGCATTGCATTGTGTTTGTATGCTATTATCACTCGGCCACCTGTAACTGTAAAAAAAGAGAGAAAAAGCGGGGGAGCCCTGTAAGCAGACATGACGTTAAGTGGTAATGGAATCATTTTATAGCTCCTAGAAATTGCCTCACTGACAAGAATACTTGAGAAGAACCAACAGCAATAAACACTATGTGGAATCAAATTAACAATATCCAGGAAGCCAATGATTAACACCATGCCAGTTGCTTAAAGCTGCATGTAGACAAGAGGATGATGGCAGGATAATAGACAACATCGTTGGTCTTTTATAAATGTGTTAGTAATAATGAAATCAATACCTTAATCCTGAAGGGCAGTAATGCAATAAACCTTATTAAGTGTGTACAGTAACAGTGGATTTTCTGATAACAGAGGAACAGGACAATATATGAAAAAGGGGACCTATTGGAACTGAAAAGGAAATAAGGAAATCTGGATTTGAGCTTCACAATGCTAAACTGGGAAAGCAACGATTGAATTCACATGCCCAGAAGCATACATATATTCTGCTTTAACTTTTTGAAAAGTTAAAGGCAGCTATTTCTGGGAACATTATACAAATGATTCTCCAGAGTTTGGGGGCATCAGTTTGCACCCTAGTCATCTTGATTTGGGCTGCAAATGATAATTATGAAAATAATTTAAGGAGGAGAAGAGAGTGCTATTCCCCCCCACCCCCATTCAGATGAGGAAGAGCAAAGACATAGATTGTAGAATTTATAGTTCAGCCAACCTGTTTCTCTCTCTTCCTGTCTATATTCTGACCCTTTTGACAACATTGGCTGTTGAATAGAACTGGAATGAGGAGAATTGGAAAATATCTCAGTAAACATTCTCCAGTTTTTCTGGACTACTAGAAATCAAGGAGGAACTGGAGACAGATTTTGTTGATGCATAAAATTTGGAAGATTCAGAGAAACATGATTCACTTATAACGATCCTTACAGATTGCACAGCCTTCCCATCACTGAACTACGGAAACAGAAGAACTTAAATAAGTTTCAGTGTAATAGGAAGGCTCTTTGGATCAGACTATAGAGAGATCACAGACTAGTGCGAACTGTAGTATGCCAGCAGGCTTAAACTAATGCTTGTAGAAAGATAAGAGACTGGCTCTAAAGCACTGGCAAAACAAAGCAAATATTTTGCCTGCCCCTTCTTCTGAGATTTCTGTGTGGTTCTTAGAATACAAAATATTTAGCTTCATTTCCTCTCTTTTTTATTTGATAAGATGCCAACTCTTAACCATTGCTATTTTTCTAGAAAAAGAGGTGCCGGAACTTGCCATGAGCACCTCCTTTTTTCTCTTACCCTGTTGGTGTGCTATGTATAGATGTTGTGTTCTGAGGAGGGAGGTCTTTCCTCCTTGGTATCCAGTATACCAGGCACGTCCAGCTTCCAAGAGACTGTGATCTACTCACAGTATAAAAAGACCGGCTGTGATCTTCCCATTGTCATTGCCAGCAGTTGTTTAGCCTTTTTTAGGGGAGGGTTGGCCAAAGTTATTGAACTTTTTGGGAGGGAGGGATTTTCTTTGGGGGGAAGGGTACTGCGATCGACCTCAGACACCGCCACAATTGACTGGATAATCACGATCGTCCTGTTGGACATGCCTGCAGTATATCAAGGCTGCTCAGCTTCCCTGCCTAACAACTGATAGATGGGGCAGTGCAGCAGCAGCTACTTTCCCATGCATCCTCCAGCCAGCCCCAGAGCTTCCAACTCCAGATATTTTGGGGAGAGAGTGGGAAGGAGAGCCGGAGAGCAGGTAAAAACAGGCAATTGGAGGCTTTTTAGAAGGTGCTCCCCACTTTGCACAATTTCAGTTATGTGGGGGAAGACGGCAAGCCTAGTGTAAGTGAGGGGACAAAACCCCCAAAGAGAAAACAAATTATTTCCCTTGTAAATTGAAGGAAGACAAAATGTTTATTGTACCCTGATTATCATTTGGTAGGGCCACTACAGGCTCAATCAGCCTCCCCCAACCTCATACCTTCCAGTTGTTTTGGAATGCAACTCCCATCAGTCCCAACCAGCATGGCTGGTGGTCAGGGGGATGATGTGAGTTGTACACCCCCAAAAAAGTTTCTAGAGAGCACTATCTTGGGAAAGCCTGGCTTAGATAAAAGTGCAGTGTCCACAGAAAAAAATAAGGAACTGACTAAAGGAACTGTCCATCTCTGATTTAATTGAATCATTTCCGTGCCTTTTCTCTTAGAGCCCTTAATTCAGAGATATATACATTCATCATGTTCTCATATAAATCTCTGTAGGGCTCTGCTTAAGTGCTCTGTGAACAGGTAGCATCTGTTTCCCATGTATCTGCACGAAATGAACATTCTCTCTCTCTCTCACCTACCAGGGGGTTTATTTCACCATTTCTCTATGCAGACAATGCTTCTCTGCTAGCTTCCAAAACTCTTAAGCCACGTAAGAAAGGAGCCATTTATAAATAACCCAATTGTTAGAAAACACCCTCAAGCACGTCTTCTTGCAGTGTGTACTAACAGCTTTTCCTTGTTGTTGTTTATTATTTATCCTTGCTATGAAAATCAGATTTTATCGTGGCTGTGTTCAATAGTCTGCCGTGAAATATGTATGGCTGGTCTTGTTTCAGCAGCTACCATTCACAAATTGCTAGCAAAAGGCAACCCAGAGGCATTAGAGGAAGAAGTGCAACTGACACACGACTCTTGAATGCCATTACCTTCTGCCAGGTATCCAGTTGTGCATAATGTTAGTTTCTATATGGTTCAGCAAATACCCCTTCCTTCCTTCCTCCCTTCCTCCCTTCTCATGCTGCCATAGTATATTGATGGTCTAGCTGCTTGACAGTGTGACAGCCTTGAGGTTCCGATGGGTCCAAGATCCATCCTGCCATCTTTCCAAAGCCCATCCAGATTTTGGAAGGAGGAAGTAGGGCTCCAGCATCCTGTCAGAGCTCTGGCACTTCCTTCACAAAGCCTGGGAAGCTTCTGCCTGGCTTAGAGAGGCACGATGCTCACGTGCATGATGTACAACGTCACATGCATGACATCAATCCCCCACGACCCTCGCATGCTAGCACCACTAGCGCTGTTGCCCTATGAAAAATTTAATGACACTCCACTGCTTGAGTGGTCAACTCATAGCCATCAACTGTTCTAGAAAAACCGGGACATCCTGTGAGATTACGGCAGCCATTTTGGCCCCCTTGTTCTCACACAATTTCAGGCTGAGAACTCAGTCTGGAAAAAGTTTTTGGGGTCTGTGGCCTTGAGTGGTGCCCCTTTGGGGTACCATGCCCCCAAAAAGTGCCTTTTCCAGGTCCACGATCTAGCGCTGGTCACATGACTCGCACAAGATTCCAGACCAAGAAATGATGTCCAGGATTTTGTCTGCTTCAACTTGAGGTGCTACTGTGGGAAACTAGGGCAATGAAACTGCTTTAAACAGTCATGGTTTCCACCGAAGAATTCTGGGAGCTGTAGTTTGTTAAGAGTGTTGAATGTAGTTTGGAAACCCCTTATTTCTCTGTCAGAGCTACAATTTTCAAATTGGTTTAACAATCAATCCCTCTTCCCAAAGAAATTCCTTCACATGCTGCGTTCCCTATATGGCACTGCTGCAATTTTCTACAAAGGTTGTATTGATTTTAGGAAGTCCTTTCACAACAGAACCATAAAACTTGGTAGAGTTCCTCCAGAAAATGCTGCTATGCAGTGTCAGTCACTGTTAGTTTTTATTTAATTTGTGATTAAGCTTGCTATTGATTTCCCTGCAGGACAGAACATATCAATATCTTTGGTTTCAGAGGAGCATACAAGAAACCATTAAAAAAAAAAGGACTGAGCGACATGCTTTATTTTAAATTTATGAAACCGCCATTCTGAGTCCCCTGAGCATGTCACCAGAAATGCCACTCAATTGCGCAGTTCAGCCTTTGCACAGAGAATCCATGTCCCCTTGGTGCTGGCAGGTTCACAAACATACATTTTTAACTAGAAAAAGAGAGCTTATTTAGGACTTAGAAGGAACTAACATTATTATACAGAAAGCTTTTAAGCTATCAGATGAATTCCTTTAAATGTTATCATAAATCACGTGAGCTTATCTTTCTTATGCTACTGGAAGTTCAATCTATGCTGCCGGAAAAGGAGAGACCCTTCTATATATATATGTACAGAAATGTTCTGCTCATCTTTCCCGAAAGAATCACATCCCTTTTGGGCTCAAAGCAGATAATAAAAACCCAAAGCCTGGCCCTTGACTGACACAGCTGTGACTTCTACAGCACCTATAAATCCATAATAGTGATCTCTGCTACAGCAACCTTTGTAGCACTTACTCAGCAAGTTCCACATCTGTGTGGTTGGGTTTCTGGACAGAAGGAAATATAGGGGCCTGATGCAAGGAAATCATTGAAAACTATGACTTCATTGAAATGAGAGGTAGACTGGTCAGTCCATTTCTGGGTTGTATCAACACTGCATATTTTTCATTCATTTCATCCTATTTCTGCATTAATCTGCAATTTTAAAAATGCAACAGAGATCATATTTAACTACATCGTTTCATTTCCATGTACACATTCCTAAACATATGTCACTCTAAAATACACATTTTAAACATGTTTTGATATGTTTTTGAGACAAGAATTAAATTTCAAAATTTGAGGACGTCCAGGTGGCATGGATCAGATCAGTTCCCTTCAGAATTCACAGAACTCAAAGCTCACACGCATCATATATGTTCATTTATATATGTTCAGATAAATCCACAGCTCTTTAAAACAGCATGGAAGGAGGATAAATGGCTAGAAAGAGAATTAATCCAATTCAAATTCATTGGTATGGCCTAGAGGTCCCACCTGTCTAGATTGTGAAAGGGCTCTGTAGCACCAGTGCCTTGTTCTTCCTGCTGTTTAACCCTGCTTTTGGAGAGCATGAACCAGTATACTTAGTAGACATTATGTCCCTCCTAATGATTCACCATAGTGTGCTACTATCTCTCTCTCCGCCCCCCTCTCTATATATATCTTAATGATTAATAAATCATATGTTAATGCTGTTGACACATTATATAAAAGCTATGGATAGGTCTAAGAACATGCAGGAAATATGATAAAGGCAATCATAACCTACTGTTATTAGTAGCATATCGAACTGCCAGACTCTATAGCAATACAAAACCATTGATTATCAATGTATTACCACTCCAACAGACCCACTTGTTTTTCATTAAGAAAGGATTCATGAACAGATCTTCCATGTAATGTGTGACCTATTTATCTAGCAAAGCCATTTCCGACCTGGGAGGAGAGGGGGTTGCGGGCTAATCCTTCCCCCACACACACGGGGGCTGGCCTTTGCCCCCGCGTGAACAGGGAATCCCCAGGCGTGTCTTCGACCCGGCCCGCCAATCAGCGGGCCGGGGAGGTGGGGCCTAGCCTATTTAAGGCCAGGCACGCCCGGGGACCGCCCTCTTTCCCCCTTTCCAGCCGAGAGGTTTTCCCATCCCACCCACCCTTAGGCTTAGCTAGCTATGACCTTGCTATGGACTTCGGTTGGTCGCTGCAAGGGGCCTGGTAGGAATTTTTCCAACTTGGCGCACTTTGAGCCTTTTGGTTTTTTCGCCTACCTCGTAGCAAATGTCACAACTTCCGCGGTATTGGTGGTTAGGCATTGGCAGGGGTTAATTGTTATGCAAATGAATGGGGGGGAGGAAGCGCCATCACCTTCCCCCCAATGAAAGGGGTAGTCTGGTAGAGGACTCCGGGGGGCGTTGCCTTGTCCGAAACCTAGGGAGGTAAGGGCCTCCGGCACACCCCCGAGCGGTGACACCCGTGGGATCCTAGTTGGCGTACTTCAACAGGACTCCCACGGCTTGTGGACAACCCTTCCCGGTCCCCATGCCGGGTAGTCGATAGGAGCCAATGCCTAAAGCCAATACCTTTCAATTCTGTAATCAATAAAGTTGTGGCCTTTTATGACCATTAACCTTAAATAATGTGTCCAGTGTCTTCATTTCACATGGGGGAGGGGACTTGCCATGCAACAGATTTTTTAGGCTTCAGATGAAAATCAACACAGGATTTGGGTTATGGTGAATCTTGTCTCTGTGCAGAGAAGTGGACAAGATGACCTTTCAAGGAGTGCTCCAACCAGCTGTGCAGTGCTATGAAACTAGAGACGTTGTAAGGCAAAGCTGTAGAAAAACACCAGAAACAGGAAGAAAGGTGATGTTTTTATTTTGAAATAAATGATCAAGCCTTTCTCTGTGAATCCATTGTCTATTCCATTTTCTTCCTTTAGAACAGGTGTGGGGAACTTGTGGCCCTCAATATCCCATCAGTTCCAGGCAGCACCTGGAGAATTGCAGATTCTCCTCAAATATTTTAAACCAGGGGTTCCCAAACGAGTCAGAAAAATCATTAAGTGGTCCACCAAGACCAGTGTTATTTTTCTAGAAAAAGAGGTGCCAGAGCTCACCACAAACACCTCCCTTGTTCTCTTAGAATGGCAATGGTGCAAACCTAAGAGGGGCCAGAACTGAGCTTCATTGAGTTCCAGCTGGAAAAAGCCCCGGCCAAGACCCTTAGCAATTTCCAAATGGTCTGTGAGGGCAGGGAAGCTGGAAACCACTGTTTTAGACACTGACACAGCACAGCATTTTTTTTATTTCTTCTCTTTCTTCTTACCCTGATGACAAAATATGAGTAGCAACACACTCAAAGCAAATCATAAAAACAATTGAATAAAATAATCAAGTCATCAGTACAACAGCAGGAGGTGACATAATTCATAAAAAAAAACCCAGCAGCTTAAGACTCGAGACTCAGTGGGCTCGCAAGGCAGACTTTTAGAGGTCTGTGGAAATTCTTTTGAGCCACCATATCCACAATCTCAGCACATTTTGAGCTATGCAAATATAAATGTTCTTTATCAGATTGCAGCAGCACCTTTGACATTTGAAGCAGTGCTTGGTGCCATTATCCTGATTTGCGGCCTCGCAAGAGGAGGTCTCTGTTGTTCTTTTAACATCAAGGCTAGAGTTACACAACCACAGAGGAGCTGTTAAAAATGGATGTCTCCTAGTGATGAATGATGTACCGCCAGTACAATACAACCTTCGTCGGAGAGCATGGGGGGGGGGGGGAGAGATAATCTGTTCCTGAGACTGTTCCCTGTTTGTAATGCCAGTACATCAGTCATGTAGCATGTGTGTGCTTTATCATGTTGCCTGTGGATGCTTCCAGGCAACCTGTTTATTGACCATCCTGATATGTTTGCACAGAATTTGTGTGGAGGTTATACAACGCCACTGTGTATTGAGAAATCGTGGTGATTTGTTTGCATGGAGGACACTATAACGCATTGCCTGATGCCACTGTTATCTGGGGATGTCGGAAGAATTTCAATGAAAAGAGAAATGGGACTGGACATTGCCAACGTCCACTTATTTGTCCCATGCCCGAAATGGAAATCAACCCAGAAAACACAATTGATATTTGCTGCCACAGTTGCTGCTGCTTTCAGTCCACTAATGGCATGTAACTGATTACACACACACCCATCACCATTTGCATTATGTTTCCTTTGAAATGAATGGGGTGGAAGAAAATAATGATAACATCATTTATGGATTTATGTAAAATACATAAGTTACCACAACCTAGCTCTGTAGTAGTTGAGCAGCCAGTACAAGTGTTTTGACCATGTTGTTCCATGTTGTCAGCTAGATGCCCCATTAAGAGTTTGGCCACCACATTCTCCACCAGGACCAAGGGCAGCCCCACAAACAGCTAATTGCAGTAAATCCAGCCTTGAGGTTAGACTACAGTGCATGGACTATAGTGATCAGGCTATCTTTGTCCCCTTTGCAAAGGCACCCCTGCTTGTCAACTCGCGCTGGTGTGTACAAAAACCAGAAATGAATCTGACACCTATGTAAACAGTGCACCGAAACATACTGAGGTGTGTGAGGAAACAACTTCATTGAGCTCTAAGGCAGTAATGTGAACACACCCTAAATTGCCTAGGTGGGAGACAAAAAGCTGTTAGTGTAGTATGTAGTCTATTAAAGAAATGGAGTCACTGTTGTTTCTGGCTCCACCCACTTGTTGTCCCTCATTACACTCACCACTGGCATGTGGACCCCAAAAACTTGAGAACGAGAGACTTTGGCCCTCAGGCTGAGAAATGCCCTTGTTATAAGCCACGCAGTTTGTTTTCTTTTTTCTGCAGATGAATTTGATATAAATCTTAGAAAGTAGCTCCAGCGTGCTGAAATGATTCATATTCTTCACAGTTCATTCCTGGTGAACAGTATTGTCCACAAGAAGATATCATGAGGATTCTTTAAAAGCAAAACAAAACAAGAAAAACAGATGCCACACATAATTTTTATACTTCCTGTTAAGCAAGCAAATATGAGCGCAATGGTTTTTGGTGATGTTTTTGCAGGACAGTAGGAAAGAGTGTTGCGTGGGACCACGCCATAGCAGGGCCACTTTAACCCAGCTGTTAAAATCAGCAACTGCATAGGAATGTCTCTGTGCTGTGGAAAAGCACCGAGAAGTGTGGGCCAGTGATAATTGCTGCCAGGTGGACCACAGATGTGTCGTTCCGGTCGATTTAGATGGTGGCCCCCACCTTGGAAGATGCTAATTTTGCAGCATGTATCTAATGCATGCAGCACAAACTGCACATATTAACTCTATTAATGGTGACGCTTTGATGTCCCTTATGAAAGCACTCAGTAGCTACAGGAGTGATGCAACCTCAACATTAGCCCTTATTCTGGATTTGTTTAGGAAACCACCCTCAGACGAAAACCTTTCATATGGCATTCACTCTGCAGAGAGCTGTGGCCAGTACCCTGCAGCTGGGGACTGGCAGGAGTGGGGGGAGGTAAGGAAACATTGCATGTGCCTTCCCCCCCTTTACTCCTGCTTTCATATGGCTGAAAGTTGTTGGGTGGGAGAGAGCCAAGAAAAATGGTCCATCTTGGTGATCCTTGGCCTGCTGCCAAGATAAAGAGACCTGCAGATTTCTAGGGACAAGAGGCCATGAGAAAAGATTTTTTTCCATCTTTCAAGCACACATCAAAATCTACCAGAGGATATTTTTCCTGCACTTGCCAGAGGTTTGACGGGCCAGCAAAGGAACACAAGTGTAGAAGTCAAATCAAGTAATTAAAAGTACAGCCTGAAGAAAACAAGGGCATTTTAAAAAGAAACTGCAAAACAAGGCAAGGCAAGGGAATGTGGATTGTAGCTTCTAAAGGTATTTTCTGTTTGTTTGGGGTTTTTTTTAAAAAAACTGCTTATAGAAAAGGCATTATTTAGAAGTTGAGCTAACGTGAACACTTCCATTCCTACTCTCAGGCGTAAGACATCCTGAATTTTATTGAGCAGGTGTTAGGATCATGAGGAGCCCTGTAAGTCCCAACAGTTTCTCTCCAGGAAAAACAGATCCTTGGCTGATCCACTTTAGGCTGGAGGCGAAGGGTAGCGTGCTGGTGTGCTCCCCTACATAAAAACACACTGCACATCCTACAGCAAAATCTTTCATTGTGTGCAGGTCCTTATGTAGTCAAAACAGCATTACTCAGGTATGGGAGTGGGGGAGTGAGATGATAACAGGCTTGGTGAAACCTCAGGGTTTGCAGAAGGATAAAAAGAGAAAACTTTGGGGGGGGGGGAGTAAGAGGGAGAACCATAGAACAACCCACTGAGGACTGAGCATGCCCAGTGGCCACTAACTGCTTGACAGTTGAGAGGGGAGAAACATAAAACCACAGAGGGATGGGGAAATGGAATGGGGTATCCTGGAAGATGGAAGGGCTGGCTGGCTGGAATCCTGATCAAGAGACCCTGCACTGCAACATTTTGGGCTGTCTCCAATGTGGCACTAAGTTAAAGCCACTTAGCAGTACACTTGTTCCACCAGCAAAATGTTTTGCCCTAGCAGACCATTTTTTGTGCAAGGGAATGCACAGACAGGTTGCTGGTAACTTTGTTCCCTGGTGGATTGTGCAATCTGTTCTCTAACATGTTTCTGCTAGTGCAACTGTTTCATTGGATTCCTCTGTTGTGCAACGTTAAAACTCGCCCATTTGCTAGTGCAAGAGCCCTACAGTCCTAAAAGTTTGATTGCAGGTGACGTAGGGGGTCTGTGATCTTTTTCATCAACTTTAAAACAAGAGACCCTCAATTAGACTTGGAACAATAGACCTGGCAGATGAGACCTTGGGATCGTACTGGAGAGCTTGATAAAGATGGCAACCCAGTGTATGGCACTTATGAAAGGAGTTTGAAATTGCCCATATGATCATGTTATTACACAACTCTGTGGTATGACCACAGTTAACCTCAAAAACATTCAGGAATTTGCTGTTTCCCCTTTTAAAGTTATCTAAGTTAGTGGCTGCTGCCATATCTCATGACTGTGAGTTCCTCAGATTAATGGATTACGTGAAACAGTACTTTCCTTTATCTTTCCTGAAACTACCAACTATCAATGCCATTGGATGACCCCAACTCCTTCTAGAAGCTTATTCCATTCACTTTCTCTACATCGCACACAATTTTATAACCCTCTCTTACAGCCTTTGACAACCTGGTGCCCTCCAGATGAGGCTGGGAGCTACTGGGAGTTGTAGTCCATTAACATATGCAGGGCACCATGTTGGTGAACGCTGCTCCATTGTGTTGCTGCTTGCAAGTCATCACTACTCAAAAAAGCCCTTTCAACAAACTGCTGAACTAAATGCTCTTGCACTGCAGGGACTGTTTATATACTAGAGAGTAAACGTCAAAGTTCTTTTGACAGGAAGTGAGTAATAAGACTCTGAGCACAAGAGAAAGCTGTAGAATTTGGAGAATGTTGTTTTATTTTTCTGTTTGCTTAATGTTTATTTATATTAAAGGTCAATGGAACACTAAGGGGGAGGGAAGCATTTAGTCAAAATGGATAAACCGTTATAAAATTCCAAATAAATTAACAAGTTCCATATGTACATCTTGTTCAGAAGAGAAACAATATTCTTAGTTTTTTAAAAAAAATAAAAACTCTCATAGATTCTCTATTTATTTGACAAGTAACAGTCATGAGCCAAACCATATAAGGTTTCCTTAGGAAAAAGGAATCCATAAAGTCTAATGAGAATTTTCTTTCCATTAAGTATCTGTGTTTATTGTTGCTTTGTAGAGCTGTTGATATGATCCATGCGTTGGTTGGGGATTAAAGCCATACTCAGCAGTAGCTTCTCACATGACAAGAGAGTGCCAAGTTGTGCCCATGTGACCATTAGCACACAAAGAATTGGCTTCTTGCCGGTGTTCCAGAAGGAACAGAATCTTCTAGAAAATGAAATTCTCCGCCTGGGAGGAGAGCTGGCCAAAAGATTGAGAGAATTATTTTGTCATGGATTCTCATCCAAACAGCCATTCTAGTTGAGGAGGAAACTCCCAATGACAACTACAGATGTTGTAACAAGATAACCTTTCCCAAGTATTTTTTCCCAGAAGAAAGTCCCTGAGGTGTTTTGCAGAAGAAAGACCCCAAGGACACACAAAAATTCACTTCATTTGTGCCCAGACCACACATCAAATACACACAGAAGCAGGGCTAGAATGAGATTGCCACCTCAGGCAGCTGATTCTGGGTATTGTGAAAGGGCAGCCGAGTCTTTGTTATTTAATCAATATTATATTTTTATCCAGAAAGTGGAGATTTTCTTGTGAGATTTTCTGCCTCAAGTTCCAAATTAACTCTTTCTGTCTTGGGAACTGCCATCTGCCTAGATATGTGGAGACTGCCCACACCTCTGTGTCCTCTCCACGGCTAGATTTCTGCTATGGAAGCAGGAAAGAAAGAAAAACATTTCTTATTTAAATGATGTTTATCTGGTGGTCTTCTCTTGGTTGTGGTTCTGTTTTTGCTCTGGAGCATTAAGCTGATATTATTTGAAGCTGCTATACCAGAGGAGGGCGACCCTTTTCAGACTGAGGGCCACATTCCCTCCCAGGAACTGACAATGAATGTTAGTTTTACAGTTTTGCAGTAGCCTAGATCCAAACGCATGAACTCACCCCTCCATCCAGGAAAGCATGAATCATTATCCAAGTTCAAGGTTTCTGATTCCCCAACCCATTTCCAGGTATGATTGTCAACATGTTGTTGTTTAGTCATTTAGTCATGTCCAACTCTTCGTGACCCCATGGACCAGAGCAGGCCAGGCACTCCTGTCTTCCACTGCCTCCCGCAGTTTAGTCAAACTCATGCTGGTAGCTTCGAGAACACTGTCCAACCATCTCGTCCTCTGTCATCCCCTTCTCCTTGTGCCTTCAAACTTTCCCAACATCAGGGTCTTTTCCAGGGAGTCTTCTCTTCTCATGAGGTGGCCAAAGTATTGGAGCCTCAGCTTCAGGATCTGTCCTTCCCGTGAGCACTCAGGGCTGATTTCCTTCAGAATGGAAAGGTTTGATCTTCTTGCAGTCCATGGGACTCTCAAGAGTCTCCTCCAGCACCATAATTCAAAAGCATCAATTCATTGGCTATCAGCCTTCAACATATCCATGCTTAAACAAATAACGCTTCGGGCTCCCTTCCTTGGGGGGTTGTCTGTATGAGTCTGTATTTTATTCTGTATCTATGCTATGGGTTGCTGGACCGCAATAAAGATTATTATAGTTATGATTGTAAAGAGATCACCCCACTTCCAGATACATTCAATCCATTCATGCACCTAACATATGGGGCTGGTTTGGATGAATGTTCCCAGCTTCATAGTCTACTTACCAGACCAACATTAAAAACATAGTTCCCTGGTTTTGGTGCAACAGGGCACTCTGGTTTAAACAAAGTGGGAGCTTTGCATCAAAGTGAATGTGCAAGGTCATATGATCATTCAGTGAGAACTGGCCCCTTTTGTAGTTTGGCCCTTAGGATCTTATTATAATCAAACTTATTAACAAAGAAAAGTACTAACTGGAAATGAGATTTCTGAAAGCTAAGACCTTGATCTGTTCCCTGTCAAATGTCACGCTGTTAGCTTCTTTGCTACTTGGAGTGGTTCGATAACTCAAAACTGAGTTCTAAATCCACATTCACGTTCTCAAGCCTAAAACTGTGATCTCTTTAATTTCTTCATCTGTGTGTCATCTGAGTCTGGCCTGCATCTTGCAGTTCTGTAGCCATCAGTCCTCTGCCACATTTTCTTCACTTTCATAATATGCCAGGAAATGTTTTGACAACAAAACAGCCTTCCCCAACCCTGCTCACTCCGTATCTTCGAGACTGTCACAGTCTACAACTTCAAAACATCAGGAGGGCACCAGGGTGGTGAAGGTGGATCTAAAACAACTCCCAAAAGCCAGAACTAATTAGGGCATCTCACAGTTCCTGGAAAGAACAGTGGCGTAATCATATTTGCTCCATTCATTAGGGAATAGTTAAAAGATTTCCAAAGCATTCACTTCTGCAAGCCAAAACTGTATGCAAAAGGATTCTCAGAAGGAAACTTTTCACGTATTCCAACTTTGGTTGCCTCAGTCTACTTTCTCTAAATAAAATGTGATCTCTTAGCTCAATTCTTGTGAGCAAAATCAGTGCTAATCACCACCTTTCAAGGCAATCACAACAGAAGATGTTAAGGACAAAATGGGCATGGAAACCTTTTTGCTCCTACAATGAGCATCACACAGGGGGGATGATGAGAAAGACCTTTGTTGCTTCTGTTCTTTTCAATGGGTTGAAAATTTAGGTCTCTGAAGTTGTCAGGCTGACACATTTCACCAGTAATGACAGTTATTACTTAAAACATTTCAAAGGAAGGAGAATGCAAGGCTAGCAAGAAGGTTCTCACTTTGCAGCAAGCTGATCAAAGAGTGTTATAATTTTGCCACGTACTCTTCCAGACACTGATCTCTTGGCTCTGGAGAAGTTACATTCCATTGTTGCTTCTTCCTGAACACTTGGAGGCTACTGAGCCAAATCTACTTGCCATACGAACAACACTTATAAACTGCCCCCACGTAGTGATTCTGCTGCCAGTGCCATCTCAGATTTAGCTTTTAGGTTTAGATTTCTCAAATTTGCATGGCACTTTCCACTAAAAAGAAAAAAAGTGATTTACAACTAAGTTTTAAAAATACAATAATAAAATCACACAAGTAGCAAATGTAACAGTACAGTAACATGTTATTGGTGCTGCTCAAATGCCCAGGAAAATAAACATCTCTTTGCCAGGTGCAGAAATGATGGCAAGGCTGGTGCCAGGTAGGCCTTCCTGTGGAGAGCATTCTATAAATTGGTGCCCCATTGCTTTGTCTCCCAGCTTGCAACTCTCCCTTGGAGGTGGTACACAGAAAAATGTCTGTGATGATCTCAGAAAGGTTCATATCAGGAAAGGTGTTTCTTTATGCATAGTGTTCCCAACCCCTAAAGGTAAAGGTAAAGGGACCCCTGACCATTAGGTCCAGTTGCGGATGACTCTGGGGTTGCAGTGTTTATCTCATGTGGCCAGCATGACTAAGCCCTTCTGGCGAACCAGAGCAGCGCACGGAAATGCCGTTTACCTTCCCACCGGAGCGGTACCTATTTATCTACTTGCACTTTAACGTGCTTTCAAACTGCTAGGTTGGCAGGAGCAGGGACCGAGCAACAGGAGCCCACCCTGTTGCAGGAATTCAAACCACTGACCTTCTGATCGGCAAGTCCTAGGCTCTGTGGTTTAACCCACAGCGCCACCCACATCCCAACCTCTACAAGGCCTGAAAAGCCCCAAAAGGTAATATTGCAGAGTTGCTTGGAAAATCTGGACCTTGCAAATTCTCATATGAACTAATCTGATCCACATGTCCCAGCCTAGCAGATGGGAACGTAGCTTTCCTTTGTATTTTGCACTTCTCTGCATGTTGTGAAATGTCCCAGTAGCTGCTGGGCTTCTGGCACTTACTTTAGGGCTACATGAATAACATGGATGTTATTGAAGCTGTGTGCTAGTGAAGAACAGATAGTCAGACTCTGCCTAAGAAGAGAATGGTATTCTGAGTGGCTGAACATATGCTTTGCTTGCATAAGCACACTCAAGGTCTTTGAGTGCGCTTAAGGCAGAGATTTCCAACCGTTTTGAGTCCACGGCTCCCTTGACCAACCACACAGGGATGGGAATGAAATTCAATTCAGTTTGCATTCTTTATCTACTTCATCACAAAGGAGCCCAGAATTTGCCTGATTTGCACCATCCATCTCAGCCTGTTCCCCACCTGCCTGTTTATAGACAGTGCAGGGTGTGGTACTGCCTGTCTGTCACCTTCCTCCTCCTTAGTCTCAGTCTTGCCCCTTGTAGAACTCAGCAGGGAGAAAACAGGGACAAAACAATAATGAGCTCAGACAAACTCTGCATGGGCCAGCTGGCTCTGTCTGTTGTGAGTTCTGTGTCTACCTGCAACTGACACAGGGCCTGCCCAAGACGTTTTAGCACCTGAGGCGAACCACAAAATAGTGCTCCCCTCCCTGCCAGGGAAGAAGGGGTGAGAGAAGTTCTACACCAGGAGCAAGGGGGGAATAAAGATCTGCATCGGAATCTGCTACCCCTGTGGATCGTGCCACCCGAGGTTGCCTTACCTTGCCTCATAGGTAGGCCAGCCCTGAGTTGACTTCCCTGCCTTCTGCCCTACCAGTCCCAATGGGCATCACTAGCAATCACTGGAGGGAGGCATTAACAGGCTTGCGGTCTATAGAAGTACATTTTATAAGGGGGGGGGACCCTAAGGGAGAAGTGGCCGCCAACAATCTACTGAGGACTAAGCATGTTCCATGGCCATGGAAGACTGGTCGGGAAGCAGAACTGAATGGGATTTCATGGAGGAGGACTTGGACACTGAAATGGAGTGCTCAGCACTGCAAGATTTTTTTGCAGTTGTCACATGTCTTCAATATTCATTTTTCACGAGCCACTTTCGATTTTTGAAAAGTAGCATACAAATTGCAATATAGTAAAGTAACACAAGAATGCCCAAGAACGAAAACCAGCTTGATAAGTAAACAAATGTGCCCTTAAAACACGTGCCAAAGAGCATGGAGACTCCTGGGCTCATAACAAATTGATGGCGCTAGTCCATCTCAAATGCAGATGTTTGGCATCGTGCTTTTGTATTATAAACATTATCTCATTTGTTTCTGTGCTTCTTGTTTTCATTGGTAATGCATGTAAAATGGTGGGTTTTTTGTATTGCATTTGATTGGAAGAATATGTGCGAAATCAAAAACCCAATATAAAATCTATCTGGGCATTGCATTAAGAAGTAGTCAGGTTTTAATAATTCTTTACAAATGTTTAATGGGAGCTGCTTTCCTCCCACAACTTGGAAATAACTCAGCTTCATTATGCTCTTTAAATGCAAAAAACCCCACTGGATCAACTGAGTCTTAAAAAATAAAGAATAAACAATACATTTGTAACGCAACATCAAACAATCGTTCCATTGGCACACCTTCATAATGGATTCTTTATGCAAACTTTATAGCCTTTGTGCCATTTTCTAGTTGTGCTGTTTCCAGTACATTTATTTCAATGAAAGCTGCTTGCTGCAAACCTTGTAAACAATTTTAAAAGATTGGCCCTTTGTCCACAGGCTTTGGTGTGTGCATTTACACTGAGAACTTGCACAAACTATCAGTGGCATAAGAAAAATGCCACTCACAAGACCCACATAAATGCATATTTTTTCCCCAATACATTCCAATATTTCTCTAATTTCCTACAGTGAGTTTTGGTTAGGTTTTATAAAGGCAGAAGAGCGGAGGAATAGCATACACTGATTTCCGTCAAGAAGAGGAACTGTCTCCTTTAGACCCTTCACCCAGATCTTGATGTGAACTGAACCCAAACCATTAAAAATGTTCAGATGATTCACATGCCTCCCCAGTGTCTTTATTTCATCTGTTCCTATGAGAAATACTCTTACTGAAGTTGATCTGATCAAGAGAAGATCAACAGCCACAGGATCCTTTAAGATACCTATTTTCTCAAGGTTTCTTTCATGCTACTTCCCCAATTTCTATGCCAAAGCCGTTGAATTATAATAATTTATTTTTTGTACCCTGCCCATCCAGCAAGCTGCGAAACATAGCTAAAAAAAGAGGGTTCAATTGAAGCCCGAAATGGGTGATATTTACCCAGCATTTTAAAACTATAGTATTTCACTTTATTTTCCATCCCATCTGCAGATATTACTGTGGGTGGTGTCCCAAAAGATAAAAATATGATTAAAAACTCAGTGGCCTTGGAAAATTAAATTCCTTCTTTTCCCAACTGACTGCATCTTGCCTATTTATCGATATCTATCTAATCTATCTAACTCTATATCTATCTATCTATCTATCTATCTATATCTATCTATATCTATCTATCTATCCATGTATTCCTTGCATCCTCAGTCTTAATCAAGAGAGGGGGGAAATGAGAAGTCTAAAAATATTGGGGGGAAATACATTCAGCGTTAACAAATCTGCTACATTCAGGCATGGAGAACCACAATATGAAAAGCAAAATGAGCATCACTAGGATATGAAGGCTTGCAGGGCCAGTATCAAGGCTTGGCACAATTGGGGACCTGCATGCCAGCGGGGGGCAGGCACTGACAAGAGGCCCCTTGAACCTGCTTCTCCACTTCACCATTGCAACCTTTTCGTTTGTCCACCTCTCACTCTCATAACTTGCCTTCCAAGTTATGTCTGAAACAAGAGCACAAGAAATCAAGGGAGAAAGACCAAAGTTGGCTTCTGCTGTCATTCTTCAGCAAAATCTCCCCCCAAATCTCATAGGAACAAGGCTGATAGCAGCTAGACTGGAACGGGCAAAATATGGCATTGGTGGCAGGATATGGACATACAGGGGTGGGGTGGCCAATTGCTTTAAGGTGAAAAATGGACATATCTAAACAAGCTTAAGAACAGAAGGTGGGCCTGCTGGATGAGGCCAATGGTCCATCTAGTCTAGCATCCTGGGCTCACAGAGGCTGCCCAAGATGCCCATGGGAAGCCTGCAAACTGGACACAAGCAAAGCAGCACTCTGCCCACCTGCAATTCGCAGCAAGTGGTATTCAGAGCCATAATGCCTCTAACAGTATAAAACATTACTGGAAGGACTGGAAAAAATATTATTTATTTGTAGCAACATATTATCATATATGCAAACAAAGAGTCATCTCTGCAAAGCCCACCATCTTCCCAAGATAAGTTTTGGAATGTTGCTTTCTGAGACATTTGAGTCTGTAACTCCAAGCCCATAAATGCTTGGGTGACATCTTCACTGTTATTTCCAGGGGAAATAAACAATGACCGTTCTGTCTCCCCAGACTTTCTGCTATTCACTTCTTGTTGTATTTATCTTGTTCATGGTGATATTATTGCCGTTACGCCTGAAAATGAAACAAAAACATATGTCTTTAGAAACCCCAAAAAACATATACTATCCTTTATCATCAAAATCAGCTTCACTTAAAAACATAAAGACTTTGGTCCAATGGCTACTGTTCTCTTCAAGCTGAAAGAAATCATTGCAGCCAGCCATTGTGTGTGCAGCAATCTCTACGCAGCTCTGAAAAGAGGGAAGAACCATTTTTCAAAGAGGGGATGCAGTTAAAGTGAGCATGTGGACTTTGCTATCAGTGCCCAGGGCTAGAGTTTACAGAGATCTTTCATTGCTGTGTTCACTTCCCAACTAAGACATTCTTCTTTTATTTCTGGAGGTTTTTCATGCCGTTCCTTTTACAGCACCCTTAGGCACAGGCCAAGGCTAAGGAAGAAATGAGAGGGACATTATTTGTGGAAACTGCCAGATTTAGAACACTCTGACAATTGTCACACTTCGTCTTCCCCAATGTGGCCTGATAATGACCAAGGAAACCCCAAACCAATCTACTGAATTATTTTTTTGAGGAGGGTGAACATCTCAGGATGTGGCACAGTTAAAGTGCAGCAGCCGGTAGTTATGAAGTGATAAGGCAAATCTGAAGCGTAAAGATTTAAAAACAGGGCAATGGGATTGGAGGATAAGGCTATTGGAGGATAAGGTTATCAATGTCTGCTAGTCTTGATGGATATATAAAGTAAAGGTAAAGGGCCCATGACACTTAAGTCCAGTTGCGAACAACTCTGGGGTTGCAGCGCTCATCTCGTTTTATTGGCCAAGGGAGCCAACGTTTGTCCACAGACAGTTTTTCCGGGTCATGTGGTCAGCATGACTAAGCCGCTTCTGGTGAAACCAGAGCAGTGCACAGAAACACTATACAGGTTAAGAACTTAATTCATTCTGGAGGTCTGTTCTTAACCTGAAACTGTTCTTAACCTGAAGCACCACTTTAGCTAATGGGGCCTCCTGCTGCCGCCGCACTGCCGGAGCACGATTTCTGTTCTCATCCTGAAGCAAAGTTCTTAACCCGAGGTACTATTTCTGGGTTACTGGAGTCTGTAACCTGAAGCGTATGTAACCCGAGGTACCACTGTATATATATATATATACCTCCATAAACAGAGGCAGCATGCTTCTGAATACCAGTTGCTGGAGAACACAAGCACCATCATGTCCTGCATCTGTGGCGAATCCAAGGGTCTCAAATTTCAGCGGTACCCTGTGCAAAATTTGGTGCCCCTCTCCTGCTCCATGGTAAATCATGGATCCGCATCCCGTGCAACTGAACCAGTCATGCTCCCCTAAATCTGCCTCTGCCTGCATTATATAAGGCACAGGGGGACATCTGGTTGCCCACTATGGGAATAGGCAGGCCTTGGGTCTGATCCAATGGGACTCTTTCTATGTTCAAGGCGCTTGTGTGAAGGCTGCCTTGTCCTTCGCAAGTCCCTCCTTGCCCCCACCATCTTGACTCCGCCAAATCTTGGTTAACCACATCTCTTTGTTTACTGATGCATGCCATTGTGACTATTTCATTTGGGACCAGCTGATTCATTTACAAAGCAGGCGTGAGCCGATCTCTTTTGCTTTACCCAACATGGCGTTTTTCCACATCTCATTCCAGCTCTGCTCTTCCCGTCTTGGACACAGCGAGGTCATTTCTGACAAGGGTCTCAAGAAGATAAGAGAAATAAATACTAACTGGCTGTTGTGGCAGGATTCTTCCAAGGGTGGCTGGTGCTGTTCCTTTTGTGTGTGTGTGATTTTAAATGGTTTTCAATGCTGTTTTTAATAGGGTAACCTATTTAATTGTTTTTTGATATTTATATTTGTTGTGTATTTTTAGTTGTAATTTGTGCTCTGAGCTGCCTTTGGTCCTGCACTTGGGGGAGTATAATAAATAAATAAATAAATAAATAAATAAATACATACATACATACATACATACATACATGATGAAGGGTGACAATATGGCCTGGGGAATGTCACCCTTATTTTGGCAGTACAAGCATAGCCTATCCAAGTCACCAAACGCCACAGGAGCAAAAGGTGTCACCATTTTGAACACAGTTACCTGCACTCTCCCCCACCCCACCCCTGTCATCATTACCAGAAAACAAGGTAGTAATAATACCACATAGAAGAAAGTTAAAGGGAAGATCATTCCTGGGAGAGACAGGAGTTTGAGATCAACAGAATTTGGCCTTTTTTTTTCCTTCATCCCCACTCTGTCGCAGAAATGAATACTGCGAGAAAAGTTTTGGTTTGAGCTCATTTGCCTCTCCTGGGGGAAAAAAAGAACCTCTGCTGTAGGAAATCAACCAGCTAAATAAGCTAAATGATGCAGAGTACAGTGGCACATTCTTTTGTTACCTTAGCTTCTCAAATTGCAGTGTTTCTTCATTCTGCGATATTGGAGCCAGTCACCATGGATGGTTTCCCTGTTGCCACTTTCTCAAACTCGAGTATGTTTCCTTTTAAAAGGACGACACTTAATACAGAGTGAATTATCCAGGGCAGACAGAGTGATTTATTTTATAAAGCTGTGTGTTGTGAGCCGAAATTGGTTTTTCTCCTCTCGGCACGTGGCTATCTAGAATAACCCCACTGATGCATAGCCCAAGACAGAACTAGCGGAAGGCACAAACACTGCAGCCACAGCAATGTTAATACTAGCTTGCAATACTCACAGCTCTGCTTCTGAACTAGGAATGCAGGAGAAATGAAAGAAGGCCTTTCTTGTCTCCACAGCACAAGCTGTTGAAGGAACCGAAGACCTCTGATTGACCAACCCTAAAGAGGTTTCAGACAGACAGCTGAAAAGAATGTTCAACTCCCACATCGTATTTCTGAACAGGGAATAATCAGAATAATTTCCACCCTTGTCCTGCTAATTCGGCAACAAGCGTAAGACAAGAGCATGAGAACAGGCTTACGAGATCAGATGTGTAACCAATAAAGCTTTCTTCTACCATGTCACCGACAGTTCCCAGTACAAAATGCCACAAAGGAAGCGTATCATCTTCCAGGAAGCCCATAACCCCCCAGGCACTAATAAAATGCTTCTGATTTGCCAGCCACTTTCCATAGCGTCTTTCCAACACCATGTGCAAGCAGTTTAAGAAAGTGGTTAGAAACCTATAATGTTTCAGCTCCTGATCATGGTGGAGCCAAAAATCCCCAGTTCGTTTTTGTTTTTTACTGGCATGGATGAGTCCTATATATTTTGTTCATTTTTATAATGAAAACGAAGGGAGAGAACAAATTTGAATCCACTGTTTCATTGTTCCCATTGTTTCCATATGTTTGCAATTGCTTGCATGGCAGGGCAACTTTGTATTGGGTGCATTGCCTTGATATCTGGGTACAGGTCACAGAAAGGCCCCAAAGAGGGGGAAGAGACAGCAGTAAAAGAGACTAACTGGGAAGCTCAGTTTGGTTATGCTGAAATGATGCCATATTTGTCAGCTTGTTAATTTCCTATAGAATGGATCCTTGTTGTCTTATCTCTATGAAATTGAGACAGACTAATGCCCTGGGTAGTGATGGGAGAATTCTGAAAATTCGAAGACATTTGGAAGGCAAGCACCAAAGTTACAGCTTGCAAAAGGTTGTCTGGGTTTTTTTGTTTATTTCATAAAAATTGATACTGATTGATTGTAAAAACCAAAGAAAACACTCAAAGTGGTTAACAAAAATGTGGAACGTTAAAGTCAGGAAAATTTTACAAGCTATGCTTTAAAACTTATGAAAGTTAAAATGCTAAAGCAGATTAAAAGTAGTACTTTCTAAGCATCTGGGTAGGCTTGTCTAAACAAACTGTTTTTAGCAGTTGCTGAAAAGGATAGAGTGAAGACACCGCTTGATATCAGTAAGCAAGGAGTTTCACTGCCACAGTTGGGTAGAATGAATATTATGTGGCACCTATAGTGTGTGCCAATTCCACTGGCTGAAGTGGTTGAGTGGGAAAATGTAGGGTAAGATGCTTTGGTAGGTACACTGGTCCCAAGTTGTTAAGAGCTTTATATATTAATAGTAACACACTGAACTTGGCCCAGTAGCAAATCAGAAACCAGTGCAGATTGCACAGGTGTTAGATGTTGACAAGGCTTCATTCCTGTCAGCAGTCATGCTGCAGAATCTGCACTAACTGCTGTTTCCAGATCAAGTGTGAGGGAAGCCCCACACAGAGCGCACTGCAGCAATCCAATATTGAAGGAACTGATGAATGAACTACTGCTGCAAGGCTTTCCTGTTATAGGAACAGCCCTAGCTGTTGAACCAGTTACAGGTGGTAAAAGTAATGGGACTCTCACATGATATCTTATATGAGCCAATGTGATGTCATGGTTAGAGTGTCGGACTAGGGTCTGGGAGACCAAATCCTCACTCAGCCTTCAGGCTCACTGTGTGAGCTTAGACCAGGCACTGCCTCTCAGCCTAACCTACCTCACACGATTGTTGTGTGGAGTTAATGAGGGGGAGAATCATGTACACCACCTTTAGCACCTTGGAGAAAAGGTGGGATATAAAGGCATCAAATGAATCTATGAATTCTAAATTGGCTCTAAAATGGCAGATCCAGCCTGTTTGGAATTTTGTAGGTCTGATGCCCTAAGGAAGAAGTTGAATGCATGTGAAATTCCATGTCATTGGGACGGAAAATACCAAAGTTACATGCAGCAGAATCTGGCAGGGTTGCCATGGAAATCAATGGAAAACTGAATGAAAATGAGAAAGGAAACTCATATTATTGAAACAAATGGGAAATGTTTTTATGTCCCTATATCAGTATGTGCATCGATTCCAGGGAAATCAGATTTTCTCTGCTCTCAAACCACAGAGCTGAACTGTCGGCCAAATGTCATTCCCCTTTCACTGCCCTGCAACTGAAAGTTTTCTTGCCCACTACCTACCCAATCTATGAACAGTTAAATTTACCCCACTGTTTCAGTACTTTGCTTTCCTTGTATTTTCTTCCCTTCCTGTTTCTAGATTCTATGCTCAAGTTTTCCAGCACTAAAGTGCACATTTCCCTCCCACCTCTTAAATCCTGGGTATCCCCATCACCAGCAATGTTTTAATATTCCTTTTTATTACATGGGAATTGAGATATAGCACCACTAAGAATGGATCAGGGCCAGTGTTGCAATAGAACCTGCAATTACAAGCAATTTTGGGGCCTGTGTATCTGAAGAAGTGTGCATGCACACGAAAGCTCATACCAGTAACAAAATTAGTTGGTCTCTAAGGTGCCACTGGAAGGATTTTTTTGATTATTTTTTTTACTTTGGGGGCCGTTTGGAAAGATCCTTACAGAAACATGCATTAGAGAAGTGGGAAGCCGGAGCTGTACAAAAACTTTTTCGCCAAGGCAAGGCACGGCAGTAGAATAGGAAAAGGCAAAGAAAAGGAAACCTAAAATGATAGTGGCGGCGAGAGAGCTTGTTGCTTTTTTCATTTAGAAGAGGAAGCAAAAAAAGATGACCCTGAGGGATTATTAAATCATGTTGATACAGATAATAAAAAAGAAATCATCCATTCTCTTTCAAAATGCAAGAACCCAAGGTCATTCAATAAAACTGGTAGACAGGAGGCACACATTCAATTCAAAATGTCAGCAAGCCATGATAAGAACGCAAGAACGCTTCTAGATAAGACTAAAGGGCCACCTAGTCCAGCATTCTGCTCTCCCAGTGGCCAACTAGATACCCATTGGGAGCCTGTAGGCAGAACCTGAGCGAAACAGTACTCTCTCAACCTGAGATCCCCAGCAACTAGTATTCAGAGACATACTGCCTCTGACAGTGGAAGTGGAACACAGCCAGCATGGCAAGAAGCCAATGGTAGCCCTATTCTCCATGGATTTGTCAAATCCTCTCTTAAAGCCATCCCAATGGATGACTATGACTACCACTTGCGGGAGTGAATCCCATCATTTAAATATGTGCTGTATGAAGAAATGCTGGAAGCCATTTTGCAATGAAGGTAAAAAAAAATAGATAATTGCATCATAGATGGAAGTAATGGGAAGAAGCCACTGATTCTCGTGTACTGTAGCAGTTCCTTGCCCCACCCCTATAAGGATGGACTGAGGTGGGGCAGAACCTCAGATCAGACTGGCAAACCAGACAAATGGTTTGATTTTTATTTGATTTAATAACTTAGTAATGCTGCTTTTCCAACATCAGAGTTGAGCTCAAAGCAACTCAGAACAACAGCAAAGAATTGAGAAGGAAAAGGAATTGTCACAAAGCAACAACCCATAATCCAGAAGAAGCGATGAGTGGAATATAATCATTGGGGTTTTGTTTTTCTGTTTTTATTAAAGAAATTTCTGGTGGTTCCTTTTTTATAATAATAATAAAAAATGGCAGTATGTATGGGAATGCAATGATTTTCAAATTCTAGAGGCCTCACTTTGTATTTGGGTCTCTGCAAAGGTTTGTACTGGTTTTGCATTTTTAAGAGGTGCAGCAACAGATTCACATGCTTGGGATGTCAAATGTTAGATCAGCCAGGATTGCTCAAACAGGAAAAGGAACTCCAAGGGAACAGAAGCTCCAAGGATGTTAATGGAAATGACTCAAAATTTTAAATGTGCAATAAAGTCTCCAATATGGGAAGTTTAGCATGGTGTCAGATTTCATTCAGAAACACTCCGTGTGATTTCCACAATTACCTAGGCTGGAACTATGCAGAGGCACAGAAGTGAAAAATGTTTGTTTTTAAAGAAAAGGTTCAGGCAGTTAGTCAATATCCTATGATGTGTCAGACCTGTGCCATTTATTGCCATGTTTAAATTTAATGCAGATGACATCTTTATCCCATGGACTTTATATCACATGAATCAATTTAAATTTGAATACTACAGTTTAACACATCTGGTAACTTGTTTAGACTCCTTAAACCTGGATACATTCTCCCACTTTAGAAACCAACAAACAGCATGTAGCACTTTTTTTAAAAAAAAACTACAATTATTTACACCCTGAAAGTATTGTTCTGCTATTCATTCACCGCACATTTTTCATGCTCTTTTCCTTTTTACAGCACTCATAGTAAGGCTTGCCAAACCACTTATTTCTGTTTCTTTAGCCAAACCACAGTGTCTTCATCTATTGTTCCCAAGATCCTTCACCCTTCATCTAACATGGTTAGGGGAGAGCCTTGAATTATACAAACTATGCCCTGTGCTGCATTAGGTTCTCTGGCTTATTTGTAAAGGATCATCTGATATGTCTAGTTGCACAGAGGAACTGTCAAGTGACACAGTGCTTCCATAGCATATAATTGTGGTGGTTCAACTTCCCAAGGCATAAAATGTTTTGGGAGCCTGATTAATTTGTTCGTTGTAAGTGAGAAGAAAGCCAAGAGCTTTGCATTCAGCAAGGATGCCGGAGAATTCATAGCCCAACCGAGCTCTGTAACTCAGCTGAGCTATGTAAAGGGAAATTATACCTCACCAACACTGAATCAAAAGTACGCACTATTTTTTGTGTAAATGTTTTTAATGATGCTAAATACATAGCTATCACATTTTCAATGGTTGTTCCCAATATTCCTTGTGAAAATGTTTTCTTATGGATTGAAATTGTCCTCACTTGTCTTCAGTGATGCCATCATGCATCAAATCTTATTGACTATAAAACATCAGGTTCACCACATAATCTCTGGTGATGAGATTGTACCTGTGTAGCAAGGAAGGGGGAGAATTCAGTTCGGTTCCCATTTTATTTCAAACCTACTTAATTCACACTTTCCCCCAAAAAAATCGCAAACTGAAACAGAGCGACACTTATCATTTCCACATCTCCAAACTTTTTGATGCACTTCTCAAATCAAAAACTGTGTATCAAGATGAGTCTGTTGGGGGAAAGTGTGCTTTAAGATTCATATAATGCTAAAAATAACATACAATAATGTATTGCATTAGCGAAATTGCATACCAAATGTGTAGACTGTATTAGGAAAACTGCAAACCTAAATGATGGTGATTTGTGGTGATGACTTCTTATTTAACAAAATGCAAACTGATGTGGAAATGTGGCAGACTGGACTTACAAATGGACTCACAAATGGAAAAAAGAGAAACAGAGAAATCAAAATTGTCCATCCCTACTCATGTGACTAATTCTGGAAGAATGAAAAGGAAGGAAACAGTCAAATGGCTCCAGAGCAGTAACACAGGCACCAAATAGGTGTGATATTCACACAATCTTACACTATCTTTCAGGAGAAATTTTCATCACTAGCTTTGGCCCCTAGATGGAAAGTAGATAATATTCAGCACAGGCCTATGCCTTGCAATTCTATCTAATTTCTACGATGTCAGGAAGCATATGTTTATTTTTAAAGGCTTTGACAGAGTCCTCAGCAAGTGTTGTGCTGCAGTCTAATAACACATGTCACATTTACAACTGAAATTCATGACAGTCTGCAGACCACAGAAATGATATGTGGGCCTTTCTTCCCTGGCTTTTAATAGCTGGCTAATTACTGCATTCTAAAAAAAGATCTACAGAAATTAACTGGGATATATATATATGAGATAGAGAGAGAAAAGAAAAAGTGCTTGATATAAAGCTTGGATTCTATTGCATATTAATATTTTATTTATTTACCACTTACTATTCAGGATTTCTAAGCGGTGTACATAAAATGATTTTTTCAAAACTGTACAAAGAATAAGGACAATTGAAATTCATGCTAAAACAGAAAACTACCTTGCAACACCTGCTGAAAAAGGAAAGTCCTGTCAACTGCTTTGTCAAGGGCGATGGGCTATCTAATCTTGGTTGGGTGGAAGTTCCACAAAATTGGACCCCCAACTCTGAAAGCACAGTTCTGGTGGTTGCAGTCAATGCAATACTCTCTTCATACACAAAACATGTCGCCCACTAACATCACTGGAGGAAGCCTTTCTATACGCCCCGACAATGACAGAAGTGAGACGACTCACATGCAGGGGTGAACATTACTCATGGCTGCATGCCAGGAAGTGGAACTTTGATGGCATTTAGAAGTTCCTGCCCAAGATCTTTTTGCTCCTTGACTCAAAGGGCCAAAGAGTGTCTGCTCCATTCCACGCACATAAACCAAGCACAGAGGCAACTGAGCCTTACTTCAACACTGATGATGGGAAGGCATCCTCCACCACAACGGAGGACAGCAAGATGAATTAGTTAGCCTAGGGCAGGCTGTGGGGTTTGCTTACCTTACTTGATCTCACCAGGAAGTACAGCTGGTGGGAAGTGATGGAGAAAGCCTCATGGCCCTCCCCACCAGCCACCCTTCCAAGAAGGCCTGGGTTCAAGGCTGACGTGGTGCTGGTCTTGAGGCCAAGGGGAAGCTGCAGAGAACCTGCAGCACTGTGAACCGCAAAGACCACTTCCTTAAATAAGGAATGCCCTTGGCCATATTGTAAGGTTATTTCAGGTAAGTGGAAAGCCTCTCTCAAAAATTTCAGAGAAATTGCTCTCCCCTCCCCACATTTTCAGTGTAGTTCTTTGACATCTGTTGAAGATATGATTGGACTTTTGTGTGTTTCCTCTAGAGCTTCTCACTGAGTAGAAGGAAGCTGATGGATGCTGTTCTTATATTTTAATCATGCCTGGAGATTTTATTTTTATATATACATAGAGAGAGGGAGAGAGATTCCTAGTGCAGCCTTCACATTGTCTGATATTACTTATATTCTGAGATATCATGTCAAACCAAACTGCATTTGGCTTATCTAAAATAGTGGCAAATATCCATTAATTTATTTTTGTATGTGTGAGAGATAAAGCTTTTTTTTCCCCCTTAGGAAAAGAAAGGATATGCTGTAAGGTCACACTCCTCTTTCTTTCTCTCCCCACCCCCAAACTGTGCTTGATAAATTATTTCTGTTTCCTTTAATCCATTTTTTATTATTCTTCAAAAATCTCTCCTTTTATCTCCCTAGTGTTGCTGAAAACAAATCCTTTCTAAAGCTCAGCTTTATTATCATAAGGCCTATAGTATATGGACACTGCTACCAGAGTTAATGAATTAGAAAATGAGCAAGTAGCGATTTGAAATTACCTAATTGTCTTAACTTTAAAAATCTATGTATTGATGAATTCCATTAATTGAGCTGCCATTTATTGCCTTTGACATATCCCTGACTTGATTTCTCTGGGTGTCTGTGTTTTAGTGCTTAGTGCACGAAATGAATGAACAGAAGGAATACACATGTGCATAGATATTCCTGCATGCGCTAATCAGAAGTATCTGGACACTGCTTCACTCTAATATTCTCATATAACTGTTTTGTAGGCCATTGGCTGAAATGTAGGTGAGGGGGAGGGGAAACAAGGATAGTTGTAAAACACGATTCCCAACTTTAGAATACTCTTCCCAGTGAAATTCACCTGTCACCAAACTTGATGTCATTTCAGTACCAGGTAATTCTCTCTGACCTCTTAAGTGCTGAGTTTTACAACATTTCCCAGCACAATCCTGTGTCTATGAACTCAAAAGTAAGCCTCATTGACTTCAGTGGCACTTACTCACTGGCCTGCAGGCTATTAAAATGCAGCCACACAGCACAATCCTCTGCATGTTTACTCAGAAGCAAGTTCTGCTGTGTTCAATGGGGCTTACTCCCCAGGAGGCTAGATTGCTCTCTGAGCCTGCCATTTTATTGCTGCTTCCCTGGAAGCAAACTCCATTGAACTCAGTGGGTCTAACTTTTGAGTGGTTATGCCTAGGCATGCACTGTAAAGTGGTGGTGGTTGGTTGTTGTTTTGCAGCTGCTGTTTCTATGCAGTGTACGTGTTACCGTGGTTGTGTCTTTGTTTTTATGGCACTTTTAGCCTCCCTGGGACATTTTCACCTGAAGAGCAAAGAACAAAACATCTTCTGTGTAAATAATAATAATAATAATAATAATAATAATAATAATAATAATATCTTTATTGTCATTGCCCCCTCTCAGGGACAACGAAATTACTTGACTGCTCCATAAAAACACTAATTAAAACAATACAGTATAGTACAGCAAGGAAGATTAGATGACTTTCAAAGTCCAGGCTTCCCATTCAGGGCCGAGATCGCTCTGGAGAAGAAGCTGTTCTTAAGACGGCTCGTTCTTGTCTTCATCGTCCTGTATCTCCGTCCCGACGGCAGGAGCTCGAAGAGACAGTGACCAGGATGCAATGGATCTTTTACTATGTCCAGTGCCTTCCTATGGCACCTTGTGGCATAAATCTGCTCTAAGGTGGAAAGTGGGCAGCCAACAATGCTCTCTGCTGCCTTAACAACTCTGCACAACCCCATCCTGTCCTGGGTAGTACAGCTTCCGTACCACACACATAAGCCATAAGTGAGCACGCTCTCAATGGCACAGTGATAGAAGGCAAGCAGCAGTTTCTGCGGAAGATGGTTTTTCCTTAGAATTCTCAAAAAGTACAGTCTCTGCTGCGCCTTCTTCACAAGCCCCCTTGTGTTGACACTCCAGGACAGATCCTCTTGTAATTCAATGCCCAAAAATCTGAACGTTGTTACCCTCTCCACACAGACCCCATCAATCAAAAGTGGCTGGATATTGCTCTTCTGTCTCCTGAAGTCCACCACAAGCTCCTTTGTCTTCCTTGTATTTATGAGCAAGTTGTTAGCTCTGCACCACTCTGTCAGCCACTCCACCTCATCTCTATAGTCCGTTTCACCCTCCCTTTCAGGGATGAGCCCAATCACGGTTGTGTCATCTGCAAATTTGACAACCCTATTACTAGGGTGAGCAGCGACACAATCGTACGTGTAGAGAATATAAAGGAGCGGACTGAGTACGCATCCCTGTGGTGTTCCTATGTTAGTCTTAAGCATTTTAGAGGTATAAGGGCCCAACCGAACCCTCTGGGAGCGGTCTGACAAAAAGTCCAGTATCCACCCACAAAGTGATAACGGAAGCCCCAGATCTTCCAGTTTAGACATCAGACGTGGTAGAATGGTATTAAATGCCGAGCTGAAATCTAAAAAAAGCAGTCTGGCATAACCCCCCCGCTGCTCCAAATGTGCAAGGACGGCATGGAGGGCAATCGCCACAGCGTCCTCTGTCGATCTTTTCATTTTATAAGCAAATTGGAATGTGTCCAGTCCCTCTGGTAGGCAGGCAATGACATGATTTCGTACCAGCTTTTCAAAGCACTTCATGATTATAGGTGTGAGTGCTACTGGACGAAAGTCATTCAGATCTTCCGGGTTAGGTTTTTTTGCTATTGGAACGATAATAGAGGACTTTAGGCAGGATGGAACAATAGCCTGGGCTAGGGATCGATTTAAAATCCCAGTGAAAACTCCTGCTAGTTGATCTGCACAGTCTCTCAATACCCTTCCAGCTACCCCATCTGGCCCTGTGGCCTTCCTTGGGTTGATTCCCTTCAACACCTTCCTCATCTCTTCTTTTTCCACAGAGACTGCTACATTCCTTTGTACTGATGATGGTGATGGTAGTGATGATGGCAAAGCCTTCCCATGGAGTGGTGGTGGTGGTGGTAAAGCCTCAGCAGGTGTTGCTGCAGATTTTACTTCAAAACGGGCAAAAAAGGCATTCAAATCCTCTGCGAGGGATGCCCCTCCCTCGTCTGCCAGGGAATCCTTGGATTTATACCCTGTTAATTCTTGTACACCTTGCCACACCTGCCTGGTGTTGTTACTTTGTAGATGATTCTCCAGCCGCTGTCTATACGCCTCCTTTGCTACACGGATACCTCTCTTTAGATCCGCTCTAGCTAAGCTGTACAGCGACTTATTTCCACTTCTGAAAGCAGTATTTCTTGCCTTTAGCAACCCCTGGACCTCCCTTGTCATCCAGGGCTTCCTATTTGGGTAGATCTTTATCCAGCGCCTCTGTGTTACATTGTCAGTGCAGAACCTGATATAGTCCAACACTTGCTCAGTATGAGTCTCTATATCCTGTTGGGCGAATACCTCCCAATCGGTGTCATGAAAACAGTCTTGTAGTTGTTGGGATGCTTCAGCTGGCCATATTGTAATATCCCTCTTTATAGCTGGAGTCCGTTTCCTCAATGGAATATATTCAGGAGTCAGGAGCAGGGACACATGATCAGATTGGCCTAGATGTGCCAATGGTTCGGCCTTATAGGCCTGTTTGACATTTGTATACAGCCTGTCCAGAGTCTTTTCTCCCCTGGTTGCACACTTTATGTGTTGATAGAATTTAGGTAGAACCACTTTCAAATCTGCCTGGAAATGAAACATCTTCTATGCAAACAAACAAATGAAAATAAAAAACAGCATAAAAATAAAGTAACTCAGCATTGAGATGTTCTTGCAACATAACAGTATCTACAGTAGATCTATTCAGGTGCCTTGAGTAGGTCATGGTGAAGAGGGAATTTCACAGGCTAGTTTAATGGGATATGGAGACCTTTGATTCTCATGAAACATTTGTCTGAAACCAGCTTGGGGCTTTATACGCATCACTGCTCACTATGGATCTAGAACACTCCCAAATTTCCCTGCAGATTACAATTACTGGTGGCCAAATGTGTCTTTCAGGACATGCCTAATTTATAAACTCCTGAAACCCTTCCACTGAACCCATGATGCTACTCTCAGGAGACAATGGAGGAGTGTGTCTTTGAGGGTGAAGTCATACTCAGTCCCAACAGCAAGGGATTTGCAGACATCTTCGTAACACAGAGTTGGTCTGCCAACAGGCCAGGTGCCAGACGCCAGCTCCCCATAGAGCACATCCTTGGGGATCCTGCCATCTTCCATTCTGTGGTCATAACTAAACCAGCGTAGATGTTGTTAAACAGGAGTGTGAACTTGCTGGGAATATGGGCTTGGGAGAGTGCATCTTTGTTTGAAACTCTGTCCTGTCATGTGATACCAAAAACCCTCCTGACCCAACACCTCTGAAAGGCGCTGAGGAGTTGCTCCTGATGGTGGTAAGTTGCCCACGACTCGCTTCCATAAAGCTGAATGCTCAACACATAAGTCTGAGCATCATCTGAGACCTTCATCTTGGTGTTGGTCATTAGCATCACATTATCCCATACCCTTCTGCAGAGGGAAGCCATTACCAGAATTCCTTACCAATACGCTTGTTCAGTTCAGCATTGGTAGAAAGGTTGCTGGTTATGTTGGTGCCCAGGTAGACAAAATCCTACTCCGCAGAATAGTTCGAAAAGCCTTGGTATGTCATATGTGACAGCATTTGATTAGTGATGCACCATTTTAATATTAGATAACATTTGGCACTTCACATAAATACATAAAATTAAAAAGTCATTGGATTCTTTTATCTGTCAACATTTGATAAATAACAGGTAACATTAATCAGTATTTCTCACTTGACAGCTTCTGAAATTTCACATCTGAATGAAGTTCGGGGGCAGTTACATCTGAGAACTTTGCTCTGTGGTGCCAGGCCTTAGCAAAGGGGCCTGACATACCTGACAGTATGGCAGGTTTCAACCCACCAAATCCATCACTGTGTTGCTCTGCCCCTCTGATGCCCCAAGCTATGATGGCTACTGTAGCCATGAATACCTCTAGATTCTCGTGCTAGCATCAATTAATTTATGGTGCTATTTATGGCAAATAAAAATAGGGACAAAAAGAGGGAAAGTGATTTGCTACAGACAGTTATTAGAAAACAGGGTCAGCTATAGCATACAAATGATTAGCTCTTAGTACCCAGGGGAATTTTGGCTTTAAGTTGCTTGAACAACATGTCCTCCTGCACCTTTCAATTTACATGGAAGCAAGCCTATATTGAACCTGAAGGACATACCAAAAGTATGAAAATGGCAGAGGTAAAGGAGTCAACACTGCCGGAGGGTAAACATAAGACCTTGGGTTCTTCTAAAATATCTGTATCATGGGCATGCTTTCACATACCCTACAACATTTCACAGACGAAAATTGGGACATTCCATTCTGCATCAGGAAGCTTCTCCCACGTTTGATCTCCTGCACACATAGAAATGATATAAACATGTACATCTGTCACCTTGAGCCAATTGCAACCTCTCAGCCTAACCTACCTCACAGAATTGTTGTAAAGAAAAAATGTGTGAGGGAGGGAATCATGTACAACAGGGGTGTCCAACTGGTTGGCCGCAATCAACAGGTTGCTCCCCAGAGGATCGTGGTCGATCATGGTCAATTGCGGGATCCTTATCGCTCACTTTGTTTAGAATCATGTCTCCGCCCCCACCGCTTGGTCTTTTGCTGCATCGCGCTCAGTGTGCATTCCTTTGTTGTCTGCTGTAGCGCTGTGATTTATCTCAATTTTGCACACTTACCCTAAAAGAAGCTCAACAGCTTTGATCTGCTCCCCTAAAAAAAGCTTAACAACTTTGGCCTTGCCCCCCCCCCCATGGGTAGATCACCGTCAGTTTTCCCCCCAGAGTATAGATCACAGTCTCTTGGGAGTTGGATGTTCCTGATGTACAACATCTTCAAGAAGAGGGAGAGAAAGAGAAAGAAGGGCCCATTCTCCAGCAATTGCTACAAGCTGCCTTAGGAAGGAGCCTGGCGGCAGCCATGGACACACAATAGGATGCTCTGTTGCAGCTGCTACCACCGTTCATCAGGACAAGCACCTGCTCCTCCTCCTCTCAGAGTGCAGCACAGGCAGGGGAAATCAGGACATTCTGATAGCTTTTGTAATTTCGGGACTGTCCTGGGAAAATCAGGACACTTGGAGAGTATGCTTTCAATATATGCATAGCCCAACTCGTGCTAATAATGCTGTGTGACAGCAGTGGAGGTCTAACACTTGCCCCATGATATTCTTGTAAAGAAGCTGGTAAAATGTGGTCTTGACTATGCTACCACTCAGTGGATTTGTAACTGGCTGACCAAACCCAAAGGGTGCTCATCAATGGTTCCTCTTCATCCTGGAGAAGAGTGACTAGTGGGGTGCCACAGGGTTCTGTCTTGGGCCCGGTCTTATTCAACATCTTTATCAACGACTTGGATGATGGACTCAAGGGCATCCTGATCAAATTTGCAGATGACACCAAACTGGGAGGGGTGGCTAACACCCCAGAGGACAGGATCACACTTCAAAACGACCTTGACAGATTAGAGAACTGGGCCAAAACAAACAAGATGAATTTTAACAGGGAGAAATGTAAAGTATTGCACTTGGGCAAAAAAAATGAGAGGCACAAATACAAGATGGGTGACACCTGGCTTGAGAGCAGTGCATGTGAAAAGGATCTTGTAGTCTTGGTTGACCACAAACTGGACATGAGCCAACAGTGTGATGCGGCAGCTAAAAAAGACAATGCAATTCTGGGCTGCATCAATAGGAGTATAGCATCTAGATTAAGGGAAGTAATAGTGCCACTGTATTCTGCTCTGGTCAGACCTCACCTGGAGTACTGTGTCCAGTTCTGGGCACCACAGTTCAAGAAGGACACTGACAAACTGGAACGTGTCCAGAGGAGGGCAACCAAAATGGTCAAAGGCCTGGAAACGATGCCTTATGAGGAACGGCTAAGGGAGCTGGGCATGTTTAGCCTGGAGAAGAGGAGGTTAAGGGGTGATATGATAGCCATGTTCAAATATATAAAAGGATGTCACATAGAGGAGGGAGAAAGGTTGTTTTCTGCTGCTCCAGAGAAGCGGACACGGAGCAATGGATCCAAACTACAAGAAAGAAGATTCCACCTAAACATTAGGAAGAACTTCCTGACAGTAAGAGCTGTTCGACAGTGGAATTTGCTGCCAAGGAGTGTGGTGGAGTCTCCTTCTTTGGAGGTCTTTAAGCAGAGGCTTGACAACCATATGTCAGGAGTGCTCTGATGGTGTTTCCTGCTTGGCAGGGGGTTGGACTCGATGGCCCTTGTGGTCTCTTCCAGCTCTATGATTCTATGATTCTATGATTCTATGATTCTATGATTCTATGATTCTATGATTCTATGCTTAAGACACTTCGTGGACTTGGGCCCAGACCCTGAACTGATAAATCTACTACCACATGCAAACATACTACTCTGGCCCATTCCAGGGAAGCTATATCTATATATGTATGAAACACATACATACATTTTATTCCTCTGGGAATTCTGCGGAGGAGGGAGCTATTTATTTTCACACTATTAATGTTCTCCTGCCAGAAAGCAGCAGTGCAAGTTTAATAGCACATTATTTCTGTGTCTCGGGGGAAGAGGATAGGAGAGGATGGAAATGTGTTTATGAATGTAATATACTTTGGATTAAGTTATGAGGCTCTTTTATCAAGGATGGCCTTGTTACAGATGCTACAAGCACCTGTTGAGGATGAAAGGAATTAGAAAAAAGCAGCTCATGGCACTCCGGCAGTTGGGCCTCTATCAGTCTTCCCATTCGAAATCCCTTTTACACAGAAGCTCATTGCTCAGAGGCAAAGGCAGGTTTCTGGCTGGAATTTCATAAGCAGGCTCAGCTCCTTGTAACACGTGTGCTCTTTTTTTCTCTTTCAGTAATTAGTTTTAATCACTTCTTTAATTTATTCATATTCTTAGAAGAGTTTGCAAGCACTGGGTCTCCTTCCATTTCCTTCTTGCTAACTTTAAAAGAAGATTTAATTATTTAAGCATAAGGATGGAGAAGGAATTCATTTGGTCTGCTCTTCACTGACTCAATATGGCATCCTTGCTTACAGATTGGAACACAGCTTTCAGACTGTCCACTTCTCTAAACTGGGAGGGGGGGGAGTAGTTTCAGTCTCCAAAAGTGCGCATAAACACAAGCACACATAATTGAAAATGTGTACAAAATATACCAAAAAGCACCACAAGGCATATTATGCAGGAAGAGAGTGCACAAAATGCATACATGTCTTATTTGTTGTGTATTCTTTCAGAAAATCAATTAGAAAATGGGATGGGATGGTTTTATGCTTGAAAGCCATTGATACTGACACAGAGCAGACTTTGGTCCATCCTTAGTTATGTGAAGACAGATGAGTAGTTCAACAGATAGATCGGGACAGTAATGAATGCAAGCACAAGTAGAGAATACTCTCAAAAATCTTATCCACTGCTCTCAGGGTAGAGTTCTAAATTTGCTTGTAAATGATCCAGTGCTGTTTTTCTGGGGGTGCAATAAAGGTAAAGGGACCCCTGACCATTAGGTCCAGTCGTGACCGACTCTGGGGTTGCAGTGCTCATCTTGCTTTATTGGCCAAGGGAGCCGGCGTACAGCTTCCAGGTCATGTGGCCAGCATGACTAAGCCGCTTCTGGCGAACCAGAGCAGTGCATGGAAACGCCGTTTACCTTTCCGCCGGAGCGGTACCTATTTATCTACTTGCACTTTGATGTGCTTTCGAACTGCTAGGTTGGCAGGAGCAGGGACCAAGCAACAGAAGCGCGCCCCGTTGCGGGGATTTGAACCGCCGACCTTCTGATCGGCATGTCCTAGGCTCTGTGGTTTAACCCACAGTGCCACAATACTGGCACCTTTTTTTCTCGAAGAAAAGCACTGGATACATCTTGTGAGCCCCCAAACCTGATGGTGGTTACTACTGCTGCCACTGCTGCAACAGCAACAATGGGAGGTCTCTTCCACCACTCTTCTTCTCCAGCAGAGAATGGAGTCCGTCTGTCCCTCTGTTCCATCCCACCCACCCCATTCTTCCTTCTATTTTTTTCCCATTTAAGGGATAGCAGCACATTTCTAATTAAAGGTCATAGCTCAGGGGTGGAGCACCTGCTTTGCATTCAGAAGATCCCAGTTTCAAACCCCAGCATCTCCAGGTCAGGCTGGGAGAGACTCTTCCCCAAAACTCTAGAGAGCCATTACCAGTCAGTGTAGACAATACTGAGCTCGACTGACCAATGGTCTGGCTCAGTCTAAGGCAGCTTCCTATGCCCTTAAGATTAAGGACACCCAAATGGAACTGATTACAATGGAAGTTCTGTGTGAGCAGCTAGACCCCAGTTTGTCTCATCACTCTTAAATTCATCATAATGTAGATGGATTAGTGCTGTGGGTCTTGTGACTCACTCCAGACTGATTGTAGAAGGACAATGGGAAGTTGTGGCTGCCAGGTAGAAGAAAGGACTGGGTCTGAGGACAACAAGGTGAAGCCATGTGAGCAGAACACTAGAATCAGAGTCATGCAAAGTGGCATGGAGGGTAGCCAAGGGCTTGCCAAAAGGAGGAAAGACAAGGTCGTTGCCACAGGGAGCTGGAGTCAGTTGGGGTCAGTCCCTGGAGTTTACTCTTCATGACACCTGAAACTTGGCCAACAATAACCTATACCAGGCATAGGCAAACTCGGCCCTCCAGATGTTTTGGGACTACAACTCCCATGATCCCTAGCTAGCAGGACCAGTGGTCAGGGATGATGGGAATTGTAGTCCCAAAACATCTGGAGGGCTGAGTCTGCCTATGCCTGACCTATACAGTGGTGATCCATGTAAGGCCTAGATCAACATAGAAAACTGACTTCTTCTATGTAAAGCCTAGATCAAAGAATAGGGTTTAATCCAGTGCAGGGCTTGGAATGGGTTGAACTGTGCATCTCATCCATGGCCCTATCCTGATCCACAAGAGCATTCCAGTCTTGGGGTGGCACTTAAGCAGGCCTGGCCCACCCATGAAGCAAGGTGAGGCCCCCGCCTCAGACAGCAGGATCTACAAGGTCAGCAGATACCAATGTCGATCTTTCCTGATGTAGATCCTGATGTAGATCTTCACTCACCCCTTCCTTCCTGGCAGGGAGGGGACACCATTTTGTGGTTCATCTCAGGTGCCAAAATGTGTTGGGCAGGCCTTGCCCTCCCCAAAAAAGAAAGGAAACAAAGTAAGCATATCACACCCCCCCAAATAACCTGAACCCATGACATGGATTTGCATTTTTAAAATGGCCTATGCTACTTTAAATTATGGATGGGCGCACATTTAGAAATATTTATTATTATTTTAATAGGAAGACTATGCATCTCACTACAAGACTCAGACAGAGGCCCACTCAGTTTGTCCTCTGTGAACTAAGTTTTGCAATACCCCTGCTCTCCTTGCTTGAGGTTGTTCATTTTTCAGCTGACCTTGGATTCAGTCAGCTCTTCAAACAGAGGATTTCTTCAAACAGACTGTCCTCTGTAACGTAGAACACATGGCCCCCTATTCAATCCGCCATGGTTTACATCTAAGGCTACAATCCAGTGCATACCTACTTGGAAGTATATTTAAGTGTACTCAGTGGGACCTACTTCTGAGTAAATGTGCATGAGGTGAATCTCTCTCTCTCTCTCTCTCTCTCTCTCTCTCTGTGTGTGTGTGTGTGTGTGTGTGTGTGTGTACTCAACATGGATATAGTTGAAATAGAAGGGTATAGTATATATTTTTCTCTGCCTAATGATGTTTTTAAAGCTGTCTGCATTTTCTATTGGTAGCCAGATTTTTCCTCTGAGATCTTAAGGCCTGTGATCTATATCTAAAGAAAATAATTCGAGCAAACTGGAGCCTGGGCCCACAATTACTTTAACTGATATAAATCAGGAGTAATTGTATTGAATTAAAATGATTTATTTTAAGTAGTGTAAACAGGCAATAATGAGATGCAAGTATTTCACAAATGGGCTTAAACTGCAGTAGGAAGTTTTCTAAAGCAGCCTCCTGACTTCCAAAGTCACCGATGCCTGTCGGAAGACTGCAGTGGGGTTTGGAAGTAATAGATTTGGGGGGGGGGGTCACATTCAAAGTATTCAAGATGTGATTGTGAAAACAGTTAAGAAGGGCTGATTTCCTAACCACCTACTTCTCAGAAAGTCCAAGTGGTGTGAACAAGAATGCAGTTTGAAGAAGACCACTGAGTCAAAGGCATGCCCTCCAACGTTCCTCAGATGAAAATAGGGACATTTCTCACTCCCCCCACAACTGACCCTCCTCGAGCCCCTCATCATCTTGCTCCAATGAGGGCTATGAGAGGGCTATGAGAGCCAGTGTGGTGTAGTGGTTAAGAGCGGTAGTCTCGTAATCTGGGGAACCGGGTTCGCGTCTCCGCTCCTCCACATGCAGCTGCTGGCTGACCTTGGGCCAGTCACACTTCTTTGAAGTCTCTCAGCCCCACTCACCTCACAGAGTGTTTGTTGTGGGGGAGGAAGAGAAAGGAGAATGTTAGCCGCTTTGAGACTCCTGAAGGGGAGTGAAAGGCGGGATATCAAATCCAAACTCCTCTTCTTCTTCTCCTTCTTCTTCTTCTTCTTCTTCTTCTTCTTCTTCTTCTTCTTCTATGTGGAGCTGCCCTTGACTTTTGTCCAAAAGTTGTAGCTGGAGCAAAAAGCAGTAGTTCAACTGCTTGCTGGGGCAGGATATAAATTATAATAATTATAATAGCCTCTAGGGAACACTTTTTGCTAGCAGGGATCACAAAGTGTCCTATTAGGTTGGTAGTTCCCCAACCCCTGCGAAAAATCAATCTCTCTCTCTCCAGATGAAAGTATGATGGGAGTATATTTGGGTCTAGCTGCTATCTGAATGTGTGAGTTCTCATATTTTGGTAAACTGAAAAAGCAGCTTGCCTAGGAGAGAGTTCTTTGGAAAAAGTAATCAAAATGATTATTTATTACAATAGTTTATTGTAACACATAATTACCTTGTTTTTGGCAATTAGGACCTTTCCCTCCCTCTGTCCTTCCCTCCCTCCTTCTTAATTACAGTTTTAATATTTATCCAGACAAGCAATGGTGGTTGTTTCTGTTTTTGTTTAGAGCTGCGCCAAATTTTCACGTAGTTTGATTTCAGACTTGAAACACAGAAGTTTTGTGGGGGTGGTCTTCAGTTGCCCCCCTCCCTCAACGGTAATATTTCTTCATGCATGCCTGTTTGCTGCTGTTCGCTGTTCTGTTCAACTGATGCTGAAGCATCCTTATTCTTCCTGGAAATAGTGATTCCCAGGCAGTCAAGGATCACATGATCATACAATGTCTCGTAACTAATCAGATTTGTCTATGTGATGACATCACCTTATCTGGAATCCCTGCAGGGAAAGCAGCTAAAAGCTGAGGCACTTTTCATGCCTCCCAGAAGTTTTCTGTGAAAAGCGGTTCACCTTTTCACTCAGCCTTATTTCTGATGAGCCAGAACATCTAAGTGGAACATAAAGAACTTCTGAAGTCATGCAGAAATGATATAATTTTAAGGGTTTTAAATATTTAATTAGTTTGCGCCTCTTAAACTATCACAATTAATGAACTAAAAAAAACATTAAACTTTCTGTAGTTCCATCATTTATGGTGCATTTTTAATTTGCAGAGAGCCTATAGAGTTAATTATATTTGACTTTACAGCAATTGTGTAAGAAAGATCACTATTGTTTTCATTTTGCAGATGGACAACTGAGGCTGAGATAGTGGCCTGACCAGGGTCATCCAACAAGTGTGTGGCAACTTGAACCCAAGTCCCACAGATTCAAATCCAGGTTGCTATTCACTGTTGGTCCTCTCACTGTCCTAACAAATTACATTTCCCGGGATTCTTTGGGAGAAACCATGGCTGTTAAAGTGGTATACTGATGCTTTAAATATATGGTGTGGTCTCATTTCTCCTTTTTACAGAATGTGTCACACTGTACTACAGAGTGAGACTTCAGACTCCTCACGGAAAGAAACAGTTTTCATAAGAGTAACATTTCTTTATAACACCATTATGCTAATGGTTTGTACGTACATATGACACCCATGGGAATTTCACTTTGCCAAAGTGCTGGGAAAAAATTAGTAAGCTGCCTCAAAAAGAAAAAAAATCAATATTCAAGAACACTCTGGAAATGAAGTAGCTTCCTAGGCCCACATACCCTGATTTGCAGGGGCTGGAAGTCCTCATCTGGGGCTTGCTCCAGTGAGCAACCTGGCCACCAAATTCTGCACCAGCTGAAGAAAGGTTGGCTATGAATGTAATAAATAAAAAGCAGATTTATTTTTTTATTTCATGGTATTGATTTTTAAATATGTTTTTTGTGGTCATGATGTACCCTTTGCAACTATCTTGAATTAAATTTATTCTGTAGAATGAAAGAAGAGCCAGGAAATCCACCTGAAGCTCATTTGACTGATTTGGGAAAAAAGAAAAAGAAACTCTGACGGATGTTGCATTGTTCTCCCTTAATTTCCATCATCATCGTTACTGATGTCTGCATATTGAGACTTCAGGGGTGAGGTGAGGAGGGGGCACTCTCTGTCTCCAACGCTAACTCATCCCTCTTTATCTTCATTATCTCCCTGCTCTCTCCGAAAGGCTTTGTTAACTGACACCCTGTTAACAAATTGCAAATATCCTAATTGCTTGTCCCCGATCCCATTTTCCATGTCTACAAATGTCGAAGCCCCCAGCCTCTTCGGGAAAGGTGACCCCTACAAAGAGCTGCCTGTCTGAGGAATCCAAGAGGTTGTGACTCACACAGCAATTTATTATGAGCAATTTGCTGTTGCAATGCAACTTTTTGGCTTGCTGAGAACCGGCTCCAGTTTTCCCATAATGACCGCTCTGTGTAATATAGCATTTTAGGGTGAATATAAGCACTATAATAAGAAAGGATTGATTTTGCATCTGGCACGGGATTCTAGTGATTGGAAATAATACATTGATTTTTTTAAATTAAAGCCATCTTCACATTCATAATGGAAGGTCCTGCCCTGCTTGAAATTTATTGCCAAAGCCCCTGGGTGGTGATTGCAATTACGGATGCCGTACACTGAGCCTGTGGAATAGAAAATGGGCTACTTAGGCAGAAACATTTCTTTTCTTTTTCTGAAGTTCGCTTTGGCCTTCACCGTTAACAGACTCTCCTGACAAAATACAGCCGTCTGCATGTGTGCAGAAAGCAGGTGGAAAATAAATGGTTAGAGTCTTGATCTGCAAAACAACACCTGTTTTCTCGCAACGTGAGTGCCACTCTTACTCTGACACACCGTGAAGGTGTCACGTAATTTCACATGCACCTGGTGGAAGAGAAGCGTTTTATAGCAATTGCCTTGACCCCATGCCTGTCTCTCTCTCTCTCTTAAAACAAACAAACAGTTCAGCCTTTTCCAACCTTGGGTTCTCGGTTGCTGTGGGACTACAGTTTGCATCAACCCTTCCCATTCACTAAACTGGACTAGGGGTGATGGGGGTTTTAGTCTCAAAACATCCGTCGACCCAAGGCTGAAGAACTCTGACCTAGGCAGGTTAGTGCACTCTCCAAATACTGAATAGATGGATTGGAATACAAATAAAACAAATGGTCTGCACTGGGTTTCCATCTCTTTCAGCATCAATTACAAGCTCCCGCGCCTTACCTCTAAAGTTTCCCATGGTTGCCCCACTAAGTGATTTCACCCTCATTTTGCATTTTTTTTACCCATGGCCTATGCTCCTCCAGATAGATAGCTAGATACTGTATGGAATGTTAATGTTTACATGAATTCTGCTTTATAATCTATTTATACATATGTTCTTCAGTGTAAGTTGTCAGAGCTATCTTACTGTGTAATCTTTCTCCAATTCAGGCCCTCTTTGGGGAGATATGCATGTGTTGTTTTGACTACATGATTACATTAAAGTTTCCCTGCATTCAGCAGAATGGGGCAATGCAGCTACATGGAGAAAGAATAAGTAAAAAAAAAAATCTTAAACAGTAATATAGTGTTAAATTTTAAGGTGTGGAAGTTCAGCATGACAGCCCTCATAACTAATCTTCCAAGGAGCGTCCATGGCCATGTCCCAGAGGGTGTCCATAATGTGAAAAGTCTATGCTGAATTTGGCGTAGAAATGATAAGAAATGACTTGTTATGAACAGGAAAGTAAGAAGGCATTACTTGCCATTCAGCCTTGTAGTGCCGCACTGTTTCCCTTCCACTGCAGTTAGTTGTCCACCAAAAACTACATTGTTTGGCTCACTGTCTGCTGCGGAAAAATTACATAACTTACACAATTTATGTAATTAATTATGCAAATCACCTAAGTTAGATTGTCATTACATTATTCCACCCCATTCATTTCAGCGTAAAGGGAACACAATGCAAATGGGGAGAAATAAATATATTGCATATCAGCTGCAGACTGAAAGCAACAACAGCAGTGAATAATGACTGTAAAAACTGGATTCGTTTCCGTTCCAGAAACGGGACGAGTAAGTGAACATTGGCAATTGCTGCTTCCATTTCTGTTTTCATTTAAATATCTGACATCACTAATTCTGAATGAGATAAAGGTTTGATGAGTGACTGGCATTTTGACAGATAGTATCCATTTTTCCACTGGCTTTGCTGAGGTGGACTTTAGGAAAATATTTCTCCATTTGTACTGGGTTGAGGGTTTTTTGTTAGATCAGGGGGATTGTCCAGTGTGTGTCATTTAGCGTAACATGTTTGTAGTCTTAATTAACAAGGATTTTCCCCAAACGATGTAAGCCTATGGAGATGATAACAATATTCACACACATGTGCTCAATGTGAACCAGCCCTGCCTCTCGATGGCTTGAGAGGAAAGCCATCACCCATCACTGTATAGCCTTTCACTTGGACCAATGCCAGAGGACAGAGAAGAGATCTCTCACTTCTCTGACGGAGAAGACTAGAGGGGGTGTTGAAGGAAATTAAAGAAGAGATAATAGCTTGGTTTTTGTTTTTTTTTAAAGTAAAACTGAATGTAATAGGATGGATGTGGGAAAGTGGCAGTTTGTGGGGGGATGTGATAAGATTCAAGCTAACTATGAAAGGAGAAGGGGAGGACAGATTCTGAGAGGCATGGGGGAAGAGAGATATTAGATTAAAAAAAAGGTTCTGCCTAATTGAGTGCATGGCTCAGCACATTATTCAAAAAATGGGGAGCTGAGACAGAATAACTCCAGACCTAATGTCTGTAACTAACGTGAGGAATGCTGAACTATGGAACTCTTTGCCACAAGGAAAATGTTGTGGCAAACAATTTCCAAAGAAGGATTAGCTATCAATGGAAATGCAAAAAGGAGTGAAATAAAGTGGAAGTTTGAGATGGGAAGTAAGATACTAGTTAAATGTGAAAAGAGACAGGGAGGAGAGACTACAGGAGATGAGTAAAACTGATTTGAGAAATGTGAGGGGGAGGTTAAAATATAAGAAGTTTTTTATTTTCAATTCCAGGTTCACCTGATCAGAAAGTTTTAAGCATGGCCTTCTCAAAATGCAATCATATTCAAGTAGGGGAAAAAAACTTAACGTATGTAAAGATTTCCAGTTGGGTGCTTAAAATGTGGACTGATAGCTTCAGTTGCACAATAGCTTCAGGTGCATAGACGCCATGTATATGTTCCAGTTAACAAACATATCTGAGACTTAGGCCCACCACTACTCCACTGATAGCCATCCAGCTCCAAAGTAGTGGTACATTTGGAAATAACCACAGGATAAAATACCATATCCGTATTGACTAAATAATGGGACTCTAAAGGGCATCATGCGACCGACGGGGCTGGATGAATGCCTAGCTGGAATTAAGATAAGCCGGAAGAAATATCAGCAACCTCAGATATGCAGATGACACAACATTAATGGCAGAAAATGAGGAGGAATTAAAGAACCTTTTAATGAGGGTGAAAGAGAAGAGCGCAAAATATGGTTTGAAGCTCAACATCAAAAAAACTAAGATCATGGCCACTGGTCCCATCACCTCCTGGCAAATAGAAGGGGAAGAAATGGAGGCAGTGAGAGATTTTACTTTCTTGGGCTCCATGATCACTGCAGATGGTGACAGCAGCCACAAAATTAAAAGACGCCTGCTTCTTGGGAGAAAAGCAATGACAAACCTAGACAGCATCTTAAAAAGCAGAGACATCACCTTGCCAACAAAGGTCCGTATAGTAAAAGCTATGGTTTTCCCAGTAGTGATGTATGGAAGTAAGAGCTGGACCATAAAGACCATAAAGAAGGCTGATCGCCGAAGAATTGATGCTTTTGAATTATGGTGCTGGAGGAGACTCTTGAGAGTCCCATGGACTGCAAGAAGATCAAACCTATCCATTCTTAAGGAAATCAGCTCTGAGTGCTCACTGGAAGGACAGATCCTGAAGCTGAGACTCCACTATTTTGGCCACCTCATTAGAAGAGAAGACTCTCCCTGGAGAAGACCCTGATGTTGGGAAAGATGGAGGGCGCAAGGAGAAGGGGACGACAGAGGACGAGATGGTTGGATAGTGTTCTCAAAGCTACCAGCATGAGTTTGACCAAACTGCGGGAAGCAGTGGAAGACAGGAGTGCCTGGTGTGCTCTGGTCCATGGGGTCATGAAGAGTCAGACACGACTAAACGACTAAACAAGAACAACAAAGGGCATGATCCTGAACAGCTGGAATTTCTCAGTATTTTGGATCTTGAGTGAACATCAAAAACCTTTAACACGGTATGCTAAATTGAAAGTTTTTTTCTTAATTGAATACACATCCACTCACCAAAGAACAGTGGTAAAATTTATTAGGATCATCATGATAGCGATCCTGTGCATAGTCTCCTGAGACTGCATCCTTGAGCAGGGGATTAAAAAAAAATTAAAGGTTTCATTTATCTCTTTAAAAAAACAACACCTAAGCTTCTCTCTCTCTATGTATATGTATATATATATACACTCTCCATGAACTAAGAAAAATCCAGAGCTCTTCATAATTCCACAGAGAACATTCTAGACAGCCTCACATTTTAAGAGCTGGGAGACATCAGAGAACACAAAGAAGCAGTAAAGGCCAATGTAAAGCTATAAAGTTTTTTTAAAACACACAAGCAGAAATAGTAATCCATATCACTCAGCCACCTCTGCCTGAAAAATCTTTCAAAATTGATCACTTTCACTCCTGGACCTATTTGTCTGCAATATGGCAGGCAAATATCTACTGTGATGGGGCTCCTGTGCCTGTACATTTTATCCACTTTGGCTATAGCTTTTCTGCCTCTTAGTCATTTTCAGATTTCCCATTAATAGTGAATAGTGAGCACAGAACTTTGTTTCATACTGTTATGAGTTTGCGGAGCGGCGGGACGAAGTAGGCTGCCTGCGAGACCCTTCTAACCCCTGGATCCAGCAAATGTTAAAATATAAGCCAGGCTAGCTTCCGGTGTTCAGGTGATCGCCTGGGTGACGAGCCATTAAGGGAAATGAAGGAAAGGGCCTCTGTGTAAGGCGACAAATGGGTAGGGCGCCTCCCTCAACTCAGAGATAGTTAGAAGACAAAGCCCAAGTTTGAACTTGAGTTGCTGCGATGTAACCGAGAAGGAAAGCAGCAAGCTAGAAAGAGAGAGAGTCGGAGCAACATTTGACAGCATCATTTGATTTCTCATTGAATCCAAGTCTGCTTCTATGGGAGAAACAAGACACTTTTGGGGTGCTGATGCAGTGAACTCCTCCAATGTAGGCTCAGGTTGTGTGTGGGTATGTATGTATGTATGTATGTAAGTAAACCATATATAATGAAGGCACCACAGTCTCCGCTGTGCTTCATTTCCAAAGGAAACACAAAACCCAGGCCCAAGTTCAAGCAGGGCTAGGGGGGCAGCTGGGTAAACTTGTGTTGGGCCTTGGAGAGCTAAGATAGCTAGGGGCCCCCACAATACGATATCTTTATTGTCATTGTCCCATACAGAACAATGAAATTGAAAAGTCTACATAAGACATTCAAAAACCCCTAAAAACTCTGAAACCCCATTTTAAAATGCAATATACTCCTATAGAGACTCCTTATACTGCGTTTTAAACCAGAATTGCATTTGGGTAGAAACTGTTTCTCAGGCGGCTAGTCCTAGTCTTTATAATCCTGTACCTTCTTCCAGAAGGCAGAAGCTGAAAGAGATCATTTCCAGGGTGCGCACTATCCTGCACTATCTCCAGGGACAGGCTGCTTTTTTGTTTGAGTTTATAGCTTTATTCTAACAAGACTTGTGGCCCGCGCCTCAGACAAGCTTTGCACAGGCCTACATGAACCCGGGGTAAGTGCCTGGAACCCCTGTAATCTTGCACCGCTCGGGGATTGGGGTGCCGTGCAACAATACAGAACAACTCAGAAACAAGAGCACAAATCGAAGTGGAGAGTGCACAGAGCACCTCAGGTCAGGGTGCCTCTTTAAAAAGGACAAATACAAGCCAAGCTTTGGTTCCAAGAACACCCCTGACAATTTAAGTTTCCTTCCCTATGTGTGTAGGGACCATAGCTGCCAACTTTTCATGTGAGGAATCCTATTCGGAATAAGGGAATTTCCCTTTTAAAAAGGAAAACGTTGACAGCTATGGCAGGGACAGGGACACACACACACACACACGTGTGTCACAGTTTCTTTGGGAAATACATCCCTGTGTAAAGGATTCTCTGGAGGTAGAAAGTTGGAATAGCAGCTGAGCAAAGCTACACAGATTTGATGGCAAATGGGGAAATTTAATTTCCCTCTTTTTCTTCCCTGTGCCTCTCTCACTCAAGGCTTTCCTCCTTAGGAGGAGGATTTTGTACACAAAAACTCATGGAAAGAGTTTACAGCTCTCTTGTTTCCCAATCCTCCTCCTCCTGCTTTGTTAAAAGAAAAGAAAAACCCTCCCAACTCCCATTAAGCATTTTCAAAATGTTCCTTCTAATGCAAGGCTAACAAAATGTTTTCTGGCCCACTGCATGTTTGCCATTGACCAGTGTATTGTTTTAACAAGAAATGCTCGTGTATCCCCCTGATTAAAACATAGTTCTCTGGCTCTCGTTAGAAAACAGATTTTCTTCCAGAATTAAATTAAAGCATTGCTATTCGGGCCTAAACATTTCAGGAGAAATAATTTTCCCCTTTACTCCCACCAAAAGAAACTTGCCGAATGTCATGAAGTTGCGGTGCTAAAGTCCTGGCTGAATTTCAAACTGCTCAGAATGTGTAAGACTATGTGCATTTCTTTTAAAAAAATAAATTAATGTGAGATGCACTGTTTCCACTGTGAAATGCTGTATGTGTAATTTGGCAACTTTGGGAAGTACCAGTAACTCTTCTGTGAAACCCCAAATTAGTGTCCTTGGCTTTTTGGGGTTTGGTTTTTTTTAAAGCATTTGGTGCCTCGACTGGGAAATAACCACCAAACTCATCTGGAAATCTTTTCATGGTTTTCATGTCTGACTAATGCTGTGGTCAGCAACTGGCTTTCCACAGGCACCATATTTAGACTTGAACAAGACATTAGGTCTGACCCCAGTGGTGGCCAATTCAACTGTTCTCTGGTAAGAACCTCTGGCTACAACTGCTGGACAGCTGAAGGGCTGGGAGTTCCTGGTCTTTGCGGTTTAAAACTTGGCACACTCACTTATGAAAACATAGGAGGTACAGTGGTACCTCAGGTTAAGTACTTAATTCATTCCGGAGGTCCATACTTAACCTGAAACTGTTCTTAACCTGAAGCACCACTTTAGCTAATGGGGCCTCCTGCTGCTGCCGCGCCGCCGGAGCCCGATTTCTGTTCTTATCCTGAAGCAAAGTTCTTAAAGCACTATTTCTGTCTTAGTGGAGTGTGTAACCTGAAGCGTATGTAACCTGAAGTGTATGTAACCTGAGGTACCACTGTATAACATTAGCAAAAGATGAAATTGCACAAGCAGTTGTGCCAGCAGAAGCACAAGAGGTAGTGCACAAAATTCAACTGTCCCTGGGTACAAGCAAAGCAGCTTGGTTATTTCCCATTTATTTGTTAAATTTGTATGCCACCCTTTGTCCACAAATCTCGGTCGCAACATAAAAAGACACTATAAAAGCACTAGGGGTTGCACAACAGCTTTTACAAGACACCCACTGGAGTTTGCTGTTGTCCTATTCTAAGAATGGGGCTCCTGCTAGTGAAATGGCTCTTGCACGAGTGGGCTGCCACAACTGGATATCACCAAAGGTAATATCCAATTAAGTCACACTCCATGGATTTCAACGGATCCTTTCTGAGTAAGGCTGACATTGGATATCACTCATAGTATGGCAAGGTGCCATAATGGAACTAGAAAGATAGCAAGTCTGGAAAGCCGGCAGTTTTACTGGTTAGATTTTTCCTCTTTTGCAAAATTATTATCTAAATTTAATGAGTTGAAACTCACATAAGTATAATTAGCAATGGGCTTAAGATACTACCCTCTAAATGTAATTTAATTTTCAGCCTGAACAATTACATTTACATGGTAAAGCAAATCTCTTTCTCAACCCCCCACCCCTGCTTAAAACTTTCATCTCCTTTTATTTGCTGTGCCTCTCTCTGCTGAGGTGAAAGTTCACTCATTAATCTTCGTGATTTCTAAGGAAGTCTGGCTATGCAAAAATCTGGATTTGTGAAATGTGATCCCTGGAAATATCATGTAAAGGATTTAAGCCCCTCTGAACTAAGAAATGTTAAGAACCTTTAAAGTGCATAGCCTTAAGACTTTAAAGTATGGAGAGTCTGTGTTGCTTAGCATGGTCATATAGAGGAGAGAACTTAGTACAGTATCGTACAAAACTTTTGTAACAATTAATGGATTTTAAGCCCTGGTGGGTTTATCCCATTTAAAATCACAAGTGATGTTTATAACCTTATTGATTTATTTAAGAGTATTTCTGCAACTTATTTTTAAAAATCATGGTGGTGTACAATAAAAACATTAAAGCAACTTACAAATAATGGATCAAATTACTGAGGGGCGATTGGACATTTTCTTTCTTTAAGTAAATCTTACTAAAAACACATTTATTCAAAAGTTACCATTCAGCTTTGTCCACTGCTATAATACCACAGAATGATCACTCCAGCCCTCAGTCCTTCATCCCGGTCATGTTGGCTCGCCAATTACCCTCAGTAGGAACCCAACTCCCGTCTGGTTTACTAGACATTTTCAATCAATACATCCACTCTACAGACACCCCTGAGATGATGATGGCATTAAAATATCTGGTTCTTCAATAAAAGAGAAAAAAAATTCTTTAAATTGCATCAGTGGCATATTGGCAAAATCTGTCTCCAGCGTCTTGCATTTGACACAGTGTTTGTTAGAACACATTTATAGTGCCATGCTTCAACTTATGATTCCCGCCAAAGAGAACTTTACTGAGTTGTCAAGAACTCTTGGCCCACATCCTAGAGTAACAAGGACTTTGTCCTGAAGCCTATGAAATACTAAGAGAATGGAGCAGCTACTGACGCCACATTCCCAAACATGACACTCCTTATTTAAATAGAATGCTTGACATGTTCTGGTCTGATGATGGAACCCAATGGAGAATGCGGCAAGGTGGACCAAACATTGCTGGTCCACAGAGAGCTCCTGGTAACAGTTCTCACAGTAGTTTCTCAATCAATCATTCTTCCCCGGGAACTTTGGGAATTATAGCTCTGTGAGGTGTGCCTCCATATTTGTTGCCAGAGTGACAATGCTGTTGTTTCAGTGGTTCTTCAGCCACCTTTTTGGTAGGGATTGGATTGCACCCTTAATTTAATTTCTGATGGTGCAGTGAAGGTGCCAGCTAGGGATGGGCAAATCTGTCAGTTTTGCTTTCTCTTGGTTTCCAATTTTTCCCGTTTTGATTTGAGGTCTCAACATTTCCACATCAACTTGTGATTTTTGTGTCTGAATGTCTCTGACTATTCACATTCCTATACAGTTTTGTCTAATATACGAATCATTGCAAACCCACATTCCTTCCAGTGGATATGCATTTTCACTGATAGTTTCACTGATTATTTTTAAGCACACTTTGCCTCAGTTTGACATGCATTTTTGTACATATTAAGGCTGGAGAAGTGCATTGCAAAATTTGGTAACGTGAATTTCAAGGGGTGGCTGCATTTCACTTCATGTATTGCTTCAGAAAGTGAGGCCTTTGAATATGAACTAAATCAAATTTATTCCTCATCCCTAGTGCCAGCTGAATCTCCAATGGGAGGGTGGGCTAAAGAACAAGGGCCAGCACAGGCACATTTCATTGTTACTTGTCTTTCCAGCTGTAGGCCTTCCAGCTCACCATGAGACAATGAAACTCTTAAAGGGTTGTGTTATACGTTATTTTCCTGAGAAACACACAAATAGCTCTTTGTAAGAACATATGAGTATTTTGTAACTTGCAACCTACAACATAGGGCTGTGTGTGCCCAGATCAAGAACTAAAAACACGTGGAAGCCAAAAATGATTGCAGACAAAAATAAAATAATTTTGCAATGCATATATTGCCAAGTACATTTCGCCCCGCCTCTCAGAACAAAGGTTGATCTCTGTACCAACATATAATTGCAGGGGAGAGAGTAGCTCTTTAGTAAAGATACATTTGAAAAGTTGTGTGCTTGCTAGATTATTTCTTTCCTGTTTTAGTTATGATTTAATAGTAAATTGCCTTGGGTGATATTCTGCTGAGAACATTAGATAACAAAAATTAAAATAAATTAATGCACATGAAGCAAAAAATTCATCTTTGCAAGAGCTAAGGAAAGTTTAGTGTTTTCTGAACAAACTAAAATGAAGGAGTAGTTACACAGAATATGTGGAGCTGGAAGATACCTAGTACAATGTTAGCCCCTGGCACACTGCCGAATCCAATAGTTCAAGCAGAGGAGGACCACCATTTTAGAAACGCTGCTCTAGAACATTCCCCAAGCACCAGTGTTTAGTTGTTGTTTTTGAGATAGCTGTATACTTCGATACAGATTCACTTCCTCATCATGTTATGAAATTTGACACATTCCACACATACTTGACTTTGTACAATAGTGTTGACAAGGTCTTTTACTGCTCTGCCAATCTTTGATTCCTTGGGCTTTGTAGTTTGAGCAAACTTTTTTTAAAGTGCATAACTTTTACTGACACAGATACTGAGAAGTGCCGCCCTCATCTTGTCCCCATTTGCCAGAAGTTCATGGTTTTGTCTGTCCACATACTGCTGCCAGTCTGGATTAAATCCTTCAGCTTTCCTGTAGGACATTGTCACAGTCCGGTTCACGGGCGATTGAAGTCCCAGCAGGGGAAATTAGGACCAGGGGCAAGATGGCGGGGTGGGGACAGGAACGGGGGTCCAGAAGCCAGGAAACCAAGAGTCCAAGGATCAGAGAGCCAGGAGTCAAGAAGCCAAGGGTCAGGAGGCAAGGAGACACGAAGTCAGGGTCCGAGGATCAAGAAGCAAGGAGTCAAGAAGTCAAGGGTCCGAGGATCAAGAAGCAGGGAGTCAAGAAGCCAAGGTTCAAGGATCAGGAAGCAAGAAGCCAAACGCAGCAAGGCAGGAAGCGTGTTGCTGTGGCAAAGAGCTGAAGAGAAATGCTGACCTTATAATCCTTCCCAGCTCTTGCCACCAGGTGCTGTGAGTTACCAATCAGCCTCACCTGCCTCTTCAGAACAAACTTAGGAAGGCCCCAGTCCTGCAAAGTCCTATTGGTCACAGGGCCTGGCTCCTGCACGCACACCTGACAGACATGTTACATCTTCTCATTGCCACTGTTCAGTTCCACACTATTAAAGAAAGTAGAATCTACTCACTGTTTGTAGTGTAGGTACTAACCATTTATTGAAGAAGAGGCAAACACACACGGAATAGGAAAATGAGAGGACCACACACCTTTCACAGCGGGTAGCGTTGCAGCTGGGCATCTGGGCTCTTGTGGTCTGGCTCTGGCTCTGGCTCTGAAGGAGCGTCTCCACCCCCATCGTTCTGCCTGGATGCTGAGGTCCAGCGCCGAGGGACTTCTGGTGGTTCCCTCATTGCAAGAAGCAAAGCTACAGGGAACCAGGCAGAGGGCCTTCTCGGTGGTAGCACCCGCCCTGTGGAACGCCCTCCCATCAGATGTCAAAGAGATAAACAACTACCTGACATTCAGAAGACATCTGAAGGCAGCCCTGTTCAGGGAAGTTTTTAATGTGTGACATTTTAGTGTATTTTTGGTCTTCGTTGGAAGCCACCCAGAGTGGCTGAGGAAACCCAGCCATATGGGTGGGGTACAAATAAATTAGTATTAGTATTAGTATTAGTATTAGTATTAGTATTAGTATTAGTATCAGTATTATTAGTATATCCGGCTTGGGGGCAGGGGATTGATGCCCCCATCGCACCAATCCCGGTCACGTCACTCCCGCCCAGCCTATCAATGCCGCAACTTCCCTCTCTTGCCTCCTCGCTGGATCTCCCAACCCACCCGCCTTCTTTTTAAGCTTTGGTATGACATGACCTTGTTATGGACAAAACATCAGCCACCTTATTGTTGGGGCTGGGTAGGAATTTTTCCACTTGGCAAATTTGCACCTGCCATTTGGTTTTCGCCTACCTTGTAGCAATTGTCACAACTTTGTAAGGTTAGGATTTGGGTAAGCCTTTGTTTATTTTTATTTTTTTTAAAATAAATTTTTATTGATTTTCCAACATATATTAAGACACAATACAACTAACAACACATAAACGAACAAACATATAAACACGTATAATTTCATAACCTCTTTTTCTTAAACCTTGTTTCAACGACTTCCCCATACCTCCCTTTTCTGCATCCCTGTTTTATAATATAATAATAATAATTTATTATTTGTACCCCGCCCATCTGGCTGGGTTTCCCCAGCCACTCTGGGCGGCTTCCATAGAAAACCAAAAATACACTAAAATATCACAGATTAAAAACTTCCCTGAACAGGGCTGCCTTAAGATGTCTTCTGAATGTCAGGTAGTTATTTATCGCTTTGACATCCGATGGGAGGGCGTTCCACAGGGCAGGCACCACTACCGAGAAGGCCCTCTGCCTGGTTCCCTGTAGCTTTGCTTCTCGCAATGAGGGAACCGCCAGAAGGCCCTCGGCGCTGGACCTCAGCATCCGGGCAGAACGATGGGGGTGGAGATGCTCCTTCAGGTATACTGGGCCGAGGCCGTTTAGGGCTTTAAAGGTCAACACCAGCACTTTGAATTGTGCTCGGAAACGTACTGGGAGCCAACGTAGGTCTTTCAAGACCGGTGTTATGTGGTCTCGGCGGCCGCCCCCAGTCACCAGTCTAGCTGCCGCATTCTGGATTAGTTGTAGTTTCCGAGTCACCTTCAAAGGTAGCCCCACGTAGAGCGCATTGCAGTAGTCCAAGCGGGAGATAACCAGAGCATGCACCACTCTGGCGAGACAGTCCGCGGGCAGGTAGGGTCTCAGCCTGCGTACCAGGTGGAGTTGGTAGACAGCTGCCCTGGACACAGAATTGACCTGCGCCTCCATGGACAGCTGTGAGTCCAAAATGACTCCCAGGCTGCGCACCTGGTCCTTCAGGGGCACAGTTACCCTATTCAGGACCAGGGAGTCCTCCACACCAGCCCGCCCCCTGTCCCCCAAAAACAGTACTTCTGTCTTGTCAGGATTCAACCTCAATCCATTAGCCGCCATCCATCCTCCAACTGCCTCCAGGCACTCACACAGGACCTTCACCGCCTTCACTGGTTCCGATTTGAAAGAGAGGTAGAGCTGGGTATCATCTGCATATTGATGGACACCCAGTCCAAACCCCCTGATGATCTCTCCCAGTGGCTTCATATAGATGTTAAAAAGCATGGGGGAGAGGACGGAACCCTGAGGCACCCCACAAGTGAGGGCCCAGGGGTCTGAGCACTCATCCCCCACCACCACTTTCTGAACACGGCCCAGGAGGAAGGAGCGAAACCACTGCATAACAGTGCCCCCAGCTCCCAGCCCCTCTAGACGGTCCAGAAGGATGTTATGGTCGATTGTATCAAAGGCCGCTGAGAGATCCAGCAGAACTAGGAAACAACTCTCACCTTTGTCCCTAGCTCGCCGGAGATCATCAACCAGCGCGACCAAGGCAGTTTCAGTCCCATGATGAGGCCTGAATCCTGATTGGAAGGGATCCAAATGGTCCGCATCCTCCAGGAGTGCCTGGAGTTGTTCAGCAACCACGCGCTCAATCACCTTGCCCAAGAATGGAAGATTTGAGACTGGGCGATAGTTGGCCATACTGGCCGGGTCTAAAGATGGTTTTTTAAGAAGCGGTTTAATGACCGCCTCTTTCAGCGGATCTGGGAATGTTCCCTCACAGAGGGAAGCATTCACCACCCCGCAGAGCCCATCGCCCAGCCCTTCCCGGATTGCTTTTATTAGCCAGGATGGGCAAGGATCAAGGAGACAGGTGGTTGGTTTCACGCGTCCAAGCAGCCTGTCCACATCCTCGGGGGTAAGCTTTTCCAGCAACCCCTCATTTCAATTACTTATAAGTCACTTTCTTTAATCCTTTTTCTCTTACCCAGTTATTTGTCACTGCAATTCTGTTTTACATTACCCATGACATTTTAGCACTCATTAATTTTACAACAGTTCTTAAGATAAACTTTAAATTTCTTCCAATCTTCTTCCACCGTCTCTTTCCCTTGGTCGCGGATTCTGCCAGTCATCTCAGCCAGTCCCATATAGTCTATCACCTTCGTCTGCCACTCTTCCAGCGTGGGTAGTTCTTGTGTCTTCCAATACTTTGCTAAAAGAACTCTTGCTGCTGTTGTAGCGTACATAAAAAACGTCCTATCTTTCCTTGACACCAATTGGCCCACCATGCCCAGGAGAAAGACCTCTGGTTTCTTATGAAAGGTACACTTAAGTACCTTCTTAATTTCATTATAGATCATTTCCCAGAAGACCTTGATCCTTGGGCACGTCCACCAAAGGTGGTAGAAAGTACCTTCAGTTTCATTACATTTCCAGCATTTATTATTGGGCATATGATAGATTTTTGCAAGCTTGACTGGGGTCATGTACCACCTATAAATCATTTTCATAATGTTCTCTCTTAAGGCATTACATGCCGTAAACTTTATACCGGTGGTCCATAACTGTTCCCAGTCAGCAAACATAATGTCATGACCAATGTCTTGTGCCCATTTAATCATAGCTGATTTAACCATCTCATCCTGTGTATTCCATTTCAACAGCAAGTTATACATTCTTGACAAATTCTTAGTATTGGGTTCCAACAATTCTGTTTCTAGTTTTGATCTCTCCACCTGGAAGCCAATTTTCCTGTCCTGTTGGGTAAGCCTTTGTTTAAGGGAGGGGAGGTTGTAGCCTCCGCCTGCCCCTCCTCAATAAGGGTATCCTGTTAAAGGGATCCAGGGTGTGGATACTGTCCGAGGCCCAGATGTGGGCTAGGGCCCTGCCACGACCCCAACGGAGACCTCTCAGGGTGCCCCTATTTGATGTAAGTCATAGGGCTCCCCCTTTCGGTGGTTAACCCTTAGTTTGACTCCCTGCAGATGGGTGGGAGTCAATATATAGTCTGATTTCACCCAATGCCTAGGCCAAACTGCTCACATCTGTAACCAATAAAGTTGTGGCCTGTTTTAGCCCATAAACCTAAATACTCTTGTCAGTGTGTTTATTAATCAATAGGGAACTATTGGGGCCTTGGCACGCAATAAAACAGAAGAAAAGTCTGAGGGTGGAATCTTTAGCACCAACCTTCATTGAAAGTTGAACCCTTTTCCCATCTGACATTCACATGTAAGGATGTATTTAGGGATATAACTAGTTAATTTAGTCTCACTAAATTGATTATCTTTGTTAATCAATAAAGTTGTGCTTCTTTAACCTGTATCCAGCATCCTGTCCTTTCACGGTGGGGGGGCCAATGAGCTTTGAACTTTGTGGTCCATGTTCTCTGCGGCAGATGAGCAGCATCAGTTCAGTGACCTGTAGAGAACACAGAGCTTCTGTATGTCTTTGCCACATACTTTCCCACCCACATTCAAATACCATTTAGCCCCAGCCCTGTGGTCCCCCCGGATTCCTCTTCACTTATACCTCCCACAATGTAATCATTGTTTGCAGGGGGTGGAACTTAGCATTAGGAGACAGAAAATTAGCTCCCCAACCCCTTGTGATAAATTAATCTGCCAAAAGGCACACCCCTCCCTAATAACTGTAAATTTTAAAAGACCTACCACTTGGCTTGGAGCTATCCTGAATTTGAATGGGGTAGATTTGGAAAGAAATGAAACCTGAGTGTTTCCTTTTCAAAACAAAGCAACTCTTTGCATATTTTAAATGCACTGCAATCAACCTCCCCTAGACAAAACTCTGAATGCCATTTCCTAGCAGAATGTCTAAAGAGCAAATTCGGCTACAAAAGAAGCTTATTAAAGAGTAATGAAGACTGTCAAAAAATTGCACACTTAAAAGCTAGTAAATAACAAAGTGAGGCTTTTAGTCGTTCTGGCTGGACAATGTGAGGTCAGAAAGAAACAACATATTCAGCAGCACTGCAATTGGGCTTTTGATGATGCACATCTTTAACAAAGGTTACTTATTTACGTCTCCTATACCTAGACAAATTGCAGTGGTTTATGTGAATACCACTGGTGTTATCCACTGTTTTTATATACGTGATAGAGGACAGCTGCATCAGAAATGCAGGCATCCATTATGTTCTATACAAATGAAGGGCATTCATCATGTCTGTGTCCCTGTAAGACTTTGATGTTCTCACAGCCTCTTATTATACAGCAGTGTTTTTATACCTGTGGGAACAGCTAGGTGGGTGGGTATGGAAGCCCAAGAGCAATGGGCAGTCATCTTCCTCGCAACAGCCCACCATTCCCTTCACTCAGTGCTGGATTACCAAATAGGAAAAGCAGGCACCGGCCCAAGGGCACCACACCTTTTAGGGGGCACGTGACAATGGATCAACATAATTTTTATTTCAACTTGAAAGTTAATTACAATCAAGCCTAGTAGAAGCTTCAAGATAATTTGTGAAGGGGACCTAGAGGCCTCCACAGGGTTAAATCTGGCACTGCCTTCATGCAGTTATTCAAGGCTCAGATGGATGGGACTGTCCTCTCTGAGCATGGTGATGCTGTGATTATTCACTTATGCCTACAAGATTTAACAAATACTGCACCAAAGAATCCAGGTGTGTATACAACTCAGGAAGATGATGAAAGAGGAGGGGTGAAATCAGTGCTGGGTGGGGCTCCACATGCTGGTAGTGTGATGGGTGCATCCATCATATTTCAAGACACTCTTGTGCAACCTGGTGCACAGTTTGAGAAGCACTGCCATAGGAGTTCTACCAAGGTCAGAATTCAGAGGAGCAGGACGGATTCTTCTTCTAACCAGCTTCAGCAAGGCCAGGACTCCCCATTGCCTTCTTCCACTCTTCTGACACTGACACATCAATACAAGCATTCAAGGTAGACATCGGGCTCAGAGTAGAGAGGAGGACAAGGGGACCATTTGGCCTTTGCTTATGAAAACAGGGCTGTCCCACTTGTCTGAGGTGCAGCAGCAAACATCCTTGCCTCACAAGTGCGAGGCTGGTCATGTTATTTTGCCACCAGAGGCAGACAATCCCACAAGTGCCTCTCTCCTTCCCTGGCAGTATAAATGCAACACTAATGAATGTAATAAATGAGTTTGCTGCCCTTTCATGATGCTCACGGTCAAGGACTTGAGGTGACTGCCTCACTCTGCAAGCCAGAAGGCACTTTCTGGTGAAGCAGCCAACAGCTAGTAGGTTAGCAGCTCATGACATTGTGGCCAAGTGAGAGTCTGGCCTCTGCACATCTTAGCTGCAAAGGGTTTCTCTTCCTTACCCAACACACACCCAGTCTCCACATTCTGAAAGAACAGGAAAGTGAGGGTACTGAAGTGCAAAAACGGACAGAGAGAAGATGTTTTGCCTATTTTCATAATAGAGGCTGGTGGGAATATAGTTCCTTGCCACATCTGAGTTTCCAAAGCCAGCCTTCACTTTTGGAGTGAAGAGAGCAGGGTTAACAGGAGAGCTAATGGTAACTATAGCTCCACTGGATGCTTTTCCGAGCAATCGAATTCTTGTATTTGTTATAGGTCTGCTTATTCTTTCAAGTACGGTTTTTGATTTGATTAGTTAATAGGCTAAATCCGGTGCCATGGGAAATATTTTCCCCATCTTACCCTCCTCTGCTTTTAATAGCCACACCATAATTGTACACAGTGCCTTGAGCAAAACTTAATTCACTTGAACTGATTTACATCTGTATGCACTGATGGGGGAATAGTTGTTTTGAAATGTAATGGCGCAACAAGCGTATGCAGCCGTAAATAACCAATTGGGTTGGGTTCAGATCAAACTTGAGTTGTGCAGGAATTTGGCTCGTTTTAATGGCTTCAGTTGATTTTATTTTTGTTCATCCCTTAATATCCTGCCTCTTTTTCTACCCGCTAATCCGGCAAAACATCTGCAGTTATCAGATACCGTTTCATCTTGAATATCGTTTGACAGCCTTAGGGTTGACAGCAGAATGCTCATAAACTTATTATGATGTGAGCAGAGCCTTGGAATCCCATGCTCGCTCATGTAAGCATGACTCTCAAAAGTAAGTTAAACAAGAATCTTTGAGCAGACTTACATTTTTTTCAGAATATAGCAAATGCATTTCCTTATAAATCCAAAGGATGTGCAGATAACGTGGGTGTTCACACAGAATCATACAAGATTAGGTTACAGTTTCTGAAACTTTAATAAGGAGAGGAGGAGGTGGTGGTACTTTTTGCCATCACCATGTGACATAACCATGAAAGGCAGTGTTATCCAGCTGATAAATATTGGTTTTTAACTCCCAAGTCCGGAGTTCAAATCTCCACAGAATTCACTGGCTGCCTTTTGGCAATTCCCTCTCTTTTCCTCTCAGCCTATTCTGTCTCACAGGGTTGTTGTGTTAACAAAAAGTAAAACCCATGTAGCTTCCTGAGCAATCTGAAAGGAAAGCAAGATTTTTAAAAACCCAACTATGTTAAAGAAGGAAGAGTGTCATGGTCCAATGTGATCTAGCTGTTTCTCTAAATCATGGGTGGAGAACTTTTTTCAGCCTGAGGTCCATGTTCCCTTCTGGGCAACCATCCAAGGACCGCATGCTGGTGGTGGGTGGGGCCAGCGGCAAAAGCAGGCAAAGCAATTAATGTGAATCTTACCTTTGGGCAGTTTGCTAGTTTCTACAAACACCCACACACTCCTTTCCATCCTCCATGCAGGCAAGCAAGAGGCATGATTGGAGCTCATGGACACATTGCTGCCAGGCAGAATCTCTCATTGTGGATACAAAGCCAAGCCCATGAACAGTGTGACCCAGGAGGATGTGGGGCCAGGGGAAAGTTGCAAAGGGCCAGAAGAAGATGCCTGGGCAGCTGTGTTTGGGCCCCAGGCCTGAGGCTCTCTACTCCTGCTTTAGATGTTAGCAAAGTGACCACCATTCTGATAAGCAGGTTCTGTGTTGACAGGGAGGACTCCCCCCCCCCTATGATCCCTGCCACTAAGGTAGGGCTAGGAGAAACCCCTGAAACCTGGGAAAGTCACTGCCAGTCTGCATAGACAATACTAAACCTGATAGACTGATGGTCTAACTTGGTATAAGGCAATTTCCTAAGTTTGTACAGGACTGCAATCTTAGTCGTGACTAATGCTAATTGAATTGGGGTCTGTGCCTTTAATTGGCTGTGAAAAACAACACAGTTCTATGTCAGGAAATTTCTTAGCAAGAGCTGGGCATCTCTTTGTCCCTTTGGCATGCCCTTGTCCATGGTGCTATCATTTACTGTATCTTCTTGCATTGTTTCCACTCTTTGAGCTTCCCTAAAATGATTTTCTAATTGGCTCGAGTGAAATGACTTTGTGCTACAGAAAAGACTCTGGGCAGTTGCTTTTGGCTCCTACCAAAGGGGCAACAAACAAACAAACAGATTTGGGTGGCTGTTGACAGCTGTTTTATTTGTGTTCACGTTATCAGGCCAAGCACATGCAAACGATATGAATAAATAACATGCAAATGTCCCCGGGTAGGGCAAATTTCAGCTTCATCAGATTATCCCCAAGCTAGTTTTTGACCAAATTTAATGGCACTGAATCCTTTTGCAGTGATTGCCACAGGAAAAATCTGTTGTGGAAATATAAAGAGGGAATTAGTTGGCTTTTCTCTTTCTTTGTTTAGCAGTATTATTATGTCCATGTGTGTTTCCAAACAGCTTGTCTCATTGGTGCCTGTGGAGCAAGAATGACTCATGTCGCCACCATTATAGCTGGCTAATCATCACTATTATTTAGCAACGCAACCATTCCACCATTCTGCCCTTCAACAAGCTGACTGAATTGTCAATCCATCGTCATCTACAGGCAAAATATCTACAGGCATTTTAGAGACTGGCAGTAACACCATATTGTTGGCACCATTTGCTGCAAGATACTTTGATACCTGAATGATTAGATTCATTCTGGATGGATGGAGCTATAGATTAAGTCTGCCTGATAACTATGTGCCCGTTCGTATATGCAGTTCCATTCAGCCATGCGTGCCAACACATGATCGTATGGAGAATCATTGCAGTTTTCTTTTTCATATTGCACTGTCAATTGGTGACCAGGAAAAGTGACTTTTCAGTGTGGATGCCCCATGCATAGGAACACAGGAAATACCTTTACATTGAGTCAGACCCATTATCCCAATACAGTGGTACCTCAGGTTACAGATGCTTCTGGTTACAGACTCCCCTAACCCAGAAATAGTACCTCGGGTTAAGAACTTTGCTTCAGGATGAGAACAGAAATTGTGTGGTGGCGGTGTGGCAGCAGCAGGAGGCCCCATTAGCTAAAGTGGTGCTTCAGGTTAAGAACAGTTTCAGGTTAAGAACGGACCTCCAGAATGAATTAAGTTCTTAACCCGAGGTACCACAGTAGTTGATGTAAGTCAGTACTGTGAGTACTAGCCAACATTTCAGACATGGAACTTTCCCAGTCCTAAGTAGACATGCCAGGAATTAAGTGTGGTACCTTCTGCATGCAAAGTGGATGCACTCTGACTGAGCTACAGCCTTCCCATGGAATGCTCTTCCCAGAATGTCCAGGACTAACTAGCTCTGAAGTCCAATATGCATCAAACTGACCGTTTTATCCTCTGGGGCTTGTAACCGAGTGATAGATTCCCTGCTTCTGTTATTTGTTCTTACCTGCTGATTCCCCCCCTGCTTTTTTCTCCATTGTTTTTATTGTTTGTTGCTTTAAAAAAAACTTGAAAGGTTTTTAAAAAGACATTGAAAGGTGTGTTTTTTTGTTGTTTTGCAAGATGCTTTGGATATTTTTAGAATTTTCATCTTTATTTTTGAATAAGTATATGCAAAGAATCTGAGATACATCAATCAAAAGCAAGTTGCAAGTATTTTAAACAAATAAAAACATACCAAATGTTTGTCCTGTCTTTGCGCATGGCATGTGCCTCTAGCACATTTGAAAGATAAGACCATTACTTTTCAGAGCCAAAGACAAATGTAACCTGCAAGGGAAATGCCAAGAGTCATTTTTTTCATCAGAAGACCCCTGCTGGATCAGACCAAAGGCTTAGCTAGTCCAGCATTCTGTTTTCACAGCGGCCAATGAGATGCCTCTGCAAAGTCCACAAGCAGGAGGACATGAGCACAATAGCACTCTCCTTTTCGTGCTCCAGCAACTGCCTCTGTTAACGGAGGCATTGCAATGTATATAGTTTAAGATTCATAGCATTGTGCGGGCGAAATGGTAATGTTAGGTTCTGAATCTGTATTTGCCTGGGATCAAATCCAAAAGTTAAACTTCAGATTAATTTGATCAGCCCACCACATCTGACCCTCTAAGTATGAGTTGTGTGATCCTAATTGGAATGCACTGTGATTGCTTCCCATTTCCTGTTAAAATTTCTTAACTTATTCAAAACTTGGCATTTGGCTCCAACTGTGTGGTTGTCTCCTAAGGAGCCCATTATCACAGATTACATTTATATTTTATAATATCTCCTGGTGTACTCATGAATAAACGACCACATAATCCAACAAGTTCACTCTCCATTACAAGTTTTCAAGGAGCCTGGTGCCAAAATCACTTTCAGGTTCAGAGAAGCAAATGTAGTTTGTCTGACCTCCCATAACATTATTAGGAATAGGGATGCTTGAAGAATTTGTTCCTTGTGGATTCTGATATGAACCAACTAAATCCACACCTCCTGAACTAAGGTGCAGCCTGGGAAACACAATTTTGCCTTCTGATTTTGCACCTCTCTGAATTTTTGTGATGCTGTTCTTGGCTAAAAAACAACAACAACTGAAAACGCTGATTTTACCATAAAATACTTTAACCCTGCAATCCTTTGGTCTCAGCGTGGAGAGAAAGGTTCAACCTCAGAGATGCAAATGTGATGTTGGGTGCATCTTCATTATCTTCATCATCACCATGAAAAGCTCTGCAGCCTACAAGCCCTAAGACTGGACTAAAAAGGAGTGTGACAAGAGAGACTGGATGCATGCAATAGGCAGATTGAGGAAAGGCACACAGCTGAAAGATCTGTAGCCTTACAAGTCCCTCAATATTTACCCAAACCAGGGTATGAACTACACCATTATTCCTAATGGAAAGGAAATAGTTAAAGGAAAGGAAAGGAAAGGAAAGGGAAGGGAAGGGAAGGGAAGGAAGGAAGGAAGGAAGGAAGGAAGGAAGGAAGGAAGGAAGGAAGGAAAAGACAGAGGAACTCAAGAGCACTGGTGTGAGCGTGTCAGTACATTGGAAAACATTGGGTTTTCTCTGTCTTTCATTATCTTACCACCTGCTCCCTCTCCTTTAGGATTTCATCCTTAGAAATCCGTGTTTTCAGATTAAATATGAGTATAGGTGCAAATTTGGTAAGAAAATGCATACTTAAATATGTACAGTGGTACCTCAGGTTACAGATGCTTCAGGTTACAGACTCTTTGGGTTACAAACTCTGCTAACCAGGAACTGGTTGCTCCAGGTTAAGAACTTTGCCCCAGGATAAGAATGGAAATCCTGCGCCAGCAGCGCAGCGGTAGCGGGAGGCCCCATTAGCGAAAGCCCATCTCAGGTTAAGAACCATTTCAGGTTAAGAACGGACCTCCGGAACGAATTAAGTTCTTAACCTGAGGTACCACTGTATTCAAATATCATTTTTTGTGCATTTTTAAAGAAGATATACAGATTAATGAGGACATAGGGTGAGAAAAACATATGAACACATGGGGCAACTGCACAGAGAAGAAAAAGACTGTCCATCACTCATCAGGAATTCACATCTGAAATTAGTTGAATGAAGTGCACCTAAGTGTGATTGATCGTGTCCTGGGTATTTTCAAATTTTTATCATAACCAATATTGAATGTAGTATTGCAACAGTTTCCACAAACAGAAACAGAGAATAATTTGACATCAAAAAAATCCCAAATGTACTCTTCCAAATATTTATGAGGTAGGGCTGCAATCCAAGAAATACCCCTTTCTGAACTCAGTGGGACTTACTCATGAGTAGATATGCACAGGCTTGGCCCGCATAATGCATATATCCAAATGTAGGTTTCCAAGTCAAATTTACTTTTGAAAGTGCATCATTTACAGGAGATCTATATTCATTAAAGCAGAAATATTGAGCCTCTGCCAGATGTTGCTGGACCACAGCTCCCTTAATCCACAACCATTAGTCATACTGGCTAGGGCTGATGTGAGTTAGAGTCCCAAAACATCCAGCGGACACCATGTTAGGCACCCCTGCACTAAACTGATGAAATGGCTGCTGTTGAAGCGCGCTAAATATCTGTGTCCTAGTTCTTGTTATAGGCATTTCTATTAGATCTCTAAGTGGCCACTTAAGCTAATAAATGTCATTCAATTGTGTGAAAAACACCGTAGTTAATATATGTCACTTAATAGTGAGAACAGATGCTGAATGGCTATATAACCAGCAATGTATTTAAATGCTATTAATATGTATAATGCAGTCATTTGGAAATGATAAACACAGCTCCAGAATACACTTTTGCCCAATGTAGTAAATTTCTCCACCAACAGTATTCTACCCCTTTTTCCTGCACCCTCTATAAATCCCAATTGCTTGTGTCCTACAGCACCTTGGTCCAGGCCACCAAATTTGACAAGTAATTCAAATTTTGCTAATGAAGCCAGTTTGTATGCTCTGATTTGCATTTTATATTCTGGACAAGGACTCTTGAGTTTTCTTCTCTGTGGAACTGGTAATTCTGCAAAGCCCCAAAATATCACAAGCAGAATAAATTATGGAAATTGCACAAACCATGTACTAATTAAATAAACATTTTCTGTGTCGTATATAGAATTCCTTGTTGTGTGTGTTTGTGTGTGCACACACATATTCATCCTCCTCCATAACATCTTGCTGTGTCCAGACATTGCAGCATCAACTTTTATAATCTCAGGCTAAACAAGATGAGTTATGACTCCAGGGAGGTGTAAATAGTCAACACAATATTTGAAGATTTAGCCACACAACTCTCTGGGCAAATGGTGCTTAATATTTACACACAAATCTCTTTCTTTCTGTGGGTATTAGTCAGATGTTTAATGCCATTTTGATAAAGTGCTATGTGGTTTGCCCTAGTTTATAAGATCCTTGGGGTTTCTGTTGTGTTTAGCTTTTTCTAAAAGGGAAAAAAAAACTAATGAAAAACTTTGGGTTATATTTAGCTTCCGGGTAGGAACTTGAAGTTCAAGAAAGATGTAAAGACATCCCAATGTCACTGGCTGGAAACAAATTGTGTGTGTGTGTGTGTGTGTGTGTGTGATTTGTATTAGTATTGATCTTATTTGTAAACAGCTTCTCAAAGTGATATAACAGTAAAACAACAGAAACCTACATAAATGCAATTTCAATCCAATGCAAATAAAAATTGCATCCCAAATGGAAGATTCAAGGGAAACCTTTGATCTTCATTGCAACAGTTATTTAAAAGAGAAGCCTCCCAATGTCTGCAAACCAGTCAGTCTTTGTCTTGCAAAATGTAATGAGGCCACATGTATATCCCAAGGAAACCAGAGAATTGTACACAATATATATCTTTTATTTTTTTATAAAATCTGCCCTATGATTTGCTGCTTGTGTGGCTGAATCATTTTACCACTCCGGAAGTTCTGAGCAGCAAAAGTGCTGAACTTTGAGCAAAAGTGTAGTTTCCCATTCCTCCTCCTGTTATCCTTTTTTTTTTTTAATGTTGAGTTAGCAGAGTTTCAGATTTATGGAGTGACTTGTCAGATTATTTTCACTGGTTCAATAAAGCAAGAATTCTTCTATGCTTACCACATATTAAGGAAAATCTAAGTAAATGAACTCTTTATTTCTTTCATTTTAATTTTTTAAAAAATTATATAATTTAAATTAGGGGAGAACAAGTTTATGGGCTCTGTTATGTTATTATTATTATAAGCCAAAAATCCACCAGTCAGAATCAGGTGAAAAAGATATACACATAATTAAAGAATGCTGGGTCCAGGAACTTTGTGTATCTTAACTAAACTGAGCTCACAGTCTTTCCACACAAAAATCCACTCCTGGTTACACACACACACCCCACAATACATTCACATATGTTTACCAGTGCAACACTAGTCACAACACATTCAAACCTGAAAGTCAGTTTAATTCAGAGTAGCCTGTTAAATGCAGAGACTCTTCCGTGTTAACTAGATTGTGCACTGCAGTTGGCATTTCTGGGAACAATGCTGCAAAAACAGAATTGCTGAGTGATTTGACCTGATGCTTTTCTGTGGTTCCCGGAACTTGTAAGAGCAATTTACAGTCACACATTGGCTTTTTTTTTCTGAAGGAGTCCAAAAACAGCTCTGTAATCATTTGCATATGATGTCCTCGTGCTTAAAGACTTTATTAAAAATGTTCACTTAAATAATTCTTCCTATTGTCTGCATTCTTCAGTTTCTATATGAATGTAATTTATATGTACTACCAAGTTATGTGACTATAGCTTCCCATCCTTGCTGCAGAGTAAAAACCTTTGTATAATTTAAGAATATTGCCAAGGTTTTTCATACCGGCACTAAAAGGATACAGTATATCCAAATTCTGCATCAAAATTCTGTTTAAAAAAATAATGAGATAATTGAGCAAGCATTGCAAACTCACAGGAGCAGGAGGTTGCTGGTAAAATTGCCAACTCCAGAGGCCTACAAACAGTGTAGAAGAAATAATAATAATAAATTGCTGAAATCTATTGAGTTTAGGTTGCTGTTTTTAAAAATAATAATTATAGTCTATTCCTAGGCATCTTATTCAGAAGTAAATCTTGTTGAGTTCAATATGATTTATTGCCAGGTTGTACATAAGACTGAAGCGTGTCTCAATAAATACTTGATTTGAGTGCAAATTCTGAACTGTGCATATTGACTCATTTGCACAGAATAACTCTGTGTGCTTCATATTCAAAGGTTGGAGATATAGGTGGTCATGACACTCCAACGTCCTCCTCTTAAAATGTGCACTGGAAATATAGAAAATGGAACAGTTGTAAAATAATAACAATAACGTGGAGGACATCTGGCCATCCTGTCTGACGTAGAAGGCAACAGCTGTTTGAATGTCATAGCCATGCTGGAAAAGAATACAAGATTTGACACATTGGAACAGATTAATGGAACCAGTGCCAGATGTTTCAGAGGATGCTGGATAACTCTCAGAGTTGTGCAAAAATGAGGAACCAATGAGGGATGAATTTCCATGTACAATATACAGTAGAACCCCACTATCTGTATGCCAATTAGCTGAAGATCTTTGGGAACCTAGTGCACATCATGTCCCCTTACTGACAGATGCACAGTGTGGCAATTTGTACTCATTCACATCCTACATTCCTACAAGAGTATTTCTTTTCCTTTGTCCATCACAACATTTTTAGACAAGTGAGAAAGTTATTCTTTCAACAGATAGAGAAGAGATCCACCTTCAGTTGTTTAATCTGTCCTCACCTTTCTCCAGATATTCATACAAGTAAGGCTTTCAGTCCTGGGCCTTGTCTTTCAAGTTCTACCTCTAGGAGAAAGAAGTAAGTTCTGCACTCCCCAAACAGGTTTGCTTCTATCATCTTATTTTCAGACATCTGGGGCTGGTCCAAGATGCCTGAACTGAAGGAAATGTCATTCCTAACCCCATTCCACAAACAGAAGCTGACAGGATGGCCTGTTGAATCAGGAGTAAAAATACAATAAGAACAAAAGCAACTGACAATCCCTTCCCTTTCGTGACACCAAAACCTGAAGCAGCTGCCTCATTCTGCCTTGTGGTAGGACTGGAGATTCGCTGCCAGTCAGGGTAGACCGGGGTGGTGGGGACTGTTTTGAGCCCAAGGGCCACATTTCCTCATTGGGAGACTTTCCAGGGGCCAGATCCCGAAGGCAAAAATAGGGTGGGGTAATAGATGTGACTTTTGTATGGTAGGTATTGTTTCAGCCAAACATCCCTACCTCCCGGCCTCTTCATCCTCTATCCACACAAGCAGAAGCCATTCTAACCAATCAAGGACACATTCCAAGGCCAAAGTATGTGAGGAGGGCCCAGAGCAGAGCCAGTGGGGATTGTGGCCTGGGAGAGTCCTGAGGGCCAAAGAGAGAAAAATCTAAGGGTGCCTTTGGCCCTTGGGCCTGAAGTTCCCAACCCCTGGTGTAGACAATACTGAACTAGATGGACCAAAGGTCTAACTCATTATAAGGCAACTTCTTACTTTGCACTACACTATGATGTGATGGACGGGTGGGAGAGAAAAGATGGAGATTCCTGCATGAACGAAAGCAAAAACAAACAGCGCAGTAACCCAGACCACAGTGTGCCCAGAGATAATCTTGAAACACATGGCGCAGGTTCTTTGAGCCTATCACAAATGACTTTGCATGTAATCTCCAAGCAGTGTCCTGGGTCACTGGGTCGACACTCACTTGAAAGGAAGAATGTCAGTTTATCCATCAGTCTCCCTTGGCATAGCATTAGATACTCTCCTTTGACATCTTGCCATCTGTGCTGCCAAGGCCTGCATTCCTTGCGGAGGCTGGTAAAACTATACACACTGACAACAGACAATGACACTTTCATTGTGGTAGCTTTTTTCAAAGAGAGACACCCCCCCTTCTCTCGATCAAAGAGCTATATTTAGCCTACACAATTTCCTTCTCCCTCCCCCCAAACCCACACCTTCCCTGACAATATGAGTTTGCATTATAAACTATTTATGTTTGAACAGCATGTGCCAAGACTTAGCATGCATGGGAGATGTGGTGTAGCATCACAGACGCATATGTTTCAGCTGGGTACCTTCCTCTTGTTGCCACATACCTGCAGCCTCCACTGAGTGGGAAAAGATTACTCACTGCGCTGTCACCTTGGAAAGCAGCACAGCTAGACTGCAGCTTAAAGAAGATCAGAAGCAAGCAGAGGAGTGGGTTCGTGGGCAGATTCTCCTAATTGGAATTTGATTGCAGATGTTTACATTTTGCATAGCAATTCCATGCATGTTTACTTATAAGTAAGTCGTGCACAGGCTGCAGGCACACAGCAGTTCAGTCTGTTTTTCTGATGTTTCCCTTACCATTAATTTCCACATTATATCTGAGCTTTCACACAATGTAACGGCCACTTTCATAAAAGTAATGGAATATAGCATGTGTTTAGTGCTCATTTCTGTGTTATGAGATTCCAGAAGACAACAAAATTTGTGTGCAGCCCCCTTATCCTGGAAAATCATGGAAGTAAAGTGATGAAATTTGGAATGGTATAGTGGCATAAAGTTCTTTCCTGCCATAGGCGCCAAGGCTGGAAAGGGTTCTCCCAGCACACTCATTTAGCTCCAACCTTGAGTGAAAAATTTCTTACTGGAGGCCAGCTTTAAAAAATGTTCTAGGTAGTGATGGCTCTATACCCTCATGGGCAGCCAGTAGCCCATCAACTTATAGGGCAAGCTGAGTAGCACCATGCTCCAAGGAAGCAGGAATCATGATTAAGTTGGGCTTGCTGTGTGGTCAACATCTGCAGACAGCTGGCTCCCCATGCAGTTATAGCTAAGTGGGAGATTTCTAAGCAAGTGGCCACACTGTTAAGTGGCCATCTGTTTCTCATCCCTTGTCCAACTTAAGAAGGAAGCCCTATCCTTTATTGAGTAAAGGCTACTCTTGAGGGAAATCAGACCCTTCTGTAGTATTCCACATGGCTTCCCGTTCAACCAGAGCAGCCCAAGTTCATCAGGGTAAGGAGTCAGGACTAGTTTTGGCCAATCAAAGGCCCCTTCCGAAGTGTCAGTGTCAAATGTTCTTAAGCACAGCCTAGACTAGCACTTCCACCATTTCTTGCAAATGAGGGCAAGGATTTGTCACAGATAAAGGCTACACCAAATACCTTTTCACATTATAGTGATGAAAAAGTAAAAGGGTGCCCATGACTCAGATTGCCTGTGGGATAAATTCAGCACACTTCATCCAGTTTCTTTCTAACTTTTGTAGCCTACGTCTGTGATTACATCGATTGAAGAGATTCTTGTGCCTGGATTAGATTTAATGGGCCCTTGCCCAAGAGCCACGATCAAACAGACGAGCAGCATGTGTACTAGATTTCAGACAGCAAATTACACACACTGTGAACCAAATTGTCTCTAGAATTTTTCTTTGCAAACTCTCAGGTGCTTCGGTGACCTCCATCAACCTTCATGGGTTGTTATAGACAGAAAATAAGAGATAGCATTTTGGCTGGAAATGAAAGGTATAGGAAACCGGCCCAGTGGCCATTGCCTGATGTAGCTGAAATGATACAGCAATTGGGAGTAGTAGCTCTTATGAGAGACAAGAGACAGAGACATGTTTTCCCACATACAGAAAAGGGGCAACTAATTTTTGCAACCAAAAAAGTAAATATTTGTCTGAAATCAACTTCTTTTTCTTTCTCCCCCATATATTTGACAGGAGCACACTGTACACTTCTGAAAGAATTTAGTCATCTGTGCAGATTGACTTCTGAAGTGTAAAATAAACCTTTACTTAACAGACGTCAAGGCTGTAACTTTGTGATATAATGACAGTTTTTGTAATCATTTGGTTGCAGCAGTTTCTTTGTGGAAAGAATAAAGTTTTGGTGCCAACTCTTCAGAAAATGACAACATGATTATTAACAATTGAACGAAGACTGGAAATGGAAGAAGAGAGGAAAGGAGCGGAGAAGGAAATACTCAGCACTTTTGCATATTTAGGAGGCACAAACTGCTTGATAAGTAGTTATGTTTAAAGAAAAAGAGGTTGTTCCTTGTTTGAGGGTGTTTTGGTGTATTTGAAGCTGTACCTGAGCAAAATTTCCCCTTTGGCTACACTCTGTCAAATTTTCAACTGATCTGTGGTGTCTACATATTTGAGAAGTGCTTTCCAGGAGCTTGGGAAATGCTTATTTTGAAGGTAAGGTTTTTTGTTTTTAATGCTTTCATGTGCCTCAGAAATCAGGCTGTGAGGCAATGTCATGTCATAATATAAAACCTTGCCAAAATAGAAAACTTTTTTTAAAAAGAGCAAACCTGACAAGTGCCAACAGGGCATTAGAAACAACGAGGCTTTAACTTTATGTCTTCTACATCCAACGAACAGTAGCTTGCCTTTCATTTATTCCGCTTCAAGTTACATGCTTCCCTGAAGTAGCATAGGAAAGCTAAGTAGGCACATTCCAGTCTTAAGATAGTTGCTGCCAGCCAAGCTCTGAGGAGGAATCCAAGTGCAGGGAACATATCTCCTCCTTCTGAAAGACTGGCATTCTTCAACTGTTTCCTTAGAATAAAGAGTGGATGTGACAAAATGGCTGCTGAGTTGCTAGAAGGCCTAAGGCTGCATAACTTTCACTTGTCAGTGTGAGGGTTTTGGGAGTGAGACAGGGCTGGCTCACCCATGAGGCAAGGTGAGGCAACCACCTGGGGCGGCAGGATCCACAGGAACAGCAGATCTGGCCTCCAAGGAATGCATCTCCTTATATATCCTACACAGACCTATGGTGTGGTAAACACTTGTGTTCTATACAAGGTTGTGCTCATTATATCACATGCAACCTTTCTGAAGGATTGAGAAAGTTGCCTTCTGGTTCATTCAGCGATCAAACTGAGGTGTCAACTACACAACATGGCCAGACTATGTGCTATGTTAAACACATAATTTCCCATGTTGATGTTTTATAAACCTATGTCTTTTAAAAATGTGGGGTGTGGGGTTTTTTGGGGGGGAGCTGTATTGGGTTGTTGTTGTTTTTATTTTGATTATATATTTTGAAATTTTAGATTTTGATTTTATTCTGTGAACTGCCCTGACACCTGCGGTTATATGGTGGTATATAAATTCAATTAACAAGTTCAATAAATAAATAAATAAATATTAAAATAGCAGTCACACAGTCAGGATGGACAATGGAAGGGGATTAACTCTTTCCTTCCATTCTATGAAACCTCTCCCATCCCCTAAAGTCCACCCATTGGCACCAGTTTTGTACAAGCTCAAGAATAGGATATTTGAATCAACTTTGGAAGCTGCCTTATACCAGATTATCCATCTAGACCCAGGGTGGGCCAAGCATGTAGATCCACTTAAAAAAAACAAACCTAGAACACTGAGGTCAACCAAACACAGCCAAGTCCATTTTGGAGACAAAATAGCAGCTCAGCAGGTAGAGCACCTGATGAGAGTCATACACTGGAACAATCCGCATAAACAAGGACAAAATTATGGTCACATCCACAGCTTCACACCATACATATAAAACACATGGTTCCTCCCCACCCCCCAAAAAAGAACCTTGGGAGTTGTAGTTTAAAGCTACAATTCCCAGCGCTCTTAACAAACTACAGTTCCTGTTATTATTTGATAGAAGTCATGTGCTTTAACTGTGCTTTAGATATATGGTGTGGATGTGACCTGCATATGAGTACAGTGTTACCTCGGGTTAAGTACTTAATTCGTTCCGGAGGTCTGTTCTTAACCTGAAACTGTTCTTAACCTGAAGCACCACGTTAGCTAATGGTGCCTCCAGCTACCGCCGCGCCACCGGAGCACAATTTCTGTTCTCATCCTGAAGCAAAGTTCTTAACCTGAAGCACTATTTCTGGGTTAGCGGAGTCTGTAACCTGAAGCGTATGTAACCTGAAGCATATGTAACCCAAGGTAGCACTGTAACTGCAGATAACAGATTCTTACACAAAACTTTAAAACCATCCAGCAGAACTGAACTGAAATCTGATCAAACCAATTCAGAAAGACAACTATTTTACAGCTGGATAACAGCGAGGCTCCAAAATAAACAATTTGCCCATGGATCAGGCAAATAGGTTTGCACAGGACTGCAGCCTTTTTTTGCTGCTGCTGCTGTTAAAACAATTGGGATTAAGAAACCTTTGCTGATCTGCTACAAATCAGTTAGGGATCTACCAAGTAGATCCTACTGAACAATTTGCACACACCCTGAACTAGTCCGTTTCATCAGCTCTGAGTGGCAGAAACTGAAGCAGAAGCCTTTCCCCATCATCTGAATGGAGATGTCAAGGACTGAACCTGTGATGGTCCTCATGCAGACCATGTGTTCTGTTCCTAGGCTATTGTCCTTCACTTCAAGACCAGCTCTACCATTAGGCAGACTAAGGCGCTAACAGGATTTTGGAGGGCCGAGCTGTGTATGCCACACAGCCAACCTTGCACCCCCTCTAAGCTAGCCTGCTGCCCTCAGAAAATTTGGAGGATGCTGTCTTATCATCAGCGTTAAAGCAAGATACCAGCCTGGTAGGCTTCTGTAGGTGGAATAGAAAGGCTCCATCTTGCCCTTTGCTTCAGGCAGCAAAATGTCCTGGGCCAGCCCTGTCTCCCATATTAAACCAAGTATCTTTTCACTCTGAAGTGACTGTTTGTGCTGTTTAAATAACATGGTTGCTGCCTTGTCTTGTGAATGGTTTGGCTGATACAAATCACATTAGCCTGGAAAATGAGTCCTCTCAACTCACTTTGGCCCATGATTGGAACAATTATTCATACACGTCAAAAAGATGCTTGCAGAATGCCACCTTTTGAGTTGATGGAAACAAAACACCTGAGCCCACCCTTTAAATTAGCCAACACAACCTGCCAGTTGGAGACAGTCAGTTTTGCTCAGGGAGTGATTTGTGTTTTACAAGGCTGTAAGAAAATCAGAATCTCATTCTGGCAGAATGAACAGAGAAATCATACGCCCCACTTCCACATGATGAGTCTTCCTTTCCAATAAGAAATATCCCGCTGCATCCGAGGGCAACTTCACACCTTAAAAGCTAGTCTCTGTGTCTGGAGGATGAAACTCATACTGCATAAATACCAGAAAGGATTTATTTTTCCCTTGGATATATAAATGAGGAAGCTGATGCATGCAGCTACTTCTCAATAGGTATAACTGAGGCAAAATGAAGGCTTCCGCTGGGAGTCATACGTGTTGCTTTGACTGCATTTAAAAGCACATGAGAAACAACCCTAAAATATAACACCACTCTTAAGGGATCTTTATTGGCTGCCAATTAGCTACCAGGCCAGGTTTAACGTTTCACTGTTTGTATATAAAGCCCTAAACAGCCTAGTCTGCCTCGAATATGTCTTTGATAATGACTCTTGTTTACTTGGATGGGGGAAAGAGAGGGATGTGTGAGTGTGGGTGGAAATAAACATACTGTACAAAGGTAGGCTTTATATCCATTGCTCTGCCAACTTTATATCCACTGTTCTGCCCTACCTACCACTGGGATTTGGTTCTCAGAAAAGTCTTGGTGCTTCTTGAGTCATCTTGGGAAAGTGATCTTCAGCCATCTTGGGATCTTTCAGCATGCGACAAAAATGAACATAATATCAGGTGACTCTGTGCACGCTGCTCTGGGTTGGCTATTCCTATTCCACATGTATCAACTTTCTGGATGCTCCTCCAGCTATTCCAGCATCTGGCCATTTGTCTCAGAACTGCATGATATCCCTTTTCTCTCTGAGTTTGCCATGTTGACTTACCACCTGTAGGGAACAAGAATTCTTCAATACTGAGAACTTAAGGCAGGACTTGAGGCATGCAGCAGTTCTCCTGATGTCCCCCTCAATCACAATAGCCATGCAAGATTGCTCTTAAGTATACGTCCCAAGTGTTTCTGTTACATGTAAACTAATGCCTTGTGCATGACAGGCCCATCTGTCAAGCCTCTTTCATGGCCACAGGTGGAGATGGAAATTTTTTTTGAATTGAGCATCGTAGGCTGTGGGAGGACAGCATGTTTGATCCTGAACAGTTTGGCCTCCCACAGAGCCAAGAGCCTTCAGCCTTCTGCAGCTCCCAGGCTTGCTTGGCCTTTAGTCAAATGCTGCTCTGCACAAGCCAGGATTTCATGCCTCCCTTAAATTCTAATTAATTGGAAACAAATATTAACCTAGCAGTTCTGAGGCACCGTCTCATCTTAGGCAGACCAAGCAGACCAATAACCCCAAAGGCTAGTCCAGCCTCGTGGTCCTTTTGTACATTGTCTTCCATGCCATCAATTCATAATGCAACATTTGGCAGCATAGTCGGTAGTTCTTTGTATTAGTGAGCAGCTATAATTTTTTAAAAAATAAAAAAATTAACATGCTATGTTGGGAGGGGGAATGAATAAATTGGTGAACTATTATAGAGAATACACACATATTTATGGTTTCTTTTTTAACCTGTAAAACCTGTAAAACCTGCTAGTAGTCAGCTTCCCAACAAGAACAAGAATTTCAAAAGTGCTCTCGGCTATGAGCAAACCATCTTAAAAAAGTGAAAATAATAAAACAACCCGAGATAATCAGAGCAATAAAACAGACTGGTATGCTCGTCAGGATCCAGCAACAGTATCTGAGAGAAAAAATGCTTTAACTTGTCAATGGACGCGCCATAGAAATGTGGGTGTGACCTAATCTCCTGAGGGAGAAGGAGTTCTGCAAAGCAAGAACCCCAGCAGGAAAGGCCCAGCCTGAGAGTTCGCACCACTGCAGAGAAGGGCCCAGTTATGACTGATTCACTAACCTTATGCAAGCATTGGGATTCGGTGTTCAGCAAACACATGAGGAAGTGACAATGGATGTCCTTGCTCCACCCTTCTACTTTGTCATTGCCATTTCCCTCAACTCATGGAGGGTGACTGTGTGAAGAGGGGGGTGGGAGCCTGCTGTATCAGTTGAGGTTCTCTGCATCTCTTGAAACCCTAATTTTTCAGTGTTCATGGATTCTCCAAAGATACAGGAGGTTCCTCTCTTCACACAGTCATCCTCCATGAGTTGAGGGTGATGAAAATGATGACCTAACCCCCCCCCCTTGCCCATGCAGAACCCAAGAATCCACCATAGAGATCTGTGCTGCTGCGGCAAAAAACCCCCCAAAAAAACCTCACTCCCACCCTCTGCCCATGCAAAACTGCTCTTAAACTTCTTCGTCTGCCCTCCATCTGCCAGTGTCCCTTGATAACTCCCATTCACAAGCTCCCTCTCAGGCTCTCGCTCTCCTCCTCCCACCGAACCCATCCTCTGCCTGCCCATTTTTCTGTGGACAGGTGGCAACCCTGCAACCACACATCTTTCTTCTTAGATTAGGGAGGAAATCCTCAGCGAAGTACAGGTGCCTATTTCAAAGACCCAGGTGAAAGGCATTGCAGCTTATGGGCTTTGGGGTTGCACCCATATAATGCAATAATATAATAAACAGACCAACAGATAACATAAAGGAGCAGTACAGAATCACAAAAGAGAGGCACAATCTGGAGAACTATGATGAATGTGTTCTGCCTCCACTTTTGGAGGCAGTATATCTCTGCATATCAGTCGCTGGGCATCACAAGTGAGGAGAAATTTGTTGCAATCAGGTACAGTCCCCCACCACCACCCAGGGACTGTGGGAACAGGATGCTGGGTTAGGTGGACTTCTGCCTGATCCAGCAGGGCTGTCCTTATTTTGTTGTGGCATCATCATCATTATCATCCTCATCATTCCAAGAACCCTACAGGGAAACCATGAGAATTCAATCCGTTTAGATCTGCAGAGTACCATGCTTCTCTTTTCTGTAATATACGGCTGTAATCTTCACATATGCTTTTTTCAAATGACAAGGATGAGGAGGAGATTCCAGAAAAACACATTTCTACCGATCATTTTTAATTCCACCATCTGATCACCTCTGTGTGAACTCCGTTGTGCAGTAGTCTGTTGACAGACAACTTTCTTATATACTTTGTATATCATGTTTTTACAGCGTGACTGCCAGAAATATAAATTATTCCAAGCTCCGTCTGTGGAAAGGCCCCACAGCACTTCCTTATCTATCCCTTTCATCTCAGTGTTTTATTCTGCAGCTAAGCGTAGGATCCATATTAATGCCTAACTTGATCTCTTTCTTCCCTAGCTGAACTTGGGTAGCGAGACCACATGCCTATGGTGTAGAAATGGATGCAGATGAGTTATATTTCTGTGGGATGGGGAGGTCTGGGGTGCAGTAAATTACGTGAAATAAACTGCAATATTAAATGATTTCTTTTAATTGCCAGACACCTGTTAGCCCTGTAAAGCCAATGCGAGGTGAAGCCTCACTGGTGATGGATTGAAAGGAGTAGCATTCAAGGCGAAGCCCCAGAAACATCTGACACCTTTAGTGACATAATAAATAGTGTGCAGGTGTTTTGTGGAGCGGTCAATGTTTTCTTTTCATACGCTCAGTTAGAACAAGAATAGCTCTTGGGAACATGATCCCCATTTCCAGTGGCTTCAGAGGTACAGGAGGAACGATGCTCACACTCAATGCCTTTTTTTCTAGGAAAATAGGTGCCGGTACTCACCATGAAGATGTTACAGTAAATGTCACACTTTTTAACAACGAAAAAGAGCTGCTGATACTGTGCACCCTTGAGTACCCCCGGGGGAGGACTGCTCACAGTAAACAGCAAGAGCCTGTTCCTGCTTCTCTTCCTTCTGTCAGGCAGGTGTAGGGAGAGGAACAGAAGGTGGAGTGCTCAGGGCTGGGAAACCAAGGAAAGGCTTGCAGAAACCATGAACAAAAGCAGGAACATGCAGGGGGGGATTAAGCAACAGGAACTGTGAGCAACATATGGTTGCACATGATTTAGTACAGGGAGGGAAAACTCTGCTGGGGAAAAGTTTCAGAAAAGAAAAGAAGGGCCCAGCCAAATCAGGGAGGAAGGAGCAAAGCAAAGTGCTTCTAATCTTGGGCCCTAACATTCTGGTGGCTTCCCTTCACAACTTAAGAAGAACTTGCCAGATCAGGCCAATGGCCCATCTAGCATAGTATCCTGTTCTCACAGTGCTTAACCTGATGCGCTCTCCCCTCCTGTGACTTCCAGCAACAGAAGCATTACTGACTCTGACCTTCCAAAGAGGTCTAAGTCCTGTTCTGGTGTTGACCACACTTATGTGTGCACAACAGGGATGTGAGAAGGCACTGTTTTCTGTTCCTTCCTGTATTTGTCACATGCAACACTGTTTCTGTTCCACTGCAGTTCCTCTTCCGCAAAAGCTTTGTTATTTGTCTCACTGTCCACTGTGGTAAAATTATGTAACTTAGATAATTTATGTAATTCATTAGGTAAAGGTAAAGGTAAAGGGACCCCTGACCATTACGTCCAGTCGCAGACAACTCTGGGGTTGCAGCGCTCCTCTCGCTTTACTGGCCGAGGGAGCCAGTGTACAGCTTCCTGGTCATGTGGCCAGCATGACTAAGCTGATTCTGGCAAACCAGAGCAGCACACAGAAACACCGTTTACCTTCCCACCGGAGCGGTACCTATTAATCTACGTGCACTTTTTGGCGTGCTTTCAAACTGCTAGGTTGGCAGGAGCAGGGACCAAGCAACAGGAGCTCGCCCCGTTGTGGAGATTCGAACCGCCGACCTTCTGATCGGTAAGCCCTAGGCTCTGTGGTTTAACCCACAGTGCCATCCGCCTCCCATAATACATTAGATAGGTTGGGTAAATTCCTTTGCCATTACACGATTCCACCTCATTCATTTCATTTCAATACAAAGGAAACACAATGCAAATTTATTTATTTTTTGAGGGGGAGCAAAAATCAATAGTCTTGTTTGCGGGCTGAAAGCAACAACTATAGAAATATCAATCATATTCACTGGATTGATTTCTGTTCCAGACATGGGATGAATAAGCAAGCACTGGCAATTTCTACTCTGACTTTATCAGAATGCTCCAACATCCCTAATGTAAAATCCCATCAAAGGGAGTTCTGTTCAGTGATCTTTATTCTATGTATAAGTTTGAGGGTGGAGGACTCGGCAGGAATCTTCTCAGCTCATGAACACACTTGCGCAATTTAAAACCTTCATTGTGCAATGTACTAAATCATGCACAGACCCTGCATGAGGAGATGAGATCTCCCAATAGCATATCTTTGCCATCAGATTCCATGGTAAAGGCAGGACAGATATCACGGTGTACAACAACTATGGGCATATATTGAATTTTGAGAAGAATTTCTGCAAATTATACACATTTTTGTATGCAACTTTGCCTAATATACACATATTTCAAAACAATTTCCCCTAATATGATTCATTTTTGTATTTGTATTCACAAATGTATGTTTCATCATACATGCTTCACCCTAGTATATGCATACTTGTACAAATTACTTGGCTGGAAAACTGCACAGCAAAATTCATAAAAGTGCAAATTTTGAAGGACAACTGTGTTTTGGTTTGCATACTGTTTCAGAAAGTGTTCATTAGGGAGGTGCACTTTTAAACACAATCTGAATAAAATTTATCCCTCATTCATACACACACATTTGCTTCTTTTATAGAAGATTGTAATGTGTGAGACAAGCTTGTCCTGCATCCACCTACCCAGAATTTGCCTTGCTTCTTCGTGTGTGTGTGTGTGTGTGTTAGAAGATGTCTCTGACAAGTCTTTGAAATTGTATCCAGACTCAGCTGTGCTCTGTTTTTGTCTCAAGAGAACTCTGATAGATTGCCTCAACCATCTAGATGCTAGTCACTGTTAGAAATGTCCATATTACTTCTGAAACTGGTAATAAATCAAAGTGCCATAACCAGTCATGTTGTAAGGCCCAAAACAACGATCAAACAAACCCTTCTTTAAAAGCATGGGATTTTGCTTGAGAAAATTATCTATCTTGAGACATCCTGGACAACTCTAAATTTAGAGACAGGGAGCTTGCTTTTAGAACATTCAGTTCCATAATCCAGATGTGAGATTTGATCGTGCCTATGCTAGAGTTACCCTAGACAAAAAGGAAACTGACTGTAATGAATGTCTGCATGTGTGTATTGGGTGTGAGAGAGAGACTTTCTGTGGGACTCTATTGTGTTCTCAATCCATTGATGGCTATCACCCTGTGCTCTTAGCTGGATCTAGAGAATTAACCCAAATGTAAAGCTCTTGACTTATTAGACAAAAACAAAACAAATTTTGTCAATCGATGTACACATGGACACTTCGCACGTACATGTGAGGCCAGCAATTGAGAAATCAAGTGAGCAATTTAAAGCAACAGTGGGGAACCTTCAGCCCGTGCACCTGTTTGGGCCCACCAGACCTCCCCATTTAGCACATTCTAGCCAAGCCACATGCACTTGTCCTAAAACTGATATCACATCTGGTGTGGAGCAGAGAAAGACAAAGCTAGGCCAATGAGGTGTTCTCAGACCCCACAGATGCATGCAGAACTTTGCACATACCACCCTGTACAGCTTTTTGCAAGTCTCAAAGGTCAGCTGATCATCAGTGGTTGCAGACAGCCATGCTCAATGCTTTGAACCCCCAACAATCAGCTGATCATCTGATTGTCAGAGCTTCACAATAGTAAAACAGTAAGGTAACAAAGAACTAATATTCCAGATATTCAGAATGCCATAGAGCTGGTACAACAGAGTGCTTGAGAATGCCTTTGCAAATATAATTAATTGGGTGCAGAGCCGTCTTTCCCATTGGTGCTAGTGGTTCGTTGCACCAGGGCACCTCTCAGGGGTGCCTCAGCGAGTGGGGGAGCTTTGCTGGCAGCCTCCCCTTTCCCTACAGTGTGGTGTAGTGGTTAAGAGCAGTAGTCTCGTAATCTGGGGAACCGGGTTCGTGTCTCCGCTCCTCCACATGCAGCTGCTGGGTGACCTTGGGCTAGTCACACTTCTCTGAAGTCTCTCAGCCCCACTCACCTCACAGAGTGTTTGTTGTGGGGGAGGAAGGGAAAGGGGAATGTTAGCCACTTTGAGACTCCTTCGGGTAGTGATAAAGCGGAATATCAAATCCAAACTCGTCGTCTTCTTCTTCTTCTACACGCCCGCCAGCTGCACCCCACCAACTATATAGCTGGTGGGTGTACAGATTCCTTCCCAAGCCTCCACGGTGAATTTGACTGGGCTTAACTATCCAGGGGTCCTTTACCTTCACCTTTTTGAATGGAACTTACTACCAGGTAAGCAGGTGCATGATTGCAGACCAAGAGTGCTTTACCCATGTCTACACAGAAGCCCCATTAAGTTCACAGACCCATTGCAATGTCATAATGCAGTGCCATTTCCTGGCGGGGGAAGATAGCTATATCCCATCGTTTGCATGCCTGCATAGGAACTGAAAACTGTGGGACTTTCTTTTGAACTAATGTGCATCAGATTTCACCACCACTGCTTCTTTTCTTTACAGGTGTAATTGTCTGAGCAAAATTGTTTTGCCATGCCTTGATTAAAAATGGCTAGGGCCACCAGGGTGAGATAAAGTTGATTTGGTGGCTGGAGTTGGTTGCGTAGGAGATAGCAATGCTCTTATTCACACTAGACATTTGTTACATCCTCTGGAGACACTTGTTGAAATCTCTTTGCTGGATTTACAAATAACTTTCAGAGCTCATGATGAATATCTCAAGTTCAACCACACTTTATCAACACATTCTTTGGGCTGTTAAAATGGAAGTTCTCTGAAACCGATTTCCTCCCAGCAGGGCAATTATTGCAGGGAAGCATTTGCAGGCTGGAGTATCTCACAATGGAGTTCTTCCTATCCGTCAGTGCTGGAGAACTATAAATCTTTGCCCGTGACATCATAATCTGTTGCTGTGGGAATGCTTGTGGTATCACAAAAAGAGGATTACAACCTCAACTTTGGAGTAAACGGAAAGAAGAGATTGGCTCAGCAAGATAAAATGCCATCCCCACGGAGGATGAATAGATCATCCCCCCAAAACCTTTCAAGATCAGGTTTGCTCACATCTTATAAAACCAGGATCAGATTCCTTCTTGATATGTCAGAGTAACCTCATTCACAGCCAAGAAAGTCAACTTTGCCTTTACAAAAAAATAATCACTGGGAAGAGCAGCTGAGGGGAAACGTGAGCTTTCAGAGCCCTGTTGCTAAAACAGGATGCTTTTGCTTCTTGCTTATGGAGGAACCAAACTGTAATGACAGCATGCACCTTTTAGCAAGCGGAACATTTGGATGTGCCAGTTCTGGCCACCACAATTTTAGAAGGGTATTGACAAGCTAGAATCTGTGCAGAGGAAGGTGGCCAAGATTACCAAGAGTCTGGAAACCAAGCCTTATGAGGAATGGTTGAGGGAGTTGGGTATGTTTAGCCTGGGAAAGAGGAGACTGAGAGGAGATATGATAGCCATCTTCAAATATCTAAAGGGTTGTTTTCTCCTGCTTCAGAAGTCAGGACTTTAACTAATGGATTCAAGTTACAAGAAAGGAGACTCCAATTAACCATCAGCAATAACCTTCTGACAGTAAGAGCTGTTTGACAATGGAACAGACTCCCATGAGAGGTGGTAGAGGTTTTTAGGCAGAGGTTAGATGACCAACCATCATGAATGATCTTGTTGAGATTCCTGCATTACAGGAGGTTGACTAGATGACTCTCAGAGTCCATTCCAAATCTACAGTTCTATGATTCTATGTGGCTTTATTTATGTGTTTGGTAAAGTCACATCGCACCCTGCCTACCTGAAGGGTGCCCAGGGCAGTTAATGACAAGAAATCAAATAAAAAATATACAGTATATACAGGGCTGTCTTAAGCATATCCGGCACCCCCTCTCCCCATTTCCCAGAGTTTTTTAGGGAGGACGGTGCTGCCGGTGGGGCTGAAGGAGGTGGACAGTGGCTAGAGGGCAGCTCCTCTGGTGGGGAAGAAGTGGAGGCTGGCCGCTTCGTGCCACGGTGGCCATGGCAGACAGAGGCTCTGAGCATGGCGCTGAGGGAGAAGGCGAGGGTGGTGAGCTGATGCCAGGAGGTGCCACGTCCAGCCTCCACCTCTTCCCTGGCGCCCTCCAGAACTTGGCACTCTGGCTCCCCGCGCCACTAGCCTCTATGGGTAAGACGCCCCTGAGTATACAATAATTTTAAAAAGTCATATAACTCCAGTGCCTAGCAATACCTGTCATCTTACAAAGGTCTTCTTCAAGTTCCAAACATGGTCAGGGGAAGGGGACTGCCTTCGTGGAGGGAGCTCTAGAAGCAAGGCGCTCAGTATAGAGGAAAGGTTTCTCTGCATATGATCTAGAAATGGGCCTGGCAGATCTAGAAATGGGTTCTGGAGATAACCCTAATGTGACATAGCTTTAAAAAGACTACATAGGACAGAAACGGTTTGTATATACACAGAAAGTGCCGGTACTACATGCCCTTGAGTGCCCCCTGGAAAAAAGCACTGCCAAGAAAGTCCAGGGTTCTATCACCAGCATCTAAATGGAGCAATAGCCTGACTAAGTAAAAGGCAGCTTCCTATGTTCCTGTGATGATGTTCATCAAGCAAGTGACGGATGGGCCCATTCCACTCTTTGAAACTCATAAGAGTGAGCAGCTCCTTGAGGGATTCTGGAGCTGGCTCAAGGCAGAAATGTTATAATTTTCTTTCCTCTGTAGAATGGGCTGTTGTTTCCGAGGAGTCGATCTGGCCCTGATAGAGTCATAAAAATATATTTGCAGAGAGCAAACAATCCACTCTTCGCTAAACTAACAATGTTCTCTCCTCCACATTGTCCCCCTGCCAGTCATTTTCAGCTCTCTCGCTGCTCGATAGTTGTTGCCAAGAAGGCCTGCCGGAAAAAAAACTGGCTTCTTGTCTGTGCCTTGCAAGTCTTCCTGGGCAGTTGAAAACTACAGGTAACACTGCAGTATATTACATCTTGAGAGAGTGCTGGGCTGAAGGGTACTTTGGGAGTCTGAAATAGTTGTTGAAAGCTATTTGCTGTCTGGTTTCTAGGAGACCGCATGACTCACTGCATCTTTCCTCACCGTCTACACTTCTCAAGCATTTATCAACTAATGTCCTTGATAAAGACTGATAAAAATCTGGGGGGTTGGGGTGGGTGGAATTAGAGAAGGCATATGAAATTATTATTGAAGATAAAGACTACTCAACAAAAACCCAAGGGTATATTCTTGCTACAGCTGGGAATAGAAGCATGCAAAATCATTTATGAGGCTTGTTTCTTATTTTTCTTGCTTCCTCAAAACTTAATCCAGCGCTTGCTATTTTTACTTCAAAGAGAAGATGGAGGAAGAAGAATGGGCACGATCCAACCAAAGTTAATGTACAATCCTGTGCACGTTCACTCAGAAGTACTTCCCAATCTGTACATCAGCTTAAATGATCTTGCCAAAGTCTTTCTTTCTTTCTTTCTTTGGCGATCACTCGTAACCGAGTAAGATTTTCTTCCATAAACATGGTTTTAACAATGAATTAAATGAGGTGACTGTGGAGGCTTATTCTGGATCCACACATCCTTCCACAGTGGGGACATTCGTTTCTGGGCGGGAGTTGATCATGGTGTGGATTTGCCAAGCATGCCTTCCTCTTGGCACATTTCTCCCTTGCGTCCTGAGTTTGAGTGTCTTCAAAGCCCATGCTTCATGCTCACTGATAATATTTGGAATGTTGTTGCTGCAGTGGGGCCGTGGTGGAGTTTTAAAGACCTAATAGTTCTGCTTGAAGATGAATCTGCATGTTGAACCTCAGTCCAAGGCTGGTGAACTATTGTGTTCCATAATGTTGGTACAGTGAGCTGTCCTGGCACATTAAATCAGGAGGGCAAGGTGGACCTGCTCCATCACACTTATTAAAGAGGAAAGTGCCTTGTCTGTCCCCAAGGCACCATGGTGATCACAGAGCCACTTGCTGTAGCTGTACTGCAACATGTAGCTTCATACTGATGCAACTTTTTCGGTGTGTATCTTTCCATATAAAACAAGGGCTTCATACATCAAGTCATGCTCCTTGGACATGCTCAGCTGGCAGCTGCTCACATTGCTAATTGGGCATTAGAGAACATAATCTCTCACCACCTGGCCCAGGTTGAGGCTCTGGTAGCCTCAGTGGCCCAGAGTGCCTTCCATCAGCTTCGGTTGGTGGCCCAGCTATGCCCCTATCTGGACAGGGATAGCCTAACTACTGCTGTCTATGCTCTGGTAATCTCAAGGTTAGATTCCTGCAATGTGTTACACATAGGGCCGCCTCTGAAGATGGTTCAGAAACTTCAGCTAGTGCAGAATTCAGCGGCCAGGTTGCTTGCCGGAGCAAGACGGTTTGAGCATATTACACTGATCCTGGTCTGACTGCACTGGCTACCAATTAGTTTTCAGGCTCAATTCAAAGGGCTGATTTTGACCTATAAAGCCTTAAACAGCTCAGGACTGCACTACCTCAAGGACCATATGAACCTACACAGACCCTGAGATCATCTTCTGAGGCCCTCCTTCTTGTGCCTCCTCGAGAGGTCTAGAGGGTGGCAACACGAGAACAGGCCTTGTCTGCAGTGGCTCCCCATCTGTGGAAAGCTCTCCCCAAGGAAGTTTGCCTGGCACCTTCATTATATACCTTTAGGCACCAGGCAAAAACATTCCTTTTTAACCAGGTCTTTGGTTGATTTGATTGACATCCTATGCCCTTTTAAAATGTGGGTTGGGGGTGTTATTGGGTTGTTTTTTAATTTTGATTATGTATTTTGTGGTTATATATTTTTATTTTATTCTGTGAAGCACCCTGAGACCGCCAGATATAGGGTGGTATATACAGTACATTCATGATAATGATAATAATAATAATTATTATTATTATTATTATTATTATTATTATTATTATTATTATTCTAGGAAGCTCAGAAAGTGTCCCAGGAAAAGTGTCCCTGCCCCCTGCTTGGGGATATCCTGTAATCATAGTGAGAAGCCAGCCAAGCAGGCAGTATACTTGCCCCACAAACATCTTCATTAGACATGAGGGCTGCTGTGCTGTCAGTGAGGGCATGAAGCAGCATGTATCATATACATTACAATATAAATACAAGAGTCAAATAAGCAGCTTGCTTTGAGCGAAATTGGCTCTGCTTTGTCAAGGGTTCCAAACAGATGTTTGTCCTAACCCTGCTTCCAAGGACGAAGCTAGCATGTTGCCTCCGCTGCATGTCTCATCCCTGCACTGTTCGTGCATACAGCAAGGAGGAGGAAGATTTTGGCTTAGCAGCAGAGGGATATTTTGCATGCAGAAGGTATCAGATTCAGTTCCTGGCATATCCTGTTGAAAAGGTTCTCATGTAATGGGTCTGGGAATGATATTGGTCTGCAACCATGGACAGCAGCTTCCAACAAGAGTAGACAGTGATACAGAACAATGATCAGAAAAGGGGGGGGGGACCATTATTCAATAAGTCAATACACAATAAGTGGCAGCCACACCCTTACACACTTTTCCCTCCGATCCCAAAGCACCTCTAAAAAATCCATGGTTTGCAAGGACCACTCGAAAGGATTCACTTCCCACTATAACTTAGCCATCCAGCAAGTGTCAGTCATTTAAGAAGCCCAGATACAATGCTTAATAAACATCCAAATGGGGCATATTCTTTGGGAGGGCAGTTTGCCTGACAAAGCACAGTGAATAATTAAAGGAAGGGATTGGTCCCATGATACTAGTAATAATGTAACATTAATACTTCGCAGCTTTGCAGCACTTTACCTCTTCAAAACACAGAGGAGCAGTAATGTATGCAGACCATTTATGAATAAAATTGTAAATGGCTTGCAACTTGTCTGTGATGGCCTGCGAGTGGGTGCAGATTAGCATGCAGAAAGGTAGGCGAGGGGTGGAGGCGAGGGGGTAGGATTTTGATGTAGGCTACAAAAGAACGGTCAACTGCTATTGTAAAGTGTACAGATTGTATCTAATAGAAAGAGAGTGATATTTGAGTGCATTTCCATAACAACAGGTAACTGTTGTCAAATATGAGACCTGCGTAATGAGACCTTCACCCTTATAGTGCAAAGAAGACAGTCACAGTGTTAACAAAATGCTGGGAAAAGGGAGAAGAGGCTCTTGTTGATAGTAATAGGGTGGCAGGAATGAACCACATCATGCAGAACAAGGCCATTTTAATGCATGCTCCATTATGTCAGCCAAAGTTCGTCATCACCTGGTTTAGGTGCAAATTCATCCAGCTCATAATGCTTGAATTCAAACCAATTTGTCCCAAGTGTTCTTCCCCAGTTCTAAACGTAACATGAGATTCTGCATGTGTGCTGTCACTAACTCAGCGCCTACTGGGTAATTTTTAATTACTGTATGTCCTACTGTGTATACCCATTGAAATTAATGAACCTAAGTTAATTATACCATTCTTTTCAATGGGTCTGCTCTGAGTAGAACTAGCGTTGTATACAATCCATAGTTTTGTAGACCCACAAACAATTATTGTTAACAGTCAATCACTTTGTCTCACTGAACTGCTTATTGGTTTCTGAAGAACTATAGTCATCTCCATAAGGACGCGGGTGGCGCTGTGATCTAAACCACAGAGCCTAGGGCTTGCTGATCAGAAGGTTGGCGGTTCAAATCCCCGTGGCAGTCCCAGCTCCTGCCCACCTAGCAGTTAGAAAGCACGTCAAGTGCAAGTAGATAAATAGGTACCGCTCCGGCGGGAAGGTAAACGGCGTTTTTGTGTGCTGCTCTGGTTCACCAGAAGTGGCATAGTCATGCTGGCCACATGACCTGGAAGCTGTCTGCGGACAAACGCCGGCTCCCTCAGCCTATAGACCGAGATGAGCGCGCAACCCCAGAGTCATGCATGACTGGACCTAACAGTCAGGGGTACCTTTACCTTTTTATAGTCATCTCCATGTGTTAGCCGCAAATGGGGCTACATGAAAACCAAGGGACTGTGTTGGTAGCCCCACCATCAAGATTGTGCAGCTCCTTCCAGCCCCTCATACACTGAGAGTTAACTTCTGAAGTGAGGGACCATTGCTATGCATCTAGGTTTCCTCTGTGATTCCAAACTGTGCGAGGAGCCTCCTACATGAATAGAAAAGACTACTTAATTCAAAACTTAAAGCTCAATATGTGAAGGGCCAGGGATCACATGATTTCAACAGTAGAACTTAAAAGTGCAGCACCTCAGCTCTCTTGCATATGTGTTGTTCTATTGTATGAGTAGTACATGGACTGGGCTTATATGAGCAGACCATCCAACTCTGCAGCCTTTTGTGTGGTGGCTTTTTTTCCTTCTGAGTTTGGGTCAGTGAATTCCCTTACTTAATTCTTGCAGACATTGTATGTGACTGCTGTCCCCCTTCCACAGCTAAAACCCAGGGGTGTTTATGGGCACTTGAGTGAGAGGGGAGGTTCAGTTTCCAAGTAGATTTCTGCCATGGCTGGTGCTGGGGAATGCAGTTCTGACGGGGGGAGTGGGGCATGTAGTAATAGGATGGGGCACAGGTTATGTGCCCATAAGACAAGCTCAAAAAGAACTCTTAGTAGCTTTTCCCTTCATAAAGGCTGAGCCAATTCTGTTTGAGCAGAGAAAAGCTGCTCATCACATGCAGCTTCATAGGACTGCCATCTTCTTAGCTAAAAAAAATATATGTTTAAGACACAGCCTAAAAAGACTTACTTAGCAACTATGGATGGAAGTATGGCTGTTGGAGAAGTCCATGGAACTGGGAGTGGACATTGCCACAATTTGCATGTTCATTAGAGATCAGGAATGGAAATCACACAAGCAAATATTAACATTATTCACTACCAGCATTTTTAAAGTCTGCAAGCACCATGTAAATAATGTTATCATTTTCTTCATTTTTAATGTTTCCCTTCCATTGAAATTGATTGTGTAATTAATTACATTAATTTCAACCATTGCAAAGAGTGAGATGAACAATGTAGGTTTTAGCGGAAGCTGAGCTGCAGTGGAACAGCAACTGCGCTGATTGTGACAAATGCAGAATAGGATGAAAAATTGTCCCACTGAAATAAAAACAAGGCTTGCCCCCAAAACTTCCATTAGACCTGCTGTTTTGATGCACTCAAGAGAAAGTCATTCCTACTAAACTTGAATTCATTTTTTCATCATCACTGTCTGCTCTGAAGGGTGTACAATTGTGAAGCCTCAAAGGCAGATGGGAGCTTGTAATTGAATGTGTGAGTGGTGTGCGATTTGACTAGCATTCAAGAGAACACAGTTCTGTTCCAATACTCTTTTTCCCCAAGCTGTCATGGGCACTGGATAGTAGCCTCTCCAGCTGATTAACCAGTGACATTGACAGCCTTTACCTGCAGGCCTTGCCAGTCCTCCCAAGCCAAAACAGCAGTTTCACCACAACAGGGTTATTAAATGGAACGAAACACAGTTCCAAAAAAGGTATGAGAGCAATAAAAGCACCACAAGTTATTTCACCGTGGATTTCTCATCTAAGAGAAAGATTCACATGGTTTGTTGCAGTTTTGAATATCTGGAGGCAGAGAGTCAAGCTTACTGTTGTGCTAAATTTTCGAAAGCAAATATTTTCACTACCAAAGTAGTGCAAAATGTTCCCAGAAATGTCTGCTTGGACACTTTGTTTGGCCTTGGTCACAACCACCAGTCAGTTGCTGTCTCAGCACCATTAAATAATAAAACAAAACCTTTCACACTAATGATTCCAAGCCAGTTAGGAATTGTGCTTTCCGGCAGGACACCACATAGCAATTCACATTTGTTTGTACATGGTGATGTCACAAAGCAAATTCAGATTCAAGCCAATCCTTCCTGTTCTCCTTTGGAAATGTCATTGTGATGGCACTATGTAGACAAACAGATTTTGCTACATAACATCCCAAAGCCAATTTAGAGAGAGGGTAGGAAATACTGTCCTCATTTTTGCTTTAATTCTCAGTTTCTCCTCAATTGTCAAAATGTAAAAAGCAAATAAATGCAAGTAGTACAGTGGTACCTCGGGTTACATATGCTTCAGGTTACATATGCTTCAGGTTACATACGCTTCAGGTTACAGACTCTGCTAACCCAGAAATAGTGTTTCAGGTTAAGAACTTTGCTTCAGGATGAGAACAGAAATTGTGCTCCGGCAGCGTGGCAGCAGCAGGAGGCCCCATTAGCTAAAGTGGTGCTTCAGGTTAAGAACAGTTTCAGGTTAAGTACGGACCTCCGGAACAAATTAAGTACTTAACCTGAGGTACCACTGTAATGGATTTCTGTGGAGGGTTTTAATCAGTCCTATATAGTCCTAAATTTCTCAACACCTTCACCTATCAAGAAATAAAGTTTGCAGTCCAGGTTTACCCAGGTTTTCTAGGGAATGGAATTTTGTCAACTTACATCAAGTATGCTTAAGTCTGAATTCCCAATAATAAATATACTGGAGAAATAAGGAGGGGGTAGGCATGTGCAAAATTTATAGAAAGAGTCACCAGAGTGCTCTCACTCTTAATCTGTAGAATACTTGGGTCTCTTTGGGGTATTGTTTCTTGCTCTTGGTATTAGCAATCTGCATAAGATAATACAGAAAAGGTCAAAATGATGAATTTTAGCCTGATGCAGGCAACTGGTGGGGGGGCATGGTGAATCTGCTGAACTGAAGTATGCTAAGATGAAACTTTTATCATCCAGGCCTTCATTAAATGGTATAAATAATAAGAGAGAAGTCTCTACCATTATAAATTGCACCCCGACAGAGTGCTGTTTATGGACTAAGCTTCATGTCATGTATCTAGAATAGAACAGAAGGTACTTATTCTCTGTTTATAAAAATTTTACCTGCAGACACAGAGAGTCTCCAGGTCGATATCATTAAGGTAAGCAGGCGTCTGCTCTGAGTCCCTCAAGCGATCTTCTTGCTACATTTCTGTAAAAGACGTTGTAGGAAGGGTCTTCAGAATGAGTTGGAAAACAATGTAATGACATGCCAAATCGGGCAGATTAATCATCGTTCAATCACAGATGGGGCAGGGAGGCCACTTATCTTAATGTATGGAAAGCCAGTCTCCACTTAGTACTGCTTGACGCAGTCTCAGTGTTCCCTTTTAGCCTGGCAGAGACCCAGAGAGATGTGCTGATGCTCTGATGCTCAAACACTCCAGTTGCTGAATACTGGAGTCTGATCCCTTGGTACGTCTGATTAAAGCCAATGATCAATACTCAACTTTGAGAAAAACTGGTGCTGGGTGTATTACAGATGACGTCCCATGAATAAATAAACTTCGATAATGGCATTTGTCTTACAATAGAGCTCATGTATAATTGAGCACAAATAATGCGCATTAAAAGAACACCTAGCATGCTCATTGCCAAAAGAAAGAGTTAATTGATTTCTCTCTTCTGGGAACTCCTCTCATAACACGGCAAGAGATAGGAAAAAGGTTGTCTGCTGTTATAATGAATGCAAAGTACCTGCTCGGTGCATTACTGTAGTTTCACCAGGTCTTTCTTTCAATTGCCATTTAATGGCCTTTATAGAACCCAGTTCTTTAACTCGCTAAAGACTTCAGATAGGTCCCACACTTCTCATCTGGATAGAAAGGGTCTAGGACCTGATCCAACTTTTGCTGAAATCGAGATTTAAATTTGGCCTGAGGTCAGTTCCATGGAACACTGCACTTCCCTCAGCTTTGCAAATGTATTTAATTGAATCAAAATGAATTCAAATGGACACTTGGGGGAAGAACAAACTCAGTGCATTTTTTGGACTTGAACAAAGCATGGCTGCCTCCTCTTAACAGAACACCTGTATAAATGATCTCTCTCTCTCTCTCTCTCTCTCTCTCTCTCTCTCTCTCTCTCTCTCTCCTTTATAGATGAATGACTTTTAATCCAGTAACATTCCCTTTCCCCATCAAAGGCAAAAAGGCAGTCCTGGGTTGCAACCTGTGTGAGATGAAAATTAAAGTGATTTGTACTTTGCCACAAGGCTGGTGCACACACAGTAACACATCTGTTCATTATGCTCTCCGAAAAGTTGGAATGGATATTGTTGTTGACTTTGGGGATTAATGCCAGCTAGCCTAGGATACCAAATGCTTATGTTTTAGCAATCTTTCCAAGACGGAGAACAAAACAGGACATAATTTCCTCTGACATCATCTCAAAACATGGCACACTCTCTAACTTTGCCGTCCATAGGTGATCTGCCATCTGGATCCAGTTAGCACATTGCATTTAATTGCTGGATCACAGCACTGAAATTAGAGCGTATTCCATATTACTTGCAGGAAAATTGCATCGAATCCCATTTCATCTGCATGTTTACAATGTATAACAAGCTACATTTCTTGACTTCCTCCATAGTTCTTTAACACGGACAAAGTTACACCGACAGTGATATGGCCAGCTTTTTATTAGGGGGCTCTGCGCATTTTTCATGTAGCGAGCTTTCAAACAAAATTGGGCTGAGGAAAGATTGAACTGTTCTGACATATATACAGAATGGGTGGTTTCCATCGCCCTTTGAAGGAATAAACAAGGGAAGGGAATTCCTAGCAGGAAACAGCAAATTTATTTAGATACATTTCTCTTTCTGTAGCAATGTTTTACATCCTGTGATTTATTAAGTTCAGTCTTTCTTGTGTTTAAATTCAGATTTGCCAGATAAGTGTGGCGGTGGGGGGGGGGAGGTGTCACTGCCATGCTTGTGTGGATTTCAAAGCGTTAATGATCTAAAACCTCAACTTCTAGGAAGCTGTTGGTACCAAAGGTGGCAGAATACTTTGTGCACAGGCCCAGACTTGAAAGACAGTTCACATAAACAGTTTCTGAACCCAGCAAGGGAATGGGAGAGCCATTTCTGTGCTGGTTTCCCAACACTTCAACTCTTGCCCCCTTCCTCTTCTTCAGCCTTTTAGTATGAGCTGCTCACTGTCACAGGCTCTCCTTGCTCACTAAAGCCTGTTGCTTCTTCAGCATCCAACCCCACCCCACCCCGGCCCTGTTCTCCCTCTGACCTCTACTCAGTGTCCCACCACCAACCCCCAGGCTCTGAGCCTTCCTCCTCTGCAGCTTCCCTTGGGGGTTCCCCAGCTGGTACCTAACACCACTCCTTGTCATCTAGCTAGTATCTGACAAGCATATTGAAGTACAATCCTGTCCCTTGTGCCCACAGCCCATCACTTATGAAAGCCTTCCTCCTATCCATCACATGCTTCCAGTAACTCAGATACCCCGGGATGCTCACCTTACTTCAGCCTAAGTTGTACATGTGCGAAGGAGAACAAGCAGAGTCCTGGATTCTATTGACTGACTGATTGATTGATTGATTGACTGATTGTGTGTATTTTATATATTTTTATACAGTCTTTCTGCAAACCACCATGGTGGTATACAATCAATTAATAAAATGAATTGATGGGGACAGGTAAAGGATCTTGCCTTGACTAGGGCATACGCAGACTGCTCCCAAGGGCCAGATGTAGTGATGGGGGTGAAATTTAATTCAGTTTAGATTTATAGATGAACCTACCTAGTTCTCATTTTATGATTTTTCTTTTCTTTTACTTTTTTTTAAATAACTTTTATTCAGATTTGAAACAAAACATATTATCCAGAAACATATCATCCTTATTTTCCCCCATTTTCCTCCCTCCCCCCACAGAGCCCACCCACCCCCACCCCCTGACTTCCCTCAGTTCCAGTCCTTGATTTCTCTAAAAATGCTGTTTTCTGCATGTTACACAGTTGTATAAATCCTCAAACTATTTAGCTGATTATTATCAACAAAAAGTTTGTGAATGTTTATTCAAAACCAGCCAAGGAGTCCAGTTCACTTTGTTGTGTCTTCAAATACTTTGTAAAGGGTTCCCATTCATCTTTAAAGTCACAGTTATCCTTGTCTCATAGCTTGTATGGCAGTTTTGCCAGTTCTGCATAGTCCATCAATTTTTCTTGCCATGATTCTTTAGTTGGGGTTTCTACAGTCTTCCATCCTTGTGCTACCAGAACTCTCGCGGCTGTTGTCGCATACATGAAGATGTTTTTCAGCTTTTTTGGCAGATCTTTCCCTACAATCCCTAATACGATTTTCCAAAAGGACTTGCTTTCTTTATTTAAAAATGCAAGTTGATGCGGAAGTGTGGAGAACTGAACTTAAGAGTGGAAAAATGAGAAACTGAAATTTTCAGATTTGTCCATCGTTATCTGGATGATCATTGGGTCAGGGTGCCAGGACTTGTCTGTACCAATTCCCTTCCCCACTCCGCCCCCAGTGCCCTTACATGAATGGGTGTCCAGCTTTTGTACCCTGCTCTCTTGGTGTGCAATCTGACAGGGGAATTATCACAGCCATCAATAGGATTAGTATTATTTATTTAGATGACTACAGAGTTGGTTCCTTCTTCTGATTTGTATGGGTTGTGTGCAAAAATTATGGAAATGCTTTCCTAAACTTTCAAAAATATTGAAGGGAAAGTGTGGCGGTGTTTATAGTCTCAGGAAAACTTGCCAGTGCTTTAAATCCGTAATTCTTGAATATAATATTCTTGTTTCATGGGAGAATGAGCTTCCAGCCACAAAGCAACAAATCAGTTCATTTTCCAGTGAACCTGTCACAGTCCCATCTTTGAACAAGACCACAGGTGTCACCATTGTCAGCTATGTAGGGTATACACTGGGGGGGGCAGGGGGGAGAAGTTGGAAGGAAAGCACATACATTAGAGAGTGCTGTACTGGAAAGACCAAATGGCTCTAGGGACTGGAAATAGGATAAAAACCCTTTCGTGAGGTCACTGTTTTCACATCCAGCTCATCTAATAGCTTTGATCGGCGACCTAGATGGTGTTAGTTCAGTTCCGAGAGGACATGTGTCAACATTACAGGAACAAGCGTCACTAATTGGCACTCTGGTTACTAATAAAAGATGTGAGCCCAACAACTCAGAGGGCATAGAAGCTGAACTTATCCCTTACTCCTTGGTCTGCATCCTCTCCCTAAGACTAGAGAACACTGACAAGGTGGTGTGTGAAATTTCACACTGCTCCTTCACATTGGAATATAGAGAAGACAAGTCCCCAAAGACACCTGCCTTGACATCTTTAATGAGGTCCAAAATCTAAAGAGCAAAAAGCAAGAGAGAGAAACAACACTTTGTACCGGCAAAGGAAATCCAGCCAATTAGGGCCTATTATTCCCCGCAGAGAGAAATCTCACAGACTCAGCAGAGTGCAGTGGAAGAGGAGGAAATCTTTGTAGTGCTTCCCACTTCCATTAGTTGGACCAAGACTCCTTTTGTAAGCACGGTCACCTGATTTATTTCTCCAAGGCATAAAGTAACTGCACAGTTGTAGGGGAAATGGTCTGAATAAAGTAAGGACCAATGTTAGCTTTATTTCTCAATAAAATAGGAATCCCAGTTAGTTATTTTACTTTAATAGCAAGGGCTGAAACACACAGCTCCGGACAGCAGTCCCAATCTATCCATAATTTGTAAATGGTGGATCAAAAAGAATATTAACAGCAGTGGAGCGGAGGGCTCATTGGCAGGAATTTCCAACCCAGCAATGGAATGTACCATATCCCCACCCACAACTTTTATTCTGACCAAATGTAGATATTTAAAGCATACTGAGCATACATTTAAAAACATATGACTTTCTCCAAAGAGTTCTGAGGTCTTGTATTTGGTAAGGGTACTGGATATGGTAGCTCTGTGAAAGGGAAACTACAGTTGCCAGAATTCCTTGGAGGAAGTCTTGTGCTTTAAATGTGCATTGAATTTGCTTTAAATGCATAGTGCGGCTCTGTCCCCAAATCTATACAGAGCCCTTATATCCCCGGTTTGATCACTGAGATAATCTGCAGTCATGTCGTTGGTTGTTCCCCAATTTGGCAAGGCTCATTTGACGACAACAAGAAACCGAGCCTTTAGTGTTATCAGCCCAAGCTTATAGAATATCCTGCCAACAAAGGTTACTCAGGCACCTTCTGTTTCACCTTTTAAATGCCTACTGAAAATTCTGCTATTCTATTCTGAAAATTCTGCTATTCTATAGACACACACACACAGAGAGAGAGTAGTAAATAAATAAATAAAATGAGGAGGGAATATGTCATTATTAAAGAAGCTCATGATTCTGGAATTTCTACAGAACGTGGTTTGACTGTCCCAGTCACAGCCCTATGATAGTACCTTGGCTATTTCTACAAACCACATCAATGGTTTCATTCCGATATTTCCCCACAGATGTTTCACAATAATCATAAGAACGAAACAAATAGTTATATTTCATTATAGCAACCTAATTTTAAAGGGTTATCGTCATAACAATAAGTTCACTTTCTGCTTCCCAGGAAAAAAGAAGCATCAACATCTGCTGCTTTCACTTCTCCCTTTTGAAGAAAGCAGCACTTGTGGTGACAATTCCATCCTGTCATTTGGCTCTGTAATAGTACAGTCCTTGGCATGTTTCTACAAGAGAAAAAAGCTGAGTTCAGTGGGACTTACTCTATCATAAGTATGTTTAGGATTGCAGCCATAATGTGCTCAGATGGGAAATATATCCACATAATCAGGGCCAGTCCTACCATAAGGCAAAGTGAGGCAACTACCTCAGGCAACAGATACTGGTGGGTTGGGAAGTTGGCAACACAGAGGACACGGCTGTGTGAATCATTCAGCCTGCCTTTTGCTCTCTAAGATCACCTGCTGGCCTAAGGAGGCTGCTGCCCTATCACCAGGGTTGAAATAAGTTCCCGTCAGTTTCTGCCTGTGGAAATGAGGGGCATCATCTTGTCGGTTCTCTCAGAGAGCAAAATGTCTTAGGCCAGCCCTGCACATTGTGCATGCTTCCTGGGACTATTCTGCTTTAAACTGGGGTGGGTGGGGTGTCTTGAGTTTGAATCTTCCCCCATGCAAACAGAAACTATAAAAAAAGGTATTTGCACATGAAAACTGAGCATGTTGGGAGGGAAGACCAACCTGGAATGTTTCTGAGTACTATACTATCATCCCATGGCAGAGTGTTTTCTTTTTTGGTGGAGCATTTAATTTTGTGATTCCCTTACTTTGTTGTAAAATGGAACAGTCCTATGAAGGCTAGAAAACTGAGCTTTTCTAAAGTGTAGATTGCACCCAGCTTTCTATGGCTGTGTATACACACCATACATTTTAATCACATTGGGAGCACATTATCCCCTCCCCCCAAGAATCATGGGAACTGCATTTTACCCTTCACAGAACTATAATTCCCAGCACCCTTAACAAATTACAATTCCTGGGGTTTGGGGGGACATGTGTCCTTTAGATGTATTGTATTTGCATAGACCAGATATTCAGTATTGATGCATAGAACATACAGGCAACCCCCTATTTACATGTGCTCAATATGCACGGGATTGCACATATGTGCAGAACCCAGAAGTGACTCGAGAACGACACAAAAACATCACAAAAAGGGGGCAGAATGGGGTGGGGTGGAGGCGGAATGGAATGGAATGTTTGCAGGCTTTTTCATTTGTGTTTCAAATGTATGCTGATACGTGTGGTGCCTCAGAATGTAACTCCCATGCTTGTATTTAAATATTTTTAACTCTTTGCCCTAATAAGGTTACTACCAAGGGTGAAATTGTATTAATAATGGCATCTGCACTGATAAGACCTTATTCTTGAAACTTCTTGAAGAAGTAGAAATATAAATGTTTGGCGAAATGTTTGTTGCCTTTCTGTTTTTTAACATTGTTGAAATAGATTTTACTCCATCAGCCTCCATCTTTTTATCCTTTCGCATATGATTTCAGCTCAGAATCTTAGCAAGACTATTTGCCACATGTAGGCAATTCATTTAAAAGTGTCTATTTATTGGGGTATTCAATAAAATATATGATGAGCAAACAACATCGAAAGAACATCAACATGCAAAACTTGTAAGAGCAGACATTAAAGAGGCCTTGAGAACCTCATTAAATCAATCAGGCTTGTTTTCCTTCTAAGAGAATGAAAGTTCACAGCATATAGAACAAACTTGCTGCAAATTCACAATTAAAGTTTACAGAAGAGAAACAACATGAAATTGGTCTGTAGTTCAGTCGCTGCTCAGCTCTCGCCAGCCCATATCATGTCCCCCTGTTGGTTCCTCTATACACCCTTACCCAGCACAATTTCACATTTATTAGCCCTGGGCTAGGGGTAGTCAAAACTGGTATGGCATACCCTCCAACACCACATCTTCAAAATCTTCCTGGACACCATCTTCCCATTTTTTTTCTCCTGAGAGCACAACAGCCATTTTGGGAGCTGTGATCTTGTGCAATTTCGTGCTACAATATCCCACCGGAAACAGTGCTTTGGGGGGCATGGCACCCCAAAGCATGTGTTTTGGGGCACTGCACAAGATCGCAGCCCTGAATAAAGAGTTTTTTGAGGGGAATCATGGCACAAAATCACACAAGATCACAGGGCCCAAAATGGCCATTATTTTCTCGGGAGAAAAAAATGGGCTTTCCCAGTTTTTCTGGGACACTTATAGGGTATGGGTATGGACCATGTACTGGCAGTATCAGTAACCACTGGGCCAGTATTGAAAATGAGCTCCAGGAACAATTTACAAGAAGATCCAAGAATCATGATCTACAACAGGAATGGGAAACCTGTGCCCCAAAAGATGTTCTTGAACTACAACTCCCATCAACCCTGACAATTGGCCATGCTGGCCTCCGAGGCCTCTGGGAGTTGAAGTCCAGCAACATCTACAGGGCCACAGGTTCCCCAACACTGATCTAAAGGAAAGTCAAGCCAAGGTATCCATCCAAGTATGCTGAAAGATGGATGCAGCTATTTTTAATGCAGGCTAGGTAGGAAGGCTGGAGATGCACAGCACAGCACAGAAAGTAAGGGCGAAAGTCAGTCGAAAACAAAGAGGAACAGGAGCCTGCCTTAGTCAGACCACTGGCATATCTAGCTCAGTATTGTCTGTTTATTTAGAGTTGACTCTGCCACTGCTTCAGAGACCTCCCCTAGCTAATTTATAGCCAGGTCAGGTAAAGAAGGACCATTTGGCAGCCTGCAATTGGAAACAAGAGAAGAGAGAGCCTCGGAGGCAAATAAAAGTACAATTTAATCAGCCCAGTGAATAACACTCTTCCTGGGAGCACTGGTGAAACACAGCGACTTTCTCTGTCCTATGAACTATGCTGCAAAGTGTGAAATCCAAGCATCTTGGAAATTTGATTGGTAGATTAAGTATCACTTGGACTATTCTGGTGATTTGAATTTGCCAGATGCAAGCGTGGAAAGACACAAAAGCACCTGCTGTCTCCTGAGGCCGATGTGAAAATGAGGTTATATCTCCTGAGCATATGTTTTGCAAACGAAACCTCCACACAACACACTTTTTTATTTTTCTGATATGCAAAAACACACTATGCTTTGGAAACCAGGGAAAGTCTAATTAAAGTCAAATCAACGGGGTGTCGGGGGGGAGCCCTTTCTCAACTATGCTATTTTTGTTCCGCTTTGCGAAGTCTTTATTTCATCTTTCTTTGTTTTCATGTCTGGGCTCAGAGTCAGCTCAAAAAGCTGATTCCAGAAGACAATTAGACTATGGGCAGCTGCTGCGATTGCCATAAACCCAACAGACATACAGCAAACTCAGAAACCCAGAAGGGTTTGCTTAACATAATACAGTATATATGGTGAAAGGGGTTAAACTAACTGTAACATCCCTAAATTCACTGATGAAATGCAGTTTTTCTTCTCCTCTGCTAGTCCAACTTTTTCACTGAGGACAGGAAGAGGAACATGTAAGGTTCCTTCTGTAAAACAATGGCAAAGACATAAGTTTCCATTTCCTTCCTCTTTTTTCCTTATGGGATTGCACCTGCTTAACTGCTGATCAGATTCCATTGTGGCAAATCACCATGGAACTCCTAACCACTGCAAAAGTATATAAATATAGATATAGTGTACTGTATTTCTATCTTAATGCTACTAGGCTAAAGCATTCCTAAAGGCTACTTGTGCTAAAAGAAATGTATCGGTCATATCCCCCACTGCAAACTTTTTTTAAATGGCAAATTAAGTCACAAGACTTTGGCGAAGCAGTTTTGCAACTAAAGTGTTCCTCTTCAGATCCTTTCATAACAAAGAATGGTATGAGACAAAAGGAACCGGAGTCCATTTAGTTCAAAAAACCAGCTGCATCCAAAAATTCCTATTAGATTATCAAGCATAATAGGAGCTATCCAAATATATTAAAAAATTAAAAAAATTATCCAGTAGCACCTTAGAGACCAACTAAGTTTGTTCTTGGTATAAGCTTTCGTGTGCATGCACACTTCTTCAGATACCAGTTAGGATATCTCAAAATATAGTATGCCATAAATGAACAGCAGGTAGTATGCTGGAGATTCCAGTAGGACAATTTAATTTAATTTAATTTAATTTAGATGTTTAACCTGCCCTGACTCCGACAGCTGAGAGCAGGTGGCAACATTAACACCAATTTATAACATAGCATTAAAAACATTGCAAGATAAAATTTGCATGATAAGAGAACAATTTAATTTAATTTACTTACCCAACGTTTAACTTGCCCTATCTTTGAAGGCTCAGAGCAGGTGGTTGCTTGCTTTTATTTTTTTTTAATGATGTCTATTATTGTTGTTTACACCTATTTTTAAGTTGTATTGCAGCCCACCTTGCAAGGTTAATGTATTTTATGCAGTAAGCAACAAGTTTTCTATTCCCTCAGTATTTTAAACATCTTTTAAATATATTTTATAACATTTAAAACATATTTTAAGTCCCTGCCAAATTTATTATGATTAATGGGTGCCAATACATTTTTGCTAGGTTTTTTGTGTTGTTGATTTTAATTATCACATATTTTATTCTACTGTGTGTTCTATATTGTATAAAATGGGTGGTTATATACATTTAATTAATAAATGTCAATAAGGACTCTCAGTGGCATCTGCAACTATTATCCAAAAAACATTCCAAGCTCTTTGCAGCCTGAGCCATGTTTAAAAAAGGTAAAGAGACCCCTGACCATTAGGTCCAGTCGCAGACGACTCTGGGCTTGTGGCGCTCATCTTGCTTTATTGGCCGAGGGGAGCTGGCATACAGCTTCCAGGTCATGAGGCCAGCATGACTAAGCCGCTTCTGGCGAACCAGAGCAGCACACGGAAATGCTATTTACCTTCCCGCTGGAGCGGGACCTATTTATCTACTTGCACTTTGACATGCTTTCGAACTGCTAGGTTAGCAGGAGCAGGGACCGAGCAATGGGAGTTCACCCTGTCACGAACCGCCGACCTTCTGATCGGCAAGCCCTAGGCTCTGTGGTTTAGACCACAGCGCCACCCACGCCCCTAGAGCCATGTTTACTCAGAAGTAATTTCCATTTCTCTCAATAATAATTTTTCTCAGATACTGTGCATAACATTGCAGCCTTAAAAGTGCCATTGTATACATGCTTCCCCTGTTCAGTGGGGCTTGCTCCCTAGTTAAACATGTTATTGCAGCCAGACTGTAAAATGTTCAAACAAATGGGTGAGTGTATGTTTAATATAAGCAGCTTATTTAACCTGTGAGAAAATTTCAAGTTTATAAAAAAAAAAATAAACTGCTAATGTGACCCATCCAGGATGCATGTTAAGTTTATTGTAGGGAAATGTAGAGAAATAAAGGAAAAATCACCACTAGGAATAGGAAAGGAAATTTCTAAGAAGTTAAAGGTTCATGAGTCACAGAGGCACAGTTGCCTTGTATTATTTCAAAGGTAAATTGAAGAGGCAACAGTTCCGTTTGAATACAACAAACAATAAAGAATGAGGGTTTTTATTGTACCTAAGCTTGATGTTTAGTCAACAAACAGTGTCCCCCCCCCCCTTGGTAAAGTGTTTGGTTTATTACTTAAAAGCCGACAGATGGGTCTAATCTTTTTAGGAAGGATGCAGGATAGGGCATGAGCAATAAAAAAAAAAATCTCTAATCCTGCAGTCAACTTCTTATCTTCATTAGAAAGGAAATAAACAGTCAGCAGTTTAGAAAAGTGAAGTGTATCACTTCAGCATTTGAGAAGCATTTGAAGACACTCAAGGAGGGGTCAGAACTTCTAAATTACCAGGAAACTCTGCAACCTCATAAAGGTTTTAACTAGAAGCCAATGGAGGGATTTGGTGGGATAATATGTGAGATTTTTCTTAAACTGTTCAGAATATGGTACACAGGTTTTGGAACTAACTAAGCTGTTAGAAGAGATGCGAGATTCAGAACTTACCACAAATGTTAGATAAAAAAACTCCCACAGAGAACAGAGTTTCCATTGTCTGCTGTTGATTGATAAGATTACAACATGGCAGCTACCTGCTTGCTGATAAGGCAGGCTTGCTTTCTATAGTGTAAGAAAACATGTAAAAAGCATAATACACTGCTGAAGAAATAATCTGCAAAAGAAGGCAAAGAAGAAGACGTGAATTTTATCATGTCCTCACATTTCCCATCCATTGTGGAAATGTGACAATTTTTTTCCTCACAAATTAACTGAATGTTACTGTGAACCATCTCCTAAGATGGCCACTTGTAACCCATGGTAAATTTAAAAGTAGCCACTATGTGGTAAATAATAGTTCATATCTATCCTACTTCTGGATTTTAAAAGTGCCTACCATCTCAGAGTTGTATTATCAGATACTGGCTTTCATCCAGAGATCACATTTAGCTATGCCCAAGAGGATGTATAAGGACCCACTGGGACTGTTAATTTCTGCTCTCCTTTAAGAGCAGCATGCCATGCCACACAAATTGCTTTTTGAAATTCCCCAAGTTTCAAAAGTGATGTGCTATGCGACGGGGTGAGGGGGTGCTATTTGAGGGAGAAGTTGCCAAAAGTCCTGACAGGCATATTTTTATTTTATGTTTAATCATTACATCACATTTATATCCCCCATTTTATCTTTACAGCAACCTTATGAGGTAGGTTAGGCTGAAAGACAGGCCCAAGGTCACCCAGTGAGCTTCATGGCTGAGTGGGGATTTGAACCTTGATCTCCTCAGTCTTAGTCCAACACTAAAACCTCTACACAATACTAGATATAACCATGAGGACTTGGTTCTTCCACAGGGAAGAACGTGACTACGTGGAATTGGTTGTATAATTTTTATGGAATATGGTCATTGTAGCTAACAAGATAATATATCTTGACTTTGTGATCTTTACCTAATTGCATATGAGGAACCTCAGTTCTCCTCTAATCTCATTCAAGAAGACCTCTCATATAGACATTGATTTGTTCAGGCAAACATGTCCCCAAACTGGGGCTGAACTGCTTCTTGGGTTCTTTCCATTTTTTATATTGAAAAGACCTCCCATATAAATATGTAAGTGTTAGCTACAAAACAACAACAACCTGACACATGCTCCAAAGGTTTTTGGATCGCTTGGTAAACCGTAAACTTTGGTTTGCTGAAATGTAAAAACTGGACTGCTGATGCCACAGAGAGGAAGAAGAAAAACTGGTGTGTAGCATTATATTTGTAACCAGATTTCCTGCTTTCTGCCAACCTAGCAGTTCGAGAGCACGTCAAAGTGCAAGTAGATAAATAGGTACCACTCCGGCAGGAAGGTAAACAGTGTTTCCATGTGCTACTCTGGTTTCGGTGTTCCGTTGCGCCAGAAGCAGCTTAGTCATGCTGGCCACATGACCCAGAAAAACTGTTTGCGGACAAACGTCGGCTCCCTCGACCTGTAAAGCGAGATGAGCACCACAACCCCAGAGTTGTCTGCGACTGGACTTAACTGTCAGTAAACTTTACCTTTACCTTTTATATGGTAGAATGTTCCACTGAGAGGCTAAACCACATCCTTCCTCTTGCACAAATAATTTCCGGTTTCTGGCACAATATATATTTGAGCTGCAGTACTATTTTAATACTGAATAGCCTGTGGTTTATGATGTGCCTTTGGTTCTGAACCAGGAAAGCAGAACTGAGCCAAGGCTACTCAGATTTTTGTAAACTTTTCCGGCAGCGTGGAATTCTTCCATACACTATTTTTGGCGTTCCTTGTGGACATGTTGACAGTGCCCTTCTTTCTCGATTGCCTTCATTCACCTTCAGTGACATCATCATACAGCCCAATGATTGATTGCGCTACTTTGTGGTTTTTTTATTTTTATTTTTTAAAAAACAAAAAAACCCTCATACTACCCAAAAACTGAAATTGGAGGACATTCTGTACAGCTCAAGGTAAAACTAAGTTTGCTGTTCTTGCAGGCAACCATTTTGAAAAGCATGTGGTGTAACATGCTGTACTTATATATTTCGCTCCTCATTTTGTTTTTACTCTTGGCCTGAAATTTTGGTAGTAATCTCCATAGTTTACACTGGGATTGTGCTGACACCGGGGTGTTCAAGCACAGTCTCCTGTCAATTTCTTCCCTATCACACAGAGCAGTTGCATTCCCTTTCCCTAATGAAAATATATGGGCCTACAGTTTCTGCGCTGCACATTAACCGAGCAGCCCAGACAGTAAGGCTACCATTGCCGGAGGCTAACTGAGAAAGCTGTCTCCTCTCCACTTCTTTCATCGAAGCCCCTGCTTGACTTTCACTCTCGGTAGTAAAGTCAGATGCAAAAAAGCACGGTCCTATTAAGAGGCTGTCCTCCAAATTCTCTGCCTGTTCGCCTCCAGTAAATACATCTGGAGAATTATTTTATAATAGCCCGTCCTGGGCACGCAAGCAGCTAGTTCTCATTCAAATGAAACAATGCAAGTAAGATTCTTGGCCGCTTTGTTAAGAGTAGAATCATTCAAGCACAGCACTCAGCCTGGGCCCAAAATGAGCTATCTTGAATAGAAGTGGCATGCCTGAGCACGGTAAACAATGACCACCTGCTATTTTCTCTACTGCAACCCAAGGATAAGGGGCACTTTATTATTTTAACTAGCTTTCAGCCTCACATGCATATCCCGGTGGATATCAATCAACACATTTCGAGCCATAATGATATCAAGAGCGTACCATTTTTAAAGGCCCTTTTCATAAAATATAAGGTCAAATGAAACTTTAATCTTTAAAAGGGAGAAAATATGTCATTGTTATGTGGGAATTAAAAAATGGGACTAAATTTTGACTGACTTTTAAGGTAGACAATGGAACCCCATGCGTTATCCACGAAGAAAATAATTGCCATTTTATGAGGGCCTTTTCCATGAATTATTATTGAAAAGGGATAACACCCGCCTGCATAATCCATTGCTCCTAAGTAGGCAACAATCTTTAAATAGTAATTAGCAAAGGTGGTTTGGTAAAAAGCCAGAGTAAATTGGAATGGTCACCCATTGTCATATCCTTCTTTTAAAATGCCTTTTAAAATGCAAGCTCAAAAATTAGATTGCAAAGTAATATAAATTAAATTGCACTAATAAAAAGGAACAATACATATGTATCCTTGCAATTATATCTTACGGCCTGCATCTACAAGTCAGTGTACCAGGACAATAGCTCACATGGCTGGCTTCTAGTTGTGGTGAATGACCTTGCTTGACCTTCATTAGGAATCAACTTAGGAAAGAGCAGCTTCCTCACTGAGCATTTGTAAAACTCAGGTCCCATCTGCACCATGCATTTAAAGCAGTATCATACCACTTCAAATAGCCATGGCTTCCCTCATAGGATGCCAGGAACTGACAGTTTTTAGGAGGCTTCCTGTCATCCTACACAGAGCTAAAATTCCCACAGAGGTTTAACAATCAATCCGTCTTTCTGGGGAACTCTGGGAATTCTGGTGGGCGAGGCAGATAGGGGTCTTGTAACAACTCTCCGTAGTGGTCTTAGCAAACTGCAATGCCCAGAGGGGAATCCACGACAGTTTAAAGTGGTTTGACCCTGCTTTAAATGTGCAGTGCAGATGAGACCTCCATTTACAATACTCCCCCCAGTTTATAATATCGGTATATGTACAGTCAATACTTTTTTTCTTAAAAAAAAATGTTTAGGGGTATTTTCATTTTCCTACTCATATTGAAATGCTGCCCCCCAATGAGGCCAAACTTAGATTCACAAAATAATTAGGGGTATGCGTCCCCCCTGAAAAAAAGCACTGTGTACCACAAACATGTTCCTTATTGTATTACTGTCTGGCAATTGTAGTTCCCAGCACTGGTTATGGCAGAGAGGGGCTTGGAAATTCAAACCCCCCCACCACCTCTGAAATCAGAGGGGTGTAGATGAGGATGGCAGACAGCAGCTGCGTAAAACATCTGCAAACACAAAAACAAAAAACCCAGAGATTTAATAAAAAGAGAAGATTGCTTGATTGAGTTGTAGTTGACAACTATCAACAGGTGTCATGTAGAATAAGGGGAAACAAATATTTCGTAGTTCTACAGAGGACCCAGCTTTGAGGTAGATGTAGATTGCAGCAGAGATGGGGGACCTGTGGCCGCCCAGGCGCCACTGGATTCCAATTCATCCGGCCCAATCAGCATGGCCAATGGTCAGGGGTGATGATAATTGTAGCCTAACAATTTCTGGAGGACCACCCCGGATTACATTGATTGACAAGTTCTAGATGCAGCAGCAAATGACACACACACCCTCCAAGATGCATACTATCCAAAAATTATTTTGGCACCCAAGGCAGAATGCTCCCTCCCTGTCAGTAAAAAGACTAATAATAAATTAAACAGTTAACAAATTTCTGCCCTGTCATGGCATAGTAGGCTCACTCTGCGTTATGGCAGAATTGCAAGAATCTGCAAAGCAACTTTGCTTTGGATACCTGGTCTGCTGAATACCGATTGCACATGGCCAGAATCTCACAAATTCCCAATTTACATTTTGAACAGGAGAACAGTTTGAGAGGAGAGCAGCACTCGGTGCATAATAGGGCCAAACATTAGAGGCTGGGCAGATTTGTATTCCAATCCAAGTAATTCTGAACTTTGGCAACACTGCTATTAAGAGCGTTCTAAATGATAGCTGTGCATCAGCATTCATCAACAATCTCATCTAGTGGGGTGACAAATCAATAGCAGAGCATTTGGATTGTATGGAGAACATAAAAGCTATGCAGTGCAATTTTCTATGTGTTTAAACTAGTAAGTCCCACTGTGTTCAGAGGTGCTGAAGGAACAGTATTTAGGATACCAGTTTTAATCCATTACGGCCATAGTTAAAAAATATCATTCTGTGGCTGAGATGGGCCACTCCCTGAGTCCCTGGAAAGCTACTGATATTCTATCTGGCAATTGCAGAGGGTTGGACTAGATGATCCTCATGGCCCCTTCCAACTCTATGATTCTCTGATTCTACTACTGGTAGAAATCAGGTGACTTTGAAATACCACACACACACACACAAGTTCAAAAAGCATCATTCAATGTTGAATTGGGTTTAGACCCTTCCAGTTCAAAATGGGTTCACTTCTACCACTTGTCAACCTCCCTTCTCAGTTTAGCCCAGCTCTTTCCGAAAGAATCATAACAGAAATCTGTGACCTATTAGATAAGCAAGGGGACACACTACAAACAGGAAAGGCCTTATTGGCTTCCTTAACTTAACCCCCGACCAGGAAGCATATCATTTGTATTTTTAATTGCTTTCCAGTGGATCTGAAACTGAATTGGGAGGTAGAGGAAACTACCATTTCCCATGCTCCCTGGTAGGAAATAATATGTTTCGTTTTGAACAGCAAATTCATACCACAAAGAATTATATTTGCCATTTTATTATTATTCTAATTTCTATTGAGAACCATATTAATATTAATTTCTATGTGTCAACAAACATTTTCCACACTCTTCCCCTTTAAACCAGAATGCATCCTAGGTAGCAAGCAGGGATTAAACCAGAGTTTCCCTCTTTGGCTATAATGCGAAACTGTTGTTTAAACTTGTAGCAATATCACTGCTAATGCTGGGAGAGTGAGGGGAAAAAGGGTACAGAAGAACACAAGCCTAATACTAGGATTGATAAGCCATCAGTGATGGCTGAATTGGGCTGTTGAAATTTTGTCCTTTCTGAGTTTCCTTGAATTTTGGGAATTAACAAATGTGTCTTTCCACTGGGAGGATGGGTGCCGATCAGGTGGTTCAGTTCCACTGGGAGGAAGAGTGTCATACATTTGCCCTCACAAACTTGGCAGTTTTATTCTATGCACATCCCCACAGCAAGTAAAAGGCACCTATTAGCTTCAATCATTCAATTTATAAGTTGCCCTATAATAGTAGGGTAAAACGAGTTTAAACACTGACAAATACCACAATCCCAACCATGTGAACTCAAAAGTCAGGATGTAAGAAGGCATTTTTTTAATTCCATGCAATGTGGCAACATTGCATGTGGCCACATTTGCCACATGCAGGAATGTTTCCCTTCTGCTGCAGTTCATCTTCTGCCAAAAACTATATTATTGCTCTCTACGGTGAAATTATGTAGCTTACATAATTTACACAATTACATAAATTATGTAATGAAGTTGTCATTATGTCTTTCCACCCCATTTCATTTCTTTCATTTCAGTGCAAAGGAAATGGGATGCAAAGGGGAGAGGCACAATCATTCATGTATCTTTGTAGACAAAATAACAACAGCAAATACTCATTGTATTCACTGGACTGATTTCTGTTTCAGGCATGGAGCGAATAAGCAAACATTGGCAATTTCAACTCCTGTTTCCATTTTTGTCGGAATTTTCTGACATCCCTGCTCAGTTCTTTTGTATTCAGTGGGTCTTACATCCAGGTAGGTGTTGTTAGCATTGCATCCAAAAACTAAAATGGGCCACTAGGTGGCGCATCGGAAGATGGCTGACAATAACATCTCTCCGACCCACACGAGGTAATTTGGAGGCTATGATGGGGGTAATTAGCCTCCTTAACCCCCCAGGATTGTGGGGGGGACGGCCCTTGCCTGCTGTGCCCTATACCACCCCCGAATTTGTGGGGTGGGGGAACTAGGCACAAAGCCCTCCTGTGGGATTCCGGCACTCCTGAACGCCGTCCCTGATTCGCGCTGCTAGTTGCAAGCATCTTCAAAAGAAACAATTTGGACGAGATAAATTGCACATGCTTCAAGGAAAAAGGGGAGTAAAGACTGCTGACAGAAGAGATCTCTGATAACAAGACAAGAATAAAATATGAGAAGATACGTCAAGATACGGTATGACTGAGGGGGGAGGGGGGAAAAACCTGCCATCATTTTTCTTATGTGATTTAACAAGAATCCCCTCCCCTAATGAGTCAGAAAAGGACTTAAGCTGTGGATTTAAGGCTGTGTGGAGATAAACTTTCAAACCAAAGCAATGTTTCAAGATGAAGCTGGAAAGCTAAGAGTTTTGGAATGACGCAGTTAAAAATGCCGTCGCCATTTTGGGAGGCATTGTTGGAGCTCTTGGGTCTGGGAGGAGAAAGAGAGAAATAGAGTTGTTTACATATCGTGGATCAACTTCTCGGTGGGACTTAAGAGCGACAAATGCCAAATTTATGATGGAAAGAGCGATGCTATCTACGAAGGAGATATATGGAAACCATCTGGACTTAGTGGAGGAACGGGAAATCCACACAGGATTATTATTTTGCTTATTGGCTTAAGGAGACTAACAGAAGAGATTGTAAAGGAAAAATAGAAATTATATGAACAAGATATGATGTGGAAACACCAAGATAAGACTGGGTAGAATTATGAATTTTGTTTGGACTGATTGGGACTGATTTGTACATTAACGCAGTAATAAGAAGATGATCTGAATCCCCCTTTGGATCTTGAAGTATGGGTTCCCCCAACAAAATTTAAAAATTTGGCTTTGTAATTTGGAATTTATGTGATGTGATTTAATTTGATGTGATTGGCCAGTTAATAAAAATTATTTTTAAAAAAAACTAAAATGGGCAATGGCTTAAAATGCAATTATAATGGTGCAAAACCACAACTATGGAATCAAGACAAATCTCTTTAAAACAGAGAGCAGGAGAACAAAGCATCTCCCCACTACAAAACAAGGAGCAAGGAAAAAAAAGTACTACTGACAGCACATGTGCAGAGGGTGCTGAAGAGTGTGGGAGAGGAAGCAATGGAGCAAAAGCTTTCAGTCAAGGGAAAAGTTCAGAGAGGCATGGATGGAGTCTTGGCATGGAGTCAAGCAAGAGGATATGGGAAGATATTATCAGGAACTAAGCTCCTGGGGCTTCAGATTACACTGGTAGAGTGGTGAGGATGCTTTAAAAAATGTGTTTTAGTATGTGCATTATGTTTTATAGGATTTTTTTTAAGGCTAGGGATGTATTCAATGGAATCCCTTTGCTGACTGCCATTGGAGCACAGGACCCTACTTTACACTGAATCAGACCGCTTATCTATCTAGCTCACTGGTGTCTACACTGACTGGAAGTATATTTCCACATTTTTCAGGCAGGGAGCACTTTCCAGACCTACTGGTGATGACAGTAATTGAACCTGGGACCTTCTGCATGGAAGGTAGATGTTCTACCACTGGGCTATAGTGAGTGACCTGGTGGAGGTCTGCCATAAACAGTAAAAAGAAGTGGTTTTCATGCCACTTTGCACTGTTCCAAAAGGTCCCTCAACCCTCTGAAGCAGATTGGGGAGTGCAGCAGGTCACAGAGGGAATGGGTGATCACCAATGCTGTTGGATCTAAGTATCTTCTGTCAGCAGGCACAACTGCATACAACGCTAAGCGCCCCAACCATTTGAGATGGGGCAGATGAGACATACATGTGAATTTAATGAAGACCACGGTCATTATCACCAGCATCACCATCACGAAGAAAGCGTATATTAATGTACCCATGGAAATGCTGTGAACTCTCTGGGCCTTTGGGGGATTGCCCAAGAGCTAAATACGAAACAAATAACATTCTTGGCCACATGGCAAGAAAAAGAAATTTCTCCTTCCCTGAGTCCCTAATTTTAAAACACTATATTATATTCTGTCTGCTAAATATTGTCAGAGATATAAGAATCTATTAATCAAGGAACCCATTAAATCTGTTAGTTATGTTCATCCCACAGTTTTATCACCTGTGAGTTATTAGGCTGTAAATTACACGCAAAACTTGCTGAGAAAAGCCAAGATAACTGGTGTATATAGAAGCTTTCGTGGAATGGGAAGCCAGGCAATGAGGCTTGGGGCGTATGTGGAGGTCAGGCAATGAAAGTTAATTATTATGTGACGTCCAGAACAGAGTAGAACTGCAGAATTCCTTTGCTGACCACTGCAATTTTGGGAGGAACAATGTTACTATCCATAAATTATTTCTTCACTCAAGACAATTGTGGCTGTTGTTCAACCGTCCAAACGTATGCAAGTCCCAGCGAGACATATTTATTCATAAGTGTGCTTAGAATTGCAGCCCAAAACCTCCAAGCTTCTATAATGGCACCTGGATGAAGAAAGCTTGTGGTTAGCTTATCAGCTGAATAAATAAAGCTAACAGGAGCCTTTTGCACACAGTGTAATCCCATGCTGCTGCAGTGTGCATAGAATAACACCAGCAAGTTCAGACTTACTGACACTCTTCCAGCTTTGACTAAGAATCCAACCCAATGCCTTTCCTAACTAAAAGTTGTGACAGTTGCTATGAGGTAAGCAACCCCCCCCCCAGACAGGCCCAAATTTGTCTGCAGGCAAATTCTTCCCTGGTCCCGAATACAGTCCACAGCAAGGTCATGCAAGAGCACTGTCCACTCCAGGCAGGACCAAGATAAACACTGCGAGTGGGTGGGGCATCTGTTGCTGGCTGTGCTGCCAGAATATAAGGTCTGAAGGTCCCTCAGGTCCATTTCCGCAACCATGCCTCTGGAACTCCCAATATAGTTTAGAGGCCTCCAGTCGCAATTGCCTATTTGAATTTGAATTTTTGGTGGGATGGCCCAGGACACCCTGCTACTGGCTAAGGCTGATAGTGCCACCGTCAGTTGTGCAGGAGAAGATCCTCCCTCCCTCATGGCCAGGCTGGGCTGCAATTGCTACTGCCAATAATATGGTAAGCGGTTCTTCTGCTGGCTCAGCAAATGAAGAAATCCAGCTTCTATTGTGACTGGGATTGTTGTGCATGTTATGCCTCCCTACAGTGTCTCCCCATCAAAAATCACCTCCCCACCCCCCACCCCCCATTTCTTTTATCCCCAATGTCAATTAGCAAATGTCGCCTTTGAGTGCAAACAGTATCTAGGGGGCAATTTTGGGTGAGAAAACAGCACATTGGGAGAATATGCTGTGACTCCCAATATAGGCCTCCATACTGCTGTTATTTCTTTAAATATAGCTAATATATATATATATATATATATATATATATATATATATATATATATATATAAAAAACAGGTTCAGGATGGACAATCACACAGCAAATGTATCATCTATTCCAGGTCATCATAGGGTGAGGGAGTAATGGCATGAATTTAATAGTTTACATAGAATATACTTTTATTTAAAAGGATTAAAAACATTTTTAAAAGCTGAAGTTTAGAGATTGTGGGTTCTTTGTGCTTGGGCTTCTGCGTGTGTGTGTGTGATTAAAGCTTTGAGGGGAAATGGTCAAGTCACTTTTAACATAGGGTAACACAAGGTAGGGTAACACTAGTTAAAGTACCAGTGCTCCTTTAAAATGTGTTGACAAAAATTACTTTAAGCCAGGGAGCCTGGCCCTTGTGACATGAAATGCTTCATGCAGCATCACGCTGTGAGCCTGAGGTCCTTCCTTAATTTGCATGTGCATTTATATAAATTTACATATAGTTGGCCTGCGAGTGAACAGTAAGCTGTGATGCTTGCTATTAAGGTTCAGCGGTGGTGTTATTAGGTGACGGTTGCATCTGAGCAAAAATAAGGGCTGAGAGATGGAAAAGGTTACGTTGTCTATAAACCTTGGGCAATGTTCTCCCGTTGAATATTTTATTTCAATTCCAGTCAGTCTTGGGGATGAAACTATAAAATTTTGCATTACCCGGTTTCAGATTTAAACATTTATGGTTTCTGAAGTGGACTTAAATATATCCCAGGCACATTACAACCTGATGATGGCTTTTCAGCATTTTGCATTGGTTCTATATGAAATTTAAACGTCCCCTTTCTTCCAGGGAAATAAAATAAAAAGCAGGGATATTAATATAGAGCATAAATTATACTAACCTTTAAGGTTTTATCCTGTTGTTATTTTTTATTTGCAGCTCCTCCATCTTTGCCTCGCCAAGCCTCTTTTTCTTTTTTATGATTTAGTTAGTATAAAAGCCTGCTTCTCGCTTAGCGGATAGCATACAGCTCTGATTACGAGTGTTCTAGGGCAGGGTTTAGAAACATTTGACCGTCCTCAAGTTGTTGGAGTCCAACTCCCATCTGTGCCAGACAGCATGGCCAGTGGTCAGGAATGATGGGAGTTGTAGTGCAGCAGCACCTGGAGGCTGCAACTCCTTTTCGAGTAAAGAGAAAGCCTAACTCATCTAAACAAAGTGCAGCTCATTCAAAAATCTATACCACACCTTGAAAAGACATGCTACCTACTTTGTTATTGAGTACAGTGGTACCTCTAGATACAAACGGGATCCATTCCGGAGCCCCCATTCACATCTAGAGGTAAACGTAACTAGCGACAGCACATCTGCGCGTGTGTCGCTTTTCGCCACTTCTGCGCAGGCGTGTGGCGTCATTTTGAGCATCTGTGCATGCACAAGTGGCGAAACCCAGAAGTAACGCACTCCGTTACTTCCGGGTTGCCATGGAGCGCAACTCGAACCTGCTCAACTCGAAGCGTATTCAACCCGAGGTATGACTGTAGCCTCAACTGATCGGAGTAGATTTTGTTGTTCCTGGCATCTGTCAGTCTCAAGAGACAATGGACTGTGCCTCCAGGGGTGAAGTCAAAGCACTCTGCTGGCAGCACAAAAGTGATCTTCCATGGTGTGAATGGCTGGGCAGTGTGCATGGATGTCCTGGGCTGCACAGATGAAAGGACCTCATTGTGGCCTCTGTCACATGCAGAAGGAACACAACTTGCAGTCTCTCAAGAGATTCTGCCCCTCACCCAATACACCATACATCTCTGGAGCAGATTAGGAGGCAGGATAAAGCAGAAGGTGAGTTGGCACTGGCTCTAGAGAGAGCTTACCTGGGCCCCACAATATTTTATTCAAGTTGGCACCCTTGCCCTAGTTGGTGTTCGTTTAAAGCAGCAAGTTGTCACGATCCAGCACTGTGGAAATATTCATAACTGAAAAAGGTTGAGTGTGCTTTTCTGTGCGTATGAGGAAGCCTGCATTTTGGTGAAATGAAATTGCATGCACAGGAAAAAAAGGGAGGCCGAGAAATTTGGGCAAATGTTGAAATTGCTGTTGCTTTCATCAGCATATAAATTAGGCCAAGCGGGGCCACTATTAGTGCAGAACCAGTGAACAGTGAACCAGTGAACATGGCAGAAATGATAAGAGTAGTCCCCTTCATGAGGGAACCATGCAATATGAGATTACATTGATGGCTTTGAAGACATGGGCAGCAACAGAAGAAAGTCTATGCATGGTGGCCTCTGTGCCTGCTGGAAGCCCGGTCATTATTTATTTATACACAATTTTCCCAGCAGTCTCATGGCTGGCTTGTGGACTTTGAAGATGGATTGCAGTGGGAATCACATGACCTTGGCCCAGAGGTGGAACTGAGAAGCTGTTCTCTATGTGTGAAGGTCCTTCATGCAATTCATATATGGAGGGAGATGGATTTCTTACCACCTGGGAGGAAGGGAATTTGTGATTCTTCCAATACTGTTCTGAAATGAAAATTTATTGTTGATAGAAATATGTACATTTGTGGAAAGATGAAAGATAAATAACAAAAAAGAAAGGAAATAATACATTGAAAGTTTATATAATAAAATTAAGAAGATGGGGGAAATTGTATATATTCAGAATGGGGGAAAGTGGGGAGAAATCCACAGATATTCACAAAATAATATTAATAATAAGATGGTGCAAGAAATGGCAGGAAAATAATGGAAGTACAGTGATGAAAAATAGTAAAGGTATTCATTTCACTTAATGATACTGCTAGAGCCCACCAAAATAAATAAATGAAAGAATGAATAATAAACATGGCTGATAAAAATGAGGGCAAACAGTTAAAGCAGTAAATATATTCAGCAAAATGATATTTAAGATATAGACATTTTTCACAGAAATACTCAAGGAAAGCAGATGGGGGAGAAATGCACAATTAACATAAAAAGAGAAGGAAAAATTCAGAAGCACTCAGCAAAGTGTACCGAAACCAAAAAAGTTGTTCCTGCAGAATAACACAAATGTGGGTACATATAGCAAAGCTGTCATAATAAATTAGACTCTGTTTGAATTTTTCTTAGCTGAATGGCAATTAATAGAATTTGAAAAGAGGATGACAGGAGGAAAAATGCAAAGAAAAGAATCAAGAATATTTCTGAAACAGAGTGAAGGAATGTTTGAAACAATGTTGTCAATGAGACAATATTAAGATGGAAAACAGAAGAGGAACTTTGTAAAACAGAGTGAAGATGAGTCAAGTAAAGACTTTTTAAAAATCATTTAGAAATGAAAGTGTAGCAGACTCCCAATCGCAACACATTTTAACGGAATAGAAGGAACAAATACCCCATTTGAGGTCTCCTCAGAAAATCTGAATTTCTGAATTATGAGGTAAAAGAAAGAAAAAGACAATGAGTTTTATCTCCTGTGCTACTAAACCATTTACAAGGACTACAACAGTGACTTTAAAAGCTGTTACCTTTTTGTCGTGGGTTGGCCTGTTGGCTGATGAACAAACATTTCTTTTAGTTCATGTGTAATGACATGCCCGCTCGCTCTCAGTTTACCTACTGTGTTTTGTTTAATTTTAATTTTGTTTAATTTTAATTTTGTTTAATTTTCAGTATATCAGTGTCTTCTTTATGATATTTTATTAACTTGTCATTGATACCAAATAAACCATGGCATACAATATTTTAAAAATAAATGATATAATGTAAATAAAGAAAAATGGGAGGTGGGGGAAGAGAGAAGAAATCTCTTCCAGAAATGAAATGGGAGCTTAGTACCCATTTTGGCTGTGGGAGGAGAGGAGTTCTAGGGAAGATAAGTAAAAAGTGGAGGAAGAGAAACTGGGTGGGGGAGAAAAGAAAAACTTAAAAGGAAAATTAATAATGATTCTCTAAAAAGCTATCACTTTTGGTTCTTAGATACATTTGGAAACTATAATTCTGCTGTATGTAACAGCCCATTAAATCAGGTCCTTTGCTTTTCATAATGACTAGAGATAGTGCTAAAGTATGGTAATTTGTATTTGCCTGGTTTAGAATATGACTTCCCCCACCCTCCAGCTTCTAATGTTCAGCTGCATTGTGAAGCAAGTGCTGTTTCCCTGAAATATTCTTCTCCAGCCTTGAATGCAAACTGAGCTTCTGAGATTATGCAGGTAACCAAGAACCCCTGTAACACAGTAGTTTTCCAAGGAACCTGATTATTAGTGGTGCAGTCGCATAGGCACTTTTAGACTTTGGACTTAATAGTCTTAGCCATCTGCCCCAGTCTTCAGATGGCAACGTGTATTACTTCAAAATGTGGCAAGCCAGCCTAGTTGCATTTGGTGGGCCCTCTGATCCATTCTGCTAGGTGTAGCCCTCTACCCTGATAGCATGACTGCCAATAGCAGGGGGCCTGGTGAGGCCGAGGTGCTTACCTGACCTCCTGGCTGGTGAGTTGCTGCTGCTTAGCAGGAGGAAGAGATGAAGGAGTGGGGAGGCAGGTGTGGTGCAGGTGCATTGGCAGAAGCACTGGCTTGGCTTGGCTTGGCTTGGGCTGCCTGGTGTGCTTGCAACTTCTGCACTGTCTCCTGGAAAGAAGCAGTGACTCACCTGTTGAGAGGTCAGGTCGGTACCTCTGCCTCTGCTACTGAGGAAAGGGAAAGAAAGAAAGTAGGCAAATATAAACAAGTAGCAAAATGTGATGATGATTTACCCCTTAAACATTTTTAAAATGAAGGCCACAATTCTCCATAGCACATGCAGGGAGTATGTTAATGTAGGAAACACTTGTCAAAAGTACCCTTGTACTTAGGTTCAAGCAATGGTGAATAGACACACCATGTTGCCCTCGTGATAAAATTTGTGTGGCAAAACAAGATGCCATATTGATTTATTCATTACATACATTGTCTCTCACACACTTAATTCTATGTTGTCCTCACTACAACACTGAAGTAGAGCAGGCTGAAAGAGAATGACTAGCTGTTATGTACTAAGCTTGGATCCTAGAACAATAGGCAAGTAGGATCCTAGAATGCAACAACTGAATGGCTTGCAAGAAAAGACCAATCAGGCTCCAGGAGGAAGAAAATCAGCCTATTAGGCTGGTAGGATCATAGAATGCAACAACTGATTGGCCTGCAGGAAAAGACCAATCAGGCTCCAGGAGGAAAGCAGAATCAGCCAATCAGATGGGACTCATTGTGTAAATGATGTATATAAAAGCCTGAGGTTTGGGGGGGCAATTCAATCACTGTTTTACAAGCTGCAATAAAGAGCATGAAATCACTACAGGCTCCAAATATATTTCACCAGCCCAACTACTAAATGAAGATTTGAACAACCTAAACCCACTTCACCAGGGCTTGGGAGTTTACAACTCCCATCATCCCTGACCTATGCTGTGCTGCTTGGGGCTGATGGGAGATGGAGTCCAGGGCTCCCCACTCCTTCATTAAAGCACTTTGTGTGTCTTTGGAGGCACACTTGTTTCCCACTTTAATCTACATCATTGCTCCAGCCCTCTGTTGCTCTTCTTCCTGTGCTTAAATGCCACTTCTACAATGGACTGTCCGTTTTTTGCTTGACATTGATTGATTTTGCTTTGACCCAGACTTCAGCCTCCTGACTTCTGACCTCCCCTGACCTACACAGCTTTTGACTTATCTTTAGCTCTTAGCTACCGTTTTCAATCTTACACCACTTCACCCTGACCCAGTGCCCCAGGCCAGCTTCTCCAAAAGCAGCTGACACACCCTTAACTATCTTCTTAGGCTATTTTGGCATTGAAACCACCCGCATCCAAAATCACTGGCTCAATTCAGGTGACCACTATGTATGTATGTGTCAAATGCACAACTAGTCTCGGGTCAAAGAAATAAGCATAACTATTTGCTATCCATTGAGATTGCTTTTTACAGAATCAAGGTCTGGTGATAGGCTGCAGTGGAGTCAATGAATGCAGTGGGAACTCATACAGCTCTAATTGCATGATGCACTGAACATGCAAACAGAGCTATGGTGGTAATGTGAACTGGCCCACAATGGGCTAGATCCCAAAAGCTGTGAGTGGAAGGAAAATATAACCACTAGTGCTCTTCCACTGGTGTTTCTTTGTGATTTTTCCACAGCATTATAACATGTAGGTTCTGTTTCTGCAAGAGGTTGCACTTTCTACCTGTCCCTTGGGCAAGGTGTGAAGCATTCCTCAGTGAACAGATGACACTTCCTGCAGTTTCAGTTTTTGATTGTGCTCTTGTAGATGGAAGGAATGGAAAAATTGTTGTATGAGTTTTTAAAATATTCAGAAACATGGGCCCTCTGCTCACCTCTTTTAAGGCTTTTTTTCATGCCAGACTTAGCAAGAGGTGGATGCATTTTGTACTCCACGGGGATGAAAGCAAATGATGCAAAGAGAGAATCATCCCTTAATTCTAGATTGCTCCCACAAATGCCCAATCCTATGCATATTTATTTGGAAGCCGGCTGTGTTCGAGGGCTTATTCCCAAATAAGTATGCATAAGATTACAACCTAAATAGATCCCCTTGGAGTAACTGGTTTGAGACTGGCAGACTTGGACTGTATGAGGGTTAAAAATATTTAAAGAAATCTTCCCAATGTTTCTCCTCTAGCTAATTTCCTGCAGATTTTCCATATGAGGCATCTGCTTAGCTCAGTATTCTATGTGAGTTCCTCATTGGTTCACTTTTCTTCTGCATTTTATTGCTGTTGGTTTTTAGATGCAGATGCATATATACCTCCTTGCAGAGTAAATATATCTACAGCTATATCAGCACTGTATATCTGCACTGCACTGCCAAGATGCTCATAATAATTGTTGTACCATTTTATCAGTCTCAGCCTATGAATTTAGACCTGGTCTTTATTGTCTTTATTTGATAAATTGCCTCTTCCATAAATATTGCTCTCATAACATCAGGGCTCCAGGAACCTTACCCATAACATTGACTTCTTCATCCGTAAGCAAGCTATTTCAAATTCAGCCAGCAATGAAGCCAGTGATTTTGTTGGTGGGGTTAATTAAATTTTTGTTATATTTATGTTGCTGCTGGGGTACTGTGATCTGTGGGTAATTGCTGGAGTCTCTCTGTTTTATGAAGTGTATTTTAAGAGACTGTCAAGGGCATTCAAAGTTAGGGACGGGCGCTGGTTTCTTTTTAGTGTGCAGACTGAATCAGGAACAGGGAGGCCGGGGTGTATAGATAAGGTGCTCTTTAAGCTGACTCCAGGCTCCGCAGAATTCTTTAAATTTTACTAATTGACATCATCTTCCCAAATGGGAACAGTAAGGCGATTAGAAGAGCATCATGTTGCCAGCACAACAAGGAAGATTACAGGGAAGATAGAATAGGTGAACTATTAGGTCACTTTCCCAAGCAATGCTGTTGATCTTTTTAAAATAAGAAACAACAAAGAAAATATTATGGGTATTCAGATGTATAGGTTCTGCACTTACTATTACCAGAAGGGTTAAAAAGGCATGGAGATAAAACTTTTTTAAACCAAAGAAACAAGGGGAAGCTAAATAATGACTCAAAGGGGGCTGGAAGGGTTTTAAAGTGCAGGTGCTCATGATAACAGTCCCCACTCCACCCTGTTTCCACCCTACATTTCACAAACAGACATACCCTACGCTTGAGGAAAGGCAGGGCTCTGAGAAGCTCCAAACTAGATGTGCCTTGATAAAACAGAACCAGCCTGCCATACAGCAGACACATCACCGTCCAATTGCAAAGAAACATAGGACAAACAGCATTGGCTGCATCAAGGGCTGGGCGGAAAGGTGCAAGAGGGGACCATTTTGTTCTCTGCTGCTTATGAGTTAATGGTATAACAAACTTTGCTCCTTGACAAGGCATGGGAACCTGGACAGAGTGGCAGAAAACTTCTCCAAGTCAGTTCTGTAGGAGGCAGCCTTCTGAGGCATAAATTTTTCTCTTAAAGGGGCCACATGCCAGATACTTAGTTGATAATGCACACAATTACAGGGACGGGACTTCCGGTCAGCAAGGTAAAGTTTGCTTCCCTTTGCAGCGTGAGGGTGGTGAGACAAGAGCAGAGAAATGGATGGTCTCACCTCAAGCTGCTGCAGGGTTCAGTGTAGTGGTGGCTGTGAGCCAGCAAAGTAGACTGGGTACCAGTTAGCTTCTTACCACAGAGGAGGCATGAAGCAACCATGCCCTACAGATTAGGCTGCAGGATACCACCGGGAGGCAATATTCTGAGAAGGGTTGTGCACTAACAAGTGCAGGCTCTTCCCTGTTTCTCAAGCAAGTCGTGACATCTAGGAACAAGTGAGCATGGACTGGACACACTATTTTTGTTTCCTGGTGTAAACTACAGAGCCCTTCCTGCAGAGGCTGCATTCTCTCCCAGAGTCTGAGCAGAAGCCTAACCACCCCTTTAAGTGGGTCTCCCTAGAGCCCTCTTACCAGACTTTCCTCTTTCTTCTCGTGGGCTCTGGGATGTACTACTCGACTACAACCACTATGGTGGTATCAGAAGCCCTGCTCAGGCAAACCACTTGCACATTCTGTCAGTGCATGAGTGCAAAGCAAGACTGTGCTTATTATCCCCACTCCTATAAGAATGAAAGGAGAACCTGCAGGATCAGACCAGAGGCTCATCGAGTCCTGCATCCTGTTTTCACAGTGGCCAACCAGATACCTATGGGAAGCCTGCAAAGCAGCAAGTAAGTGTAGCAGATGGGATCATCTTAATCAATGGTCCTGGTTGCGGGCAGGCCCTCAAACTGGTTTTCCCCCACCCTTGTGTGGGTGGAACTATCAGCCTTACACCAGGGTGGCACCACAATCACCCAGGGCTATTGTCCAATCATTTTGAAGGGTGGTTGTGGGGGAAAGTATAAAAGCGGCAGCATGACATGTGCCAAGCTCCTGCTTCAAGCTGCCGAACACCCGCCCACCCTCCCTTTAAGTGTCCTTTGGTCTTACTTTGAACTTCAGTTGGTTGCCCGTCTTGAGTCAGGGACCGGGTAGGAATTTTTTCCATTTGGCAAATTGGCACGGGCCACTTGGTTTTTGCCTACCTCTTAGCAATCGTCACAACTTTGGAAGGTTTGGCGGTTAGGCATTGGCTTATTGTTGAATGGGGGAGGAGAGGTCGGCCATCACCTGCCCCTCCATTTCAAGGGTTTTCCGTTAAAGGAATCTGGAGCCTGGTTCCTGTCTGAAGTCCGTTTGAAAGGTGAGGGCCATGCCAGGCCTCTGGGAACACCAGGGGAGATGCAAGTGGGTTCCCCCAAAGCAATTTTCCTTTGGGTGGTTTACCCTTACAGACTTCCTGCAAAGCGGGCAGGAGTCAGATATAGTCTTGCCAATGCCTAAGCCAATACCGCTCTCATTCCTGTAATCAAAAAAATTGTGGCCAAAATTTTGCCCCAAAACCTTAAACAAAATATGCCTGTCGATCAGCTTGGGGGTCTTGCCATGCAACCCACTGCCCACCTGCAATTTCCCGAAACTGGTATTCAAAGGCATACTGTCTCTTGACAGTGGAGGTAGAACATAGCCATCATGGCTCGTAGCCATTGATAAGTATTGCACTCTGACGATACCCAACCTGGTGACCGCACATATCTATCCACACTGGTCTCCGCTCTGAGGTGCATCTCACCTTGACATTGCTGTCTTTTCATATTGTAGGTGAAGATGAAACTCTTTGCTCAGGCTTTGGGGGAAAGGTGAGGTTTAATTGGACTGGATTTTTATTGCTGCTCCTCCTGTATGGAAGGCATTTTGGCATGTTTTAGTATTATTGTTTAACTTCAGTTTTAATTTTATGTATTTCTGCCCTGGGACCTTCCTAGCGAAGAGAGGTCTATAAATATAACAGATAAATAAATAAAGCATTTCAAATGTCTGTCGGGAGAGAGCATTTGTGTACAAAGCTTGCATATATGAAAGCATTCTTCCAATAGATGTTCACACTGTGCCAGGGGGCAGAGATATAGGATTTGATCTTGTTTCTGAAAATGTGTGTTTTTACACAATTTGCTGTGTAAATACATATTTACATCATACAGCTGTGTGCCACTTGGTAGCTGTGCTATTATGCTCTATTAAAGGTGTCACTGGTATTTTTAAGGAGTTACGCAGCAAATAATGTAAACGCTTTCACAATAGATTCCCTTAATTCCAAAGAAGCTGTTTTGTTCTAGTAAGTCTATTATCAGTGGTTGCAACAACCCCCTAAATATGTACTTGACAGATCATAATGACTCCTTTTGCTATTCTGTGCTAGCTCATGTGTTCCTGCAGAATAATTTCTCTCACTGCTCTTTTGTTTAAGCTTTTATAGGCAACCATGACTAAAAGAAACACTTGTGAAACTGGCTTTGCACAGTTGCAGCATATGAACGTTTTTAAGAGAGACACCAAGAGGAAAGGTGTGTGTGAATAAAGTGTCCACCCTAACACATCGATTTTATGTCTGTGTCACTACTACTGCCCAGTTAAAGAGGGGGATGAAAATTGTTGGTGACCAGGAAACCATTTTGTTGTACCCCATAACTAGATTTTCCTTATTCTGGACTATTTAAGCTTTAACTGCACTTTTTAATTTATCCATGGGAGTGAGATCATTTGGTAACCAACTCAATACTACTTCTGCTGCACACTGATGTGACTAGCTTCCTTAGTCCACTGTAACTGGTGAAAACAGCAATGATTCAATACTCTGATCATGATGATTCACTCTATAGGCAGAGCACAGAATTATCAACTGTTGAATACTGAGAGTGACAATAAATCTTTTTTATGAGCTGAAACCATGCCTAGCTAGTGTTCACACAAGCAGTTTTGCCACCAAGTTGCAGAACTGTCAGAACAACAGGTATTTTCCACAAAATAAATAATAGTAATGGTTCATGTGCACTATTTTATTTTACTCCTTGCACGGATCATGTAAGGCAAGTCACTGTTACTGTCCTGATACTGCGGGTCAGAGGAGCTGAGTCTGAACCGATTGCCTAAGGCAAAGATAGGGAACCTGCCAATTGTTGTTGGACTCCAAACTGCTATCAGCCTTGGCCAGTGGTGTAGCATGGGTTGCCAGTGCCCGGGGCCATGCAAAGGGGTAGGGGGTGGAATGGAGGGAGGGAGGGAAATGAACAGAGCATGCATGCACATTCAACTGCCTAATGGCATCTGTGTCACCCAGGAAATAGCAGCCACAGAATAAGGAAAGAAGAGTCGTTCTGTTGTCTGGAGAGGTCACTTTCTGGTTCGTATGGGGAAGCTGTTTTCAATGGAGTCCAGTGACGGAAATGTTGTGCCCCTGATAGTCAGGTCTACCTGCCTTATCTAAGGAAGCCAAGGCTATACTGTCTTTGGGAGGGTAAGCCTCTCCCAAAACATTCCTGCACTACTTCCGAATTTTGCATTCATCCCTGAAGGAGTTTGTACTGACGGAACCACTACACCAACACTGTGCTATGCCTGAGAGGTATGTCAGAACCCAGATGCTGCCTCCTTTCTGCCAGGCAAAACATCTCTTATTACAACAAAACAGGTACACAGGCTTGTGACCCACTCACACGCCACAAAGGATGCCATGTTACTATATCAAAGTTCACGTGTACGTACGTGTGTGTGTGTGTGTGTTAAGGGTTATCAATTTCCCCATACTTTGGGGGAATCGAAGGGCCTCAACACACCTGGAGTGCAATGATGAACCTGGTAGCTCCATCCTGTATTATTATCAGGGGATCAGTAGGCACAAAAATCAGGTCTACATGCAATCAGATATTTCACCCAGCTGTGCATCTTTTAAAATGAAGATGGAGAATGAGGGCAGAACAATCCTTCATTAGCATTTAAAAACAAGCTCTCTTTGATGCTCTGCTCATTATTTTTATAATTAGGCCCACAAAACAGTGCCTACTTTATCCATAATTTAACAGATCTTCACAGTTATTTCCATGTAAGTCGCAGTGTTGTTTGGTTTTGCAGCATACTGTAGATAAGGAGTCCATCATATTAGGCTTAAAGCTGTCCTCTTCAAACAAAAACATTTTTTTCATCAAGGTAAATAGTTCCTGGAATTTCTCAAATTTATTCGCAGGTAGATAGCAGAGATGCGTGATCAAAATTCAGAAGAGAGGTAAAGAGCTTTCATCAAGAGAAGAGACTAGAGAAGTAGAATGTAGAAATATTTAAATTAAGGTGAGCAGGAAAATAAGAGCATTTACACAACCTTTTCGAAAAGTTTTACTGAGCAATTGTCCATGAGCATTCCTCTCCCTCCCCCTCCCCCCCCTTTAGGGCAAAAGTATCCATAACAGCTTGGGAATCTAGCATTTGATTATCTGCCAAGAACAAATAAAAATGGGACATTGTGTTTTATTGCTCTTGCAGCTCAATCCTATGCATCTTTTCTCGGAAGCAAGTCCCAGTCACTTCAATAGAGCTTACTCCCAGGTAAATGTGCCTTGGATAAAGCCTTAGTGTTTCAAAAAAAGATTTGACCACAGGCCAATGAAGCAGATGATAAGTTTTTCCTTTTTTTTTAAGGCAGCCTGGATCTTTTTCCTTGCATAAGTGCTAATGACTTGAAAGCCATAAAAATGCTTAGGCCAATGATAAGAAAGAGACGATCTGTGTACTTTCAAGACTGCTATGGGAAGTGAACTTTTATTACCCCCGTTTTCATTTGTATTATGGGAGGCTATTTTTATCCCCTTGGCTGGTGCAATGCAACTGACCTTTATGTGAGATGCTGGGCTAATGACCATGTTGTTGGTCTCCCGAGACTGCCCTCTAAGACGGGTGAGATGAATTCAATATCTCAGCTCCTCCTGTCCTAAACCTTTCCCAAGCTGAATTGCCAGCCACCCTGGATTACATGGATTTTATGTGAACTTTTTTGTTTATTGGCATCCAAGCAAGAGGGCACCTAACCTCATTTCTTTGAAAACGACTAGCGGTGCTCAAGGCAATCCTTTTTTCTTTCTCTCTTTTTTTCCAATTTTAAAGGTGGAAAAATATTCTTAGCGGTAACATATATGGGGTCAGATATAGACATCTAGACAGAGGAAGCAAAGAAGTTTCCTCATCGTTATTTTTATTCCCAGATATATTGGAAGTACTGAAACATATTAGAAAAACTACACATACGTTTTGTTTGGAAAGTATTAACTGAAATGAAGATTCATGGCCTGGTCATTGATGCAGAAGGGAATTTTTAGTAAATTTTGCTGGCCTTTTCCTGTTTAAATATCATCCAGCAGTGGCAGTGATGATCATATTAAACTTCCTTTTTAAATTTCCCCTTTTATACCTACATTAGCCCCTGTCCTTCTAGTTTTTCTGTTCTAATAACCATCTGCAAATTCTCCCTTTTTCTCTCCATCTCACTTGGCCTTTTTATTACTCCAAACTTTGATTGAATTATGTCCTGTTCTCTACTGAGACCACCTATTTTCTCACATTTCCTTCTGTTTTTGAAAGGACATTTAGTCATGACACCTCTTTCTCTTCTATAAGGCTCTTCCTCAGCTCTGCAGAATTACTTCCTCTCTGTATCAAAGGTCACACCCTTTCCTCTTCCTCTGTTTTATTATGAAACACAGTATTCTGTCCAGGAAAGTGAAGACAGAATTTTCTCTAGACTTTTTTTCTAGCTTGATAGCAGGACGTGCTTACTCAGTAGAGATCAATGACCAGCTGCTCCTGGAGCACAGAGTATGATCTGACACACATGGTACACAGTTGCACTGTTTTTATTCTTAGTTCAGTCTTAGTTTTAGTAATTTTGATTTCTTTAATAAATATACTTGGGCTTAGTAATACCTCCCCCCCCCCCGAAGTTCTAAAATATTGTAAGCTGCTTTGGATGGCATATGTTTTAAATAAATGCTATCAAACCTATGGTTCATTCCATAAGGTGTATGGAACGGAAACCACTTGGGAACTATACATAAGCCTTCCTGAGCCCCTTGGACAAGATCAGATTGTTGGTGGAATAAATACATAAAATCAGAAACTCAGGGCTTTGGCTGATAGGATGAAAACTGTGTACCATGTGTATGTGTGGGAAGAGGGGGTAAGGAAAAGAGGCAATTTGGATTTATTGTGGTTTGAAGAATGTTTTCCAGTGATGACTTGGACACAAACACAAACTATAGCTTTTATCATGGCAAACTATGGTTAGCCATAAACAGGATGCTAAAAGTGCCTTTACCAAAGTTGTCATTGCTTTTGAAGACGCTCAAACTCAGGACAAAAGGGAGAAATGCACTAAGGAAGGCATGCTTAGCAAACCCTCACTGTGATCAACTCCTTCCCATAAACCTATATTCCCACTGGAAGGACGTGTAGATCCAGAACTGGCCTCCACAGTCACTTACGGATTCACTGTTAAAACTGTGTTTATGGAAGACAATCTTACTCGGCTACACGTGATCGCCAAAGAAGAAGAAGAGCTAAAAGTGAAACCATGCATGAGAAGGAAGGTGGGAGCATGTGTTTTGTTGTGACTGAGGGATAAGGGGAATACTTTTAGATGGTCAAAGGCAGCAGTAGAAGCAGAGGGAATCAACACTACAGTATATATGTCTGGTGTGGGTAACCATCCATCCACTGCTTGCCGAAGTTCCCATATACCTGGCAATTTCAGCTTCTTCTTTTTTTAAGGATCAGGTAGCAAATGAGGAGAAAGAACTCACCAGAGACCCCAGAGGACCACTGCCAGAGAAGACAATACTGGATGGACAACTTCCTATGAGCAGCAAGCATACCGACTTCTTTTTTAGATGTTGAGAACAGGAATTCTTTTTAGTTATGAAGAACATTTTAGTGGAATTAAAGTTAGAGAAGTGCAATGATTGTTATTCATTCGATTTATATCCTACCCTTCCTCCTGAAGGGGAGCAGGATGGCAGAATACAAGATGGATCAAGTTAAATGAAAGGAACTGTTAAATGAACAGATACATGGTGCATAAATATTCTTATAATTTTGTGAAGAATTTGGACAACAAAGGACAAGAACATTATATTAATGGTTCTTCATTTTGTTATTTTTATTAACCAAAAGGCCTCTTTAAAACCAATAAATTATACCGAATAAGGTCACCATAATATTTATTTGAAAAATTCAAGTTAGCCTGAATAAGCAATTACAAAGAGGTCGCTGCTCTGTCTCTTGTTTACTCACACATAAAATGTAGCTGAATTGGGTGATTAATAATCACAGCCTGTATGGAATGACTTTCATTTATAATAGCTTATGTAAATACAGATCAGCAATTGGAGTTTACCATTGCTATGCTAGCATGTTGCGGATTCTAAGAAGGTACGCGAATAGTAAGTATTTTGGCCAAGTTACATAAGCATGGAAAGACTGATACTAGAATGAAATATGGGGAATATGCTACTGGACTGATCTGGGGAGAGATCGGTGTAGCTTTGACTATGAAAGTTTAGCACTACCTGTCAAAACAATGCAAGGGGTAGATAAATGAAACCTCACCTTGATTCCCTCAAAACAGGTTCTGTACAAATTATATGCATGAAAGTAAGCGTAATCATGTTTTTAATGCATTAGTTAGCAATAAAGTAGTCACAACACCCCTACTAAAAGCTCTCTGACTGAAACTAATTAGCCTGTGCTTCCCTTTGGTTAGATTATGCCATTGGAACCACTGGCGGAGGAAAGGGGGGCGGGGGGAGCACACCGCCCCCAGCACCTTCGGGGAGGGGGGTACCATTGCGGCTGCCCCGACACACCGTGTGCCCCCCCCCATGCCAGGCACCACGCCCTCGCAGGCGGCACACCATGCCCCCAGGACGCTTCGCCTCAAGGGCGCATTTCTCCTGCGGAGGCTGGGGGCTCCCTCTGCGGCTGTGCGGCCTTCCCTCCCTCCCTGGGGGCTCCCCTCCTTGTCCCTGCCATGCGAGGGCAGAGGTGGGGGATTCCACCCCCTCCCTGCTCCCTCGCCACACCTGAAACATCCCTCCTCCATCCCGGTTTCCCTGCTCCATGTCCTCCCACCCAACACACCGTCAAAGTAAAGTTCCCCGAAAGGGGAGCAAAAGGCTGGAGGAGGAAGGGGTCCCTTGGAAGCCAAAAATGGGATTCTGCCCCACCGACGTTGGTTCCCTGTAAGAGTGGAGTGGAGGCGGTTGCCGGAGGGAGCATCGCCTGCCTGGAGGCCCGCATTACTCTATGGGGGGGGTGAGCGAGTTCTTCCCCTCTGAGGATTGCAGTGCCCCAGTAAGCAAAGAATTTTCCTGGAAAGTGGGGAGCGTTCCCCCTTTTAATTCCCCTTTAATGCATATTGTATGGGTGTTCCTAGACTTGCATTGCTATGGCTGTCAAATCACAAAACTAAGGGTGTTTAGTTGTCGGGAAATGTCCCCAAGGAATTAATTGTCAACTTTCAGCTCCCTCCGCATAGATCAGCAATAAAATCATGCCTAGCCAGCAGTATCACGCTTAGGCAGGGATCTGTGTGGAAAGATGGTCCTTTAGGTTGCTCAGGGTGAAGGACATGCCCTTTGCACAGGCTCAGAGGGCCCCTCGTGAGTGTTGGGTTTCCAAGCGTAAAGACCCCACACACACACACACAAAAAAAAAAGGTGGAGGAGACTTGAGCAGAGCATCTCGCCCTCTGCACCCCAACGAAAGGCAGGTTGGATGCAGAAAAAGTGACGTGCCCCCCCCACCCCACTCCAGGTGATAAAGCCCCTAGCTCTGCCAATGATTGGAACCATAATACATCCAAAGCTATCTTTTGCTATCCAAGTAGCAAAATGCCTACTAGGTCAGATGCCTCTTGGCTATTTATAATTTTTCTTTCTTCTTTGAATATCCTTTCAGGATCTGGAACTTGGACCTTTTGTTCACAGCCCACAACGTACCCCCTCTCCCAGCTACTTTCTCCTTGCTTGAAGTGTTTCTACCAATGCTTGATTCAGTTTTGCATTGTGAACATTTTGTTTCCATCAAAATGGTTTTGCGTCATTCCATTCGATGTCTTTGCATTGTGAGCCCTGCCACTCTGTCAGAAATCACTGTTTGTGAGAGGTTTGAATGCAACATGACAGGAGCTGAACTTGTTCTACCACGGGTGATTCCTTGGCCACCAGGAGACTTTCCCATCTCCAACACAGTTAACTCTCATTAAATGCCAGCACAAGAGTCACTTTTTTGCAAAATTCCTCCAGCTCAGTTGCTGGGTGTTGTCATGTCAAACACATTGGGACAAAAAAGAATTTATAGAATTTATAGAATTTGGGCCATTCCCAAAAATAAGTCCTGGCCTCTAGTTTGGGAATCTGTATTAAATCCTGGACAGCTTAAACAGATGTGTTGTTCCCTCCTTCACAGAGAGTAGGCAAGCTCAAGAAGCTGGGCTGAAGCCTCATATCTGAGGAGGAGGTGAGACACTCTCACACAGTCCATGACCAGTCAGCTTTTGGTATAATATGTCAGGTAGGGTTCAGGCATCATAAGTATCAAAACTGTCTGGGACTTCCTTTTCTTCTCCCTCTTTCATTTGATCGCTTTCTTTCAAGAATTATTTCTATTACGTTGGAGGCATGTTTTCAGGCCTGTTTTCCTCACCACTCCTACACTTCATTCTAGTGGGATTCTGTTTCAGGTCTCATAGGAAGATTTCTCCCCAGGCTCCACAGCACAGGAGAGTAGTCCTCTGATTATCTTCCTACAAAATCTTAGCAGACCTTGAAGCAGGAATTTCCTCTAAAGAATATTTTGTGTAAATGACATGGGGGAGGGATGAATAAAAACACAGTTTTTTATTATGAACCAATTCAAGCCTAAATTGCTGTTTTGTATTTTGTACTTTTTTGGATTTTAATGTTTCATTTTATCCCCTGGCTAGAGGAGACATCTGTCAACTTCTCTTCATTCACTGCACTAGAGATGACCCCAGGCTAAAACCATACATCTGAACAATCTCAGACTAGGAAAGAGTTTGGCTTCAGAGCAAAAATTCTTCCTCTTAAGGCTCCCTCTTATTGACAGGTTTGGGTTACACTCTGAGGGCATTTCTCTGTTAATGGGGCTGTTTGCTGTTTGTCCGTAACAGAGTATGATAACTTATCCTGTTTTATCGGCATAATTTATGAATCTGTACAAGACAGCTTAGTGACCTGTGGCCTTCAGGCACTGTCCAGCCCCTCAGGGGACACCATTGCCTCCCTGGTTGCTACCAAGTTCTCTTCAGTCAGAGAAGTGGGCCCTATCTGCTCTAGACATTTAAAGCATGGCTTCCCCCGTATAATCCTGGGCAGTGTAGCTTGTGAAGGGTGCTGAGACTCCTGTTCCCCTTGCAGAACTACAATTCTAAGAAAGGTTTAACAGTCCCTCAACCCAGGAAACTCAAGAAATTGTAGCTCTGTGAGGGGACAGTGGTCTCACTGGGAGCCAGTGTGGTGTAGTGGTTAAGAGCGGTGGACTCGTAATCTGGTGAACTGGGTTCGCGTCTCCGCTCCTCCACATGCAGCTGCTGGGTGACCTTGGGCCAGTCACACTTCTTTGAAGTCTCTCAGCCCCACTCACCTCACAGAGTGTTTGTTGTGGGGGAGGAAGGGAAAGGAGAATGTTAGCAGCTTTGAGACTCCTTAAGGGGAGTGAAAGGCAGGATATCAAGTCCAAGCTCTTCTTCTTCTTCTTCTTCTTCTTCTCCTAAAAACTCTCAGCACCCTAAACAATTACAGTTCCCAGGATTCTTTGAGTGAAGCTCTGACTGTTTAAAGTGGTATAATACTGATTTTTAAATGGTGTAGATTGGGCCTTGCTTAGAGCAAGAGAAAGAGGTGAAGAAGAATATACTCTTTCTTCCCGTCTTAACTTCTCAAGCCATTCAAATCCAGAAAGACATGAGGAGCAAGGGATGGAGGAAGGGTTAGCATTCACCTCCTCCTGTGCTATCCTCTGTCCCTTCTTCCCTCGCGCTTCCCCCCCTCCACTTGAAAATGGAAAGGGAGTGGTACACAGGGTGCAAAGACAGACCCCCACCTTCTTTATAGTGTCTGGTTTCACATCACCAGAGAGCGAGAGAAAATGCCATCCCCCAAACACACACGAGGACACAGACTTCCATGACATTTGCATAAGCCAATTTGTAGTATGGATGCAAATTTGTAAATAATTACTCTCATTTAAAAAAAGAAATACATCTCATCATGGTATGTATGTCTTTATTTATTTTGTTAGTTTAATCGCAGAGGGAGCCCAGGGTAGTTAACATCATGCAATAATACGAACAATACAATAGAAACACTTAGAACAAATCTAAAAATGACAGCAGTTAATACTTTCAGCGCAGTGAAGGGACCCACACACAATTATCTCTCAAGGGCCTGGACAAGTAAGCTTTAACATTCTGCAGGAACATAGCCAAGGTAGAGGACTGTCTGATTTTCACCTGGGAGGGAGTGTCAAAAGCAGAGCCAGGTGATGTGTGTGCCTCTTCTGTCTGCTGCCCAGATATTAAATGTTGTTAAGTAACTTCAAAGTCCCTGCTCTGACTTCTTATAGTTCACTGTCTTAAAAATAAAATCAGACAGCCCTTCAAATGGAGGACTATCCTCTATAAAGTAGGGCACAAAGCCATCCTATTTTCACCTGGAGACAATTATGCTGCTGAATACCAGTTGCTGGAAGCCACAGGACAAGAGAGTGTTCTTGGGCTCAGCTGCTGCTTGTAGACTTCCCGTTGGCATCTGGTTGGCCACTGAGAACAGGATGCTAGCCTTTGGCCTGATCCAGTAGGCCTATTCTCACTACCAATTGGTTAGGTGGTTTGGCCCCCTTCATCTCCTGCTGGTCCCTCCAAATTGCCGCCCCCGCCCCCCCCAATTAATTAACTGCTAATCAAATTAGTATTTGAGTGCTTTGTACCGAGTGCTCTGTCATGTATGGAAGTCAAGTGGTGACTTTATCTAAAGCAGTGTTCTCAAACTTGGGTCTCCAGCTGTTTTTGGACTACAACTCCCATCATCCCTAGCTAGCAGGACCATTGGTCAGGGATGATGGGAATCATAGTCCAAAACAGCTGGAGACCCACGTTTGGGAAACACTGATCTAAAGGCTGGTGTTTCCTTTTATTTCCTTTGGGGTCCTTTCTTTTTATCAGCTAGCAGAATATTTGTTTTTAATCAGCTTTTGTTATGCTGTCAAATCTTTTCTCTCTCTCTTTCTCTCTTGCCCTTTACAAAATATAAACATATACTTATTGAGGTATTGCTTTCTTTCTTTTTTGTTTAGACATGCTTTTATATACCTTTTTGAGCTGACCACCAGGCGGGCATTAGCCAAGCCTCAATGCACTTGGTTAAGAGAGGCCAGCTCCTTTCAAAGTCCTCCTGCCTCACTGTACCTCATTCTTTTTCCACCACTGAGCAAAGCTGACATTGATAGACTGTTGGCAGGGAGACCCCGTTCAAGGTCAAATATTGACATGTAGGCCTGTATATATGACACATGAGGAGGATGGATTGTGTGAACTCATGTCTGGAGCAGGAGAATGTCGCTGAAAGATACTCTTTTTGTGAGAATGTGAATCATTAACTGCTGATAGAACTTCAGTAATCCATGTTTGCTTTCTCCTCAAATATAAATACAGTTTGGTATCGTTCACATGGAGCCAGTAGAGCTAGTTTAGAGGCAAATTAGTTCTTTAAAGTTTTCTGGAAAACACAAAACTAATTAACTTACAGACAACAGTTGCTGATATCCCCGGTGTGGTGCTATGAGATTCTTTCCGTCTCTTTCTCTTGCATGTTGTTGAATGTTGATGGTCTGAAGAAAAATTGCCTCAGGGATTCTTCATAATTTTTTAACTGGGAAAGTCTCTGGTGTTCTGTTTAGTTGCTTCTGAATTACAGTTAGTTAAGCAGCACTCGAGCTTGTTTCTTCCTTTCATCCTTCACTTAGGCAACCATTGCATGGATTAGATTATAAAGTGCTTTGGCGCATGGAATGACTGGAGCAATTTGCTTTTGGTGCCTTCAATGGAAGTATCCTTTTTCTAAAAAGAATATGTATAAAGTAGCTTAGCATTTCCTGAGCACCTTGGAATCAATGAATAATTGTCCTAGATTTTTCCCTTAAATGTCTTTATCAGTCTTTTAATGGCAAAGGAAGTTCTAAGAGGAAAGAGCAATACTAGAGCCAAAGCATTCTCTCTCTATATCTATATTGTGGAACTTCCCTACATTGTTCAATTTCTAATCCCCTAAAAATGGAGGGGGGGGCAGTCTACAAAACTAAATTGGTGTGTGATCTTTTTCACATATATGGAAAGAATGCAGTATTGTACATCTGTGCCCATGAATATGAAATTGTTTTAATTTATTGCATTATTGTCAAACCACTTTCAGATGCTTTATAGCTAGCAGTTCATAAATGAAATTTTAAAAAATGCAAAGCCAATGAAAATAATGTTTCTGTTTGGGCATGTCAGAATATGCAAGAAGTCCTATAACATGAAGCTCCAAATATACGTATAGTGATCCTTTTCTGACACATATGCCTCATAGTGTTTTAAGAAAGCAAGTTTTCCCTCTCCTATCCCTATTCATAATTTTATAAGCCTCTTATTGGGCTTCCTAGTCATCTTTCTAAATTAAAAGTGTCCAAATTTTAGCTTTCTGTTTTAGGCATCCCAACCCAGACATGCACCTAAATGCAGGTGCATATTTAATACTTAGATTCATTCTGCTATGAAACTTACTGCAAATTAGCTTCATTGGCAGTAGATTTAGTACAGACAAAAGATAAGCCAGACCCTTGGATATCTATTAAAACATATTTAAAAGTTATTATGGCAGCCTCAGTTCAAATGCCAGTGGATTGATGGCAATACGACAAAAGAACCAATAAAAAGGCGAATTTTTGTCCATCTGCACACAAAAACTAAGGACAGCACAGTTTGAAATATGGCCTAACCTCTCACCTCATTTGCTACGAGTCATGCACATGCCACACTTTAATGGGAGCTTTGTCTTTGCTGTCCCTGTTTTGTAACATAAACATTCTTTCGTAGATATCGGTCTGGTTCTTTCCCTGACCTCGGCACTGACACGAAATATCTGAAGTATTTGGACAGTAAACTTGTGTCAAAAGTACAAGTTAAAATGGCTGGGGGGGCGTGAGGAACCAAGCTTCTGCACACACTTTAAAATAACAGCACTTAAGATATATTTATTATACAGTACAATCTTTATGAGTTGTAAAAAAAGAAAATATCCACACAATCAATGCTTTCCCCCCGCTGTCGCCGCCCACTTCAACTCTGAACATTTCCATGAACATCCTTGTTACTTCGCAGGGTCTTGATTCCCAACTATGCCATCCAAAAGAATTTCACCACCACCACCTGACTGTAAAAATGGCTGTGGGAGGCTGGAAGGTGTTACTCAGATTATACTACTACGAGAGAATTTATAGTAGCTTCCCACCACCACCTTTGGCTTCACAACTCCTGGCAGGAAGATAACCTCCAGCCTCTGATCATCAGCAAGACTGAGCAATTAGCAAAGCTGCCCCAGACAAGACTGAAATAATGATGGCTGTCAGTTCTTGTTACCTGAGCAGCATAGACATGCCCATTATTGATCAGGTTTGGCATCCTGTTGTCATTCAGACCTGTATCCTTCAGGTGCTCCTGGACCCATCATTACATCCAAAATTCCAGACTGCAGCAGTGGCCAGGAGCACTTCCTAGCTACTCCATCTCTGTGAGAAAGCTCTGACACTTTCTTTCAGATTCTAGCCTGGTAACTGTCATTCATTCCTTTCATAACCTCAAGTATAGACTATGCAAGGATGATGCCCTTGATCACTTCTCTGCAGCCTGCCTCTTCGCAAGATAGGAAGGGAGGGACGCATCAGGTATCACTCCTCAGTTCTGCCCTGCTGCTGTCAGTTCAAATCTCCTGAGAGTCATTTGTCTGTCATTGGTCCCAGCTTTTCAGCATTCCTTGTAAAAGTAAGCAGAAAGAGACTAATGGGAGACTGGTCAATATTCTGTGTTTTGTTCTTTAATTTCTATTTTTCTTACCCTGCCCATTTCTGGAACTTGTGGAGCTACGTGTGTATTTTATCTGTGGCATATACAGTAATACAGGCAACTCCCCATTTACACGTGATCTAGGCACACGGCAAACCCAGAAGTGGCATGAAAAGGGTTAAAAACAGCCCTAAAAGACTGCAAAAACTGCAAAGATGGTGTGAAAATAGCGTCTAGAAATCCCACAAACCTTTGCAAGTGCAGTTTCAGGAACCTTTGCACCAAACTTCGAGGCCTTTGGAGAGTTGGAGTTTGAGCAAGGAGTTTTGGAAGGAGCAATTGTGGTGAAGTTTGGTGAGCTTTTGGTTTTTTAAAGGACTTTTCAAGTTGTTGTATAACCTCTGAGATAGCTATTTGTAGAGAGTCTGGAAGTGTTTTCAAAGGGAGGGGGAAGCAATCAAACTTTTTAAAAAAAATAACGAATAAAAAAATCCATGAATATTGTAGAATGGTAGAAAAATCGCCTCACTGTTAGAGCTTGGCCTCTTCACTCTCAGCTAGGGCTGGGGAGAAATTCATTTGGTTCACAACCTACCTAATTCACACTTCCCAAACTAGTTAGAGAACTAAAACACAGTTAACCTTTGAAAAATCACAAAACTGAATTTTGCAATGGCCTTCTCTGTGGGAAGAAGGTAAATATATTTATTATGGTCATAGACCCAAAAAAGCTGATACACATAGAATAATCGGCATAATATGAAAACATAAGATTCACACGGAGTCAACAGAAAATACAGTTGTACAACCCAAAAAGTACATATAAAAAAACATATTATTTTTACTAAAATATGTATTTTTTGTGCACTTTCCCCCAATGTATGCTTTTTTGTATGCATATAAAATAAAGTACAAAAATGCAATTAGGGAAATTTACTCGCAAAGAAATGTATCAGGGGAAATCACATAGCACAAACAAAACTCAGATACTGCAAATTGGATGAACTGAAGGTTGGAAAAAAGAGAAACTAGAAATGACAGATTTGTCAATTTCTCTTCTCAACTTCTACACTGTCTCTCTCTTTTCTCTTCATACATTAGTGCTCTGCTCAGCTTGGTTTTTCCTTCCACATCAAAACTCTGCTCTAAAGACATTGCAAGCAAGGCAGAACAGCTGACTGTTCAGGTTGAGATCCTTTTCCTTTATCAATTATCCTTGTCTTCAACCAGGGATACCTGATCATTCTGGGGCATCCTCCTTTGGACCCTCTTCCTGTTGTCTCTGGCCATTTTTAAAAGAAGAAATTATTCAGATAATTTGTTGTTGGCCTACAACTTTAATGGAAAAACCCACAGGCCCAAACAAAAACCCTGCTAACTTTCAATTTCTCATTTCTTTCTCTCTATAATCCTGGTGTTAGAAGTAGGTATTGTATTTATCATCTTCGCCCAGAGCTGAATCTTACTTCCTTTCCCTCACTTTTAGACCTTATCACATCATTTGCAAACACTTTATCTCTGTAACGGAAAATAAATGAAATCCCGGTCTTTTCAATGAAATGCCTTGATGAAATGGATGGCCCCAAAAATCTATATTTAGATGAGTGACTCCTGTTTTTGTAGAAGACATGATAAATGTTTCATGCATATAAACTGAAGATTGATGGATTTAATGATCGCACCCTAACTGGTAGAATGCTATTTTGGAATAATTAAATGTTCCATCATTTGCAAGTCTAAATAGTTCATTGTTAACTTGTATTTCTGTCTGTCAACAGGCTCTTCCACTTTGTGAGGAAAATTTATCATTAAAACAATTGAACATATCATCAGAGAGTGTGTGCATGTGTGGCTAATAACCCATTTCATAGGACCCTTGTTTGGCTCCACCACTTCAGAAAACTTAATTTATGTATGGATCCCTTTCACAAAAGAAACACATGACAGGCATTATTAAGCAGCCCTTAGCAGAGATCTCATTTCAAGAGTAGCGCTAAATGTGTAGTTTGAACTTTAACTAAATATCATTATAATACAATGGCAGGAGAAGCTGTAAATTATGATGCGTGAAAATGTGTGTGTGTGTGTATTTTAGTTGAGTTTAGCTTTTTTGGTGCTTTGTACTTTTGTTCTGCTTGAAAACTATTCAGTAGTTGTGTTTGAACACTATCTACACATGGAGGGGAAACATATTGTTCATGGCCAATCTGTATGCATTTAGCATAAGAATCCCCTCATATAGAACAGTGCATTTTCATGCAAACAGGAACACACACAAAACAGGCTTTTAGACTGTGTGCAGAGATTGATCAGATCAGATCAGATCTTTCTACACTTCAACCTAATTGTTTAATGAGATAGTGGAAAGGGGGATGTGCCTCATACTTAATCTCTGTACTTCCTTCCACCTGTTTTTAACAAGTGATCGTCAGGCACTACCTTTATTATAGCTCAGATCCTGGTCCTTTCCATTCATTCAATACCATGCCCTCCAACACTTTGAAGCCAAAACCCAGGATGCCATCTTCCTGTTTTATATTATGAGAGCATGGCAGCCATTTTGGTTGCCATACTCTTGCACGATTTCATCCCAAAAAAACCCCAACCCACTTTTTTGGGCACAGCACCCAAAAACGCACAGTTTGGGACACTGTGTGAGATTGCGGCCCTGGGGGGGGGAGCTCTTGGGGGGAGGGGAATCACGCTGTGATATCGCACAATATCCCAGCAACCTGATGGATCTGATTCTGTGCAGTGCTGCTCCTTTGCCAGCAGCTTGCCTTGCATGCAGGGAAGCCACTCGAGATGAAGCAGCATTGTGCAGGATCAGGTCCTCCTGCTTAACTTCTTTTGTCCCTGAAGTATGCATTGGATTGCAGTATTACTTCCTCGTTAAGTATGCATGGGACTGTAGGCATCTGGTAGATACCTTAAAATGCAATTTGTGATGTGTCTCATAGGGAAGACTTAATAGTTCCACCATAAAAGAAGCAGTGGGTTTCCTCATCTCCCCCCACACCCAATGCCCTGTATTTAATTCATACAATTTATGTTTGGTATGCCTATTTATGAGCAATAGAACTCATAAATAGACCTTTCCACGACAAAATGCTCTTTCACTGTGAATTTAGAGCTTCCAAGTTGATAAATTCTAACCATATATTTAACTGAGACCTCAAAGCTAACCTTAGTGTTTCAAAACACTTTGGGATTAGTGAAGAGTAATTAAAAGCAAAGTCTCCATAAAAGCTCATTGTAGCAATAACCATCCATCTTTTTAATAGCGCAGCCAATACACTTTTACTTTTGGTTCACTGTTGCAGCAAGTGACCCTCCCACCTTTTCAAAGGTCAGCTGAGACTATTTACACCAAGGCTTAAGAAAATGACCTGGGAGACGCTGTCATGGATTCTATCGCAGGGAAAGGGCTGTGTCCAGAAGAAGCAATCCTACAATGATTGCAACTGTGCTGTAGTTGTTTTGTTGAAATTCAAGTTTGTACAAGAAGCAAAGTCTAGTTGAATGGGAAGTTAATGAGAAAAACTATGAAATTCAGTATCTCTTAGTCTTGTGTACATGTCTGAGCATGCACACAAGTGGAACAAGAGTAATGATGGAATGCAGAGGTATTTTCCTTTATTTCTGTTTACAGGTGGACACCCTGCCAGTCTGTGGATCCATGAAGGTGCATGACGATGCCAGTCGCTAATACTGGATCAGTTATAAGATTCAAGGAACTCAAGATGGTTTTATAAATTGGAAAGTGTCTTTTAATCTGAATTAACAACTTAACGTAAGTGGGTTGCGTCCAACCGTGTTGTTCCATTTGCACAAAGACTTCTACTCACATAAGAGAACTTAGCCACCATCTCTTTCACTCACATGAACCCCATATCTATTCTGAGGCTTTTCCCAACCCTCCAAAACATTTGGGGGGATGCACAAGGAGTGAAGAAGCAACAGAAGTTCTCTGCATGAGCAGAAGTCTTTGCAGGAATGGGATAACTTCAGAAGTGAACCCAGAAGTGAATTCCATGGTCCCTTATAGGGGCTGCTATAAAGAGCTGCATATCCAGCTCTGACCAGAACATGGTGTTATAGCCAAGTATACGCAAGACCAGGGGCTAGCAAACTTTTCAGCAGGCGGCTGGTCCACTGTCCCACAGACCTTGTTGGGGGTTGGACTATATTTTGGAAAAAGAAAAAGAACGAATTCCTATGCCCCACAAGTAACCCAGACATGCATTTTAAATAAAAGTACACATTCTACTCATGTAAAAACATGCTGATTCCCAGAGCATCCACGGTCCAGATTTAGAAGGCAATTGGGCCGGATCTGGCCCCGGGGCCTTAGTTTGCCTAGCCATGTGCAAGACCTATTGAAACCAACTGGAGTTCAGTGCTTAACTATGCACTAACACACTAGTGCATGCCTCATTTTGCATAGATTGTGACTGTTAACTGTATTACCAATTACATGGTCAGTTACAAGATGGACACTTTAGGGCAGAGATAGAGAGCATATGGCCTTCCATATGTTGTTAAATTCCAACTCCCACCAACCCCAGCCAGCACTGGCAGTGGTCAAAGATGATGGAAGCTGTTGTCCAACAACATATTGAGGGTCACAGCCTCTCCATACCTGCTTTGCAGATACATTGATTGATTGATTGATTGATTGATTGAAAAATATTTTTTGGCTGCCTATAATGGTAAAAACCCTCTCCGTGAAGCTTACAACAAAATACAATGCCATGCAGTTATAAACTTAACTAAGCTTAAGAATTACATATTTCTGCTTGGTACCTTTCAGTGGGGAGGCTTGTCTCCCTAGTTGCTCCTATACAAGCTTTCCAGGGACAGAGTTTAGTTAAACCAATTTGTTCCGCTACACTAGAAATGTTGGTCAGAGTTAAGGCAGGGTTAACTGTGGAACGCCTTCCCTTCAGATGTCAAGGAAATAAGCAACTATCTCACTTTTAGAAGACATCTGAAGGCAGCCCTGTTTAGAGAACCTTATAAGGATTGATATTTTTATTATGTTTTTAGGTATGTTGTAAGCTGCCCAGAGTGGCTGGGGAAACTCAGCCAGATGGGCAGGGTATAAATAATAAAATTATTACTATTATTATTATTGGTTAGACTAGTTAAGGCAAGGTTGCAACAAAGGCAAAGTTCTCCTGTTATGTTAGGGTTCTCTTCCTAAATTTTACAACACCAACTTTGCCTCCTGGATCCTTTGCAGAAGTCTAAAACTGATGCAAAGGAAGGGATTGCTTCTGCAAACAAATCCTGAGTTAGCTACTTTATTGTAGTACCGCCTTCCCCAACCTGGTACCTCCAGATGTTTCAGACTCCAGGTGTTTAAGCTTCCATCAGCCTCAAACAGCTGAGAATGGATGCTATAACATAATTCTTCAGTCATATGATAGTAATCTTTCAGTTCGGTAAGGAAACTGTTTTTGAGCAGAACAAATGAAATCATCTTCCAAGTTGGACTTTTGGCTGGGAAATGTTTTGTAGCTTCCATGGAGGAAATGGTTCTTGAAAGCATTTTAAGGCACAATTATTGAAACTAGCAAAATTTCATGTTCCAACACATCCATCTACATTATTTTTAGAACATAAATATGAATAATTTAAGCACATCAGGACAAGCTTCCAGTTTAATAAGTTCATAAGGTGTTGAAGTTAATGATTTATTACAAGGTCTTTAGCTAATTTGTGGTGCAGTGCGATGCATATCTACTCAGAAGCTAATCCCATCAAAATCAGTGGAATGTGCTCCTAGGTAAATGTGCCTAGGATTGTAGCCTTAGTGTCATTAATTGGGAAGGATCTCTGCACAAACTTTCTGTTTATATATTCCCTTTAAATTAAGATGAGACTGATATGTATAAGATTTTTTTAATTGATTCCAAAGGGAACTGTGTATAGTGGAATATGCTGACTGAGTCTATAAAACTCTAGGCTCCCATCATTCAGCAACCATTATTTTTTTTATTGACAAGTTGCTGTGGCGTGCTAAAAATCTGAATAAATTTTTTCTTAATAGTCCTGATAATTGTTATAAGTTCCTACCTAATGTCTTATGAACGACAGATGTTAACTAAGGCTAGGAGTATTAGAAGGGCTTCAGGGAGTCAGGTGCCTAAATTCAGTGGGGTTTTAACTGGATCTGGGAGAAAATATTTAATGAATTTAATACATTATGCTATTGCGACTGAAATAAAAAGAAGATGAGTGTGCTAATTATATCATCATTATGAGAATATCAAAACACATTAGCAGACAACTTCAAATATATAAAATTCTCCTTTTGATTTAATGTATAATGTAATTCAGAAGCATAAGTCATATTTCATCATAATTCTACCTTATTTCTGTTCTTATACACTATTGGTACATTTACTGCTATGCATTTCCAGTTCAGCAGGCTTTACAAACTATGTAGTACCATCCAGAATATCAATTTTTCCCCCAGGTCACAAGGTTATTCTCCACAACCAATTCCGGATTTAAGTATAAGCTAAACAAGCTATAGCTTAGGGCCCCACTCTCTTGCCCCCCCCAAAAAAATATACTTCTTAATTTTATTTCACTATTAATATACTACTTCTTTATTGTATTTCAATTCAACAATTACTTTGATAGAATACATATTTTGTTATGTGCAAATGGCTTTAGATACCTATTAGATCCATAAATTACCATATAGCATATATTCAACACAAAAAACAGCAACAATTTGTTGTTGACAAAGGACAGCTGGACATATAAAGGGCCACATTACCTTCAGTAGCTTAGGGCCTCATCAAACCTAAATCTGGCCCTGTCTGCAGCCCCCAAGAGTTCACACAGTAAAGTCAGGAAATCACAGAGTGTTTGTTTGAAAATGCCTATGAAATGAATGTCTCAAAGATTGCTTCATATTATAACAGCAGCAGCAGCAACAACAAACGATACAATCCTGATGTAATAAATCCCTTGCCAAAATCTGTTTCAACCTCCGTCACACTTTTCCCTTTTGAGAACAGGGTTCAGTATTCTTTACCCCACTTTTTACCTGGTACCTCCTAAAATGGAGGATGGCAGACTCAAGTCAATCTGAAGTGTACCCACTGACTAATAAATAAATAATAATAATAATAATTTGTTTATACGCCACCCATCTGGCTGGGTTTCCCCAGTCACTCTGTGTGGCTTCCAACAAAATATTAAAATACAATAGTCTGTTAAACATTAAAAGCTTCCCTAAGATTTGAAAGGTCTTCCCTCCTCTTCCTGAATATCTGAACATCCAGCAGTTCTTATGGAGGGGTCAGGGTATGGTTAATGGTGAAGAAAAGGGCACTTTGCACACTTCTTTACTACATACAGCATGTTCCAGAACCAAGACCCAGCATTAAAAAATATATCCCAAGGCTCAGCCCTAGTGAGCCCAAGCACAGTTCTTCAGCACCATCTAGAAATGGACAGCATGAGCCTAAGCATGTTCATTCAGAAATAAGTACCACTGATACCAAAACTCTGAGAAATCTTTTCCTATATTGGTTAATGTGTGTTACCAATTGATATTCCACCTTTAAATGTCCCTATACCCACTCCAGCAACGCAGGAGAAGACACCCCTCCACCACCTTCCAACCCTATGGTGGTCCAGATGGCACTGAAAATGCATTCAGGTGCATTCTTCCAGGTATCCGTCTTGCTCATATGGCTGCCATTTCTTTCACTGGCCTGATTAGTTCCATAAGTGTGCAGAGAAACGAGACAGTGAAAGAAATCTGCACTGGCGAAACTGACAAAATTTTCCCACCACTTCCATACTGTGAGGAGAGGTTAAAATGTAAAATAAGCCATTCCAAACATTGGGGGTTCGGGGAAGGAATGGGAATTGGGTGAAGAACTAAAAGTGAGCTTGAGAAATCTGTTGACAGTTAACACACCCACACAATCCAAAAAGCTTGGGATGTGATTGTAAATCCACCTTCCTGCATAGCTGTTAATTGATTTAAAAACCTGCTGCAAGCACATTTATATCTACAATTCTGTCATTCACACATGCGCACCAGAAGTGGGGGGAGAGAGAGACTCAAAAGGGCTTTTAGTGGCATGTGAAATTTGTGAGAAGTTAATAATTTTCTTAAAGTGGTGCATCAGATTGTTATTACAGCCATTCCGGTGTTGATGAAGGAAATACTTTGCTTACTTGAAAAAGCCACACACACTAGGTATTAAAATTAATTTCTATACCAGTGTAAAGTGTTGATGGTATTAGTGATGGCTAAAATTCCCCCTGCTTTCCATTTTAATTAAGGCTCTGACCTTAGGCGCTCTTCTTCCAGAAATACTTCACAGAATCCTCCCACGGCATCCCCTTTGCCATGTCTGAATCAGCATGACAAATGCACAGATAGCAGCTCTGTGGTTGCAACTGAGCATCTAATAAAAATATATTCTCATGCTTTGTGGGAGGGGTTGCTTTGCATGCCAAAGCTGCAAAGTCTCCAATTATCTCTTGGTAGGGCTGGGAAAGACTCAGCTGAAACCTTCGGGACTCGCTGCCAGCTAGTGTAGAAGTACTGAGCCAGATGAGCCAATGACCTGATCAGGGCCTGACTTATCATTAGGCAGGGTGAGGCAGCTGCCTCAGGTAGCAGATGCTGGGGGGACACAGAATGAGAGCAGTTCTGTTGGAGGACAGAACTGTGAACTCCATAGGTTAGCCTGCTGCCCTCAGTGGAGGTGTCTGTCTCATCACCAGGGTTGAAGTCAGATTCAAATGTCAGCCTGGTAGGCTCCTGTATGTGGAATTGGGGCAGGGGCATCTTGTGCTGCACCTCAGGCAACAAAGTGTCTTGGGCTAGACCCTGGCCTGACTGTGTGTGTGTGTGTGTGTGTGTGTGTGTGTAGTTCAGCCCTTCCTGTCCGAGGCACCAGTTTCCTCCTCCAAATGAGGAGTGGGAAAATGCTTCTAATAGAGAAAAAGGGTGTATTTTTCCACCAATCAAAATGTTTCAGGGCATTAGCTAAGAGACAATTATGTGCATGTCTTTATTTATGATAAGAGTATGTCCTCTTTTCACACATTCTTTTAAAACATATTTGTGGTCTCTTTGACAGGGGCGAGGCTGCCTCAGTCCTGCATCAAACCATTAGTCATCAGATGAGAGTTCTCCCCCCCCCCCATAAAGTCAAGCTGTTGGGGAAAGAGGCTACTCAGCTGAAGGACTGCAATAGTCAACCTTTCATAAGTGGTTATACATTCTCCTGGAGTGACCAGCATTCTGTTGCCTACAGAGATATTCTTTGTTCCATCCAAGACCTGGATTCTGGGAGTGGTCAGTTTCATAACAAAGTTGGCACCGTTTAGTGGTAGCGTAACTGGCTATAGAGCAAAAGTGTTCACGAATAGCATTAGAATTAGGAAGAATTGTGTTGTACATTTATCTATAGGTTTGGATCAAAGCTTATACGTCATTATAATCAATGGGACTTAAGTAAGTCTTGGGTCTACCCTAAATATGAGTAAGGCTCCACCTCCACTATACATTTAAAACAGTATATCATACCACTTTAAATAGGCTTGGCTGTTCCCAAAGAATGGCTTGCTAAGTGTTGAGAATTATTAGGAGGCCCCTAGTCCGTTCCATTTGTTTCTTACAACTTGAGGATAAAACATTTGGAAGCACAGGGGACCTGGAAAAATTGTTTTGGGGCTTTATCCAGCTACAAGGGCCATTAGACCATCTTTATACTACTGAGAACCAGGGCTAGCATGAACCCCTCAGGTGGAGGATAAGAATCTGCCAACTCCATCTAGCTCAGTATTGTCTACACTGACTGACACAGCTCTCCAGGGATTCAGGCAGAGGACATTCCCAAGCCTACCAGGGGTTGAACCTAGAACCTTCTGCATACAAAGCAGATGCTCTTCCCTAAGCTACAGTCCAGCACCTGCCCCATTACCTGGGATGAAGTTCAATTGCTAGTCTTATCAGATTCTGTACACTGGATGAGGGAAAGGCATCTTTCACCTGAAGCAAAGACTAGAACAGATGTAGCCAATATGGTGCCTCCAGATATCTCCATTGGCTATACTGGTTGCGGATGATGGGGGTTGAAGCCCACCAACAATGTCAGCAGAACAACACGTTGGCTCTCCCTAGATTTTTCCAGATAATAATCTAAAGGCCCTATGTGCTGCTTGTATGGGAGACTAGTTCTCTGGGAACTATAGCTAAGGTTAGCAGAGAAAGAGGAGGAAAATGTGTAACACATCTGTATTAAAATGGTACAAGTTGTTCACACTGTTCATGGAGGCAATACCGGTATTTTCAAGGCCGCCATCACCTCATTTAAGCTGAGTGGAAGGTTCCAATAACATCTTCTGGCATCAGTTCTCCATGCGTCCAAGCATCTAATTCAGCCAAAGCTGCAATGAAACTGGGAAGGGAAAATCACTGAGCCTGTGCCTACTTGGCCAAGTATGAGGGAGGGGAATGGAAATTTTCATTTCTTTGGGACAATCTGTGCAAAATTATCAAGCCGTCTAAAACAACAAAGGCTATAATAACATAAGACTAAACAGAGAAGAATAATATTAAAACAAATGAGTCAGCTTTCATAACATAGCCAAAACTCTGCCAAAAATGGGGGAAATGTAATATATAGACTTTTTTTAAAAAAGCTCTTTTGTACTGTGCTTTGTGAGTGTCCATTCATTTCCCACTGAAACGCTGGCCAAATAGGTTAGATCAGAAACCTAGGTCTATATAAAGTGTATCATATCATTATCTATCATTATCATATCATGTGCTTTCATGCTCCCCCCACCCCTCTTAGTTCCCTCAAAAAGGTGATTTCACAAATATACTCTGAATATATTGTCTGTTTCCTATAAAATGTTCGTGAGCTGTGTCCCATGTCCAAAGAAGATTGCATTCACCACTTTAGATAAACAACTTGTGGCTCATTTCCCCTCACTCTGTTCTTCTAAATGCAGAGGAGTATAAACTAAATCGTTGTTTGTGAGGCATACACATTCATATCTTATTCCCATCAGTTTGTCTTTGTTCAATTGCATGTTGTCATGTGGCAACCATCCTGGCCGGGTTGAATCCAGCTCATGCTTCATTTAAAAAAGGCAGGCTTCATGTTTTCTTTGAATCCCCTCTTAATTGTATTCTTCTCTCCATCAAGTAAATTACTGACAGATTAATGCCCATCTGTTCCGATTCCACACACTGGATTTTCATACAATAATATTTTTATCTCTGCCATTCTGAGAGTCGAGAGACTCCGAGGAAGCAGAACAAACGCTCCACTTTTCCTTTTCTATTTTTCTTTTAAAGTTTCAAGCTTTAGAAGGTCAAAGAGTTGAGGGTTCAAAGCGTTATTCTTAACCTCAAAGTGCTGGTCACTTGGGAGCTATGGGCAGATATGACAAGATCAGAAGAGGGACGTGTATACAAAATGTATTGTTCCTGAAGTAAGTTAAATTATTGTGTTTCTTCAACCTTTACTCTGTGCTCCCTACAAATAATGTGAAGCCTGCAATCCAAACACCGTATTATTTGAACATTATGGTTGATAGCCAGGCTTCTTTCAAATAATTTTATGAAACGATAGAGAAGAGTGCTAAAAAAAACACTTCAGAAGAAGAAGAAAAATCCCATTGGGAGACAGATGTAAGAACATTACAATGCAAACTGAATATATGGAGTAGCCTGAACTATATCCATTGATAGCTTACTTTTTACCTTTGTTGCATTGATTTTTCTCTCTCTTTCGCCTTCCAAAGTAAACCATTAATAAATTGTACTGGAAAAGCATCAGTGTTATTGGAAAGCTGTAGTAAAGGATAATAACTTTGTATGCAAAAGGGCTGTTTAACAAGATTGTGCCCTTGAACTGCTCACATGACTGTATCAGCCACTCTCATTTACTAATGGACATTTTATGGTAGCCAACTCAACCCCCTCCCAATTTCCCATCCCTATATCTACTAGCATTTATAGTGAATATTTTGCTATTGTGTCCCTGAAAGTCACTTTAGGGTATGCATGTTAAGAGAGGTGCATCTAGGTCCGTCCGTCCGTCCTCCATATATTTTTTTTAAAAAAAGAAAGGCCTTCTGCCCTATGCCTTAATTCTGTCTGTGGGTTGCATCCAGTTCCCACTGCCCCTAATCAATCATAATCCTTGCTGGGGTTGATGAGGGCTGCAGTCCAACATTTGGACATCACCATGTTGGCGATAATATTACCTCATTTTTGTTTTGACAAAGGACATGGCCAGTATGAGGAGATGTAATGCTAAAGGGTTGCAGAGAAAAGGAGGAGTGGATGTATAAGCTTTACCACAGGTTCCCACCCACCTCTACCTGCATTTCACCCACTACAGTGGTACCTCAGGTTAAATACGCTTCAGGTTACAGACTCCGCTAACCCAGAAATAGTGCTTCAGGTTAAGAACTTTGCTTCAGGATGAGAACAGAAGTTGTGCTCCGGCGGCGCAGCAGCAGTGGGAGGCCCCATTAGCTAAAATGGTCTTCAGGTTAAGAACAGTTTCAGGTTAAGTACGGACCTTCAGAACAAATTATGTACTTAACCTGAGGTACCACTGTATATACAACTGAAAGGAAATCAGTAGCCAACTCTAATCTTGAGTTACAGCCAATTTGACCTTCTAGTAGTCATGAATTCAGCACCATAAATGTGCGGCATTTGGCTTTGCACTGCACCAGCCCTGTTCACCATCCTCTGTTCACCATTATATAATCAAAAACAAGCTTTAAAATACTATCAAATAAGTTGCATTTGCCATGCTCCCAGGCAACCACTCTTATCATCTTGCAAACTATAAAGCAAAAGGAATAATCTTTAGAGTCCTTAAATTTACTTTTCATGAGGACACACCATCACTCTCTCTATCAAAATGGAATGCCTGGTGTGTGTGTTTTTAAGGCAAGTGAGATGATTCATTATCAGATTACTTTTAACAGTTTAATGCAAAGGGGGGGGTGAAGCTTGAACATTACTGCCTGACTCTAGAGTAAACCGGTCCCCCAGCATTATGCAAAATAATCTGCAACATTTAAATCTTTTGAGGATATTCTTTATACATTTTAAAATATATATTTTTGTGCCTTGCATGGGGCAGAATTTTTATCCTGAAACTGTCAAGATGATAAAGGCAACAGCACACATTTTAAATCCCTCTTTTAGAAAGATAGTAAATGATGTATTCAAACGCTTAGAAGAGAGCTTGGGAATTTTCTTCAGGCACGTCTTGTGCCATTGAAGCAACCAAAAGCAAAGCGGGAAATACTTTGTTTTCTTAAACTTGTATTAATTTATGGTGTTGAAGGTTAAGTGGCAAGTGAATTGAACTATCTGAATTCTTACAGGGGGAAAAAAAGTCTTTTAAAAATTGAGAGATATGGGACTTCCGGAGGCGGCGCGAAACCGTGATGGCGGACCTCTTCGAGCTCTGAAGAGGGGCACCGCAGAAAAGGGTTGTTCGCGACGGCGCAGCGGCAACCCATCAAGATAAACCACGGGCAGAGTGAGTCCGTGGCCGTGGGACCCGGCGGGCACCTGGAGCGACCCCGAAATCACAAAAGGAACCCCGTAAGGGGCTCCGGAGTGAAGGAGGGGGAGCGGTGCTGTGGGTTCATCGCTCTTTCTGCGGAGGCGAAGCCGCGCGGCTGTCACGGATGAGCGCTGACCTTTCTTCCAAGAAACATCGGGCTGAAACATCAAACCCGTGAGTAAGGACCCAAGATCCTACAAATTAATTTGGAAAATTTGGCTAAAAACGGGAGACGAGAAAGAGGAAGTCCGTCTTCCGGCACTGCCTTCAAGATCAAAGCAGACGGTCTAAAGAGCGGAAAGCGCTGTGAACAGGGAAGCTTTAAAGCTTTAAACTGGGACTTTCGTGCACACTTGAATTTTCCTCTTTAAAGAATAAATACAGCATAAATTTGACCTGGAGCGGTCCCCCAAGGGGCAAGGGAAGATTCTAACCCCAAATTCCCGGGTGGCCGGGTAAAGTTGTTTAAACTGCGGAACTGTTGCAAACTTCCAGATACTTTTGTAACTGGAGAGTGTAATTTTGAGCTTACTTAGCTGAAGTGGATACAATTGCAGGCACCTTGCTGGAACTTTGTTACATGTTTAAAAGTGCCCTGCAGGACTTTTTTCTTAGTGTGCTGGAACTAATTTGCCTTTAAAATTGTTTTTAAAGTTGGAACAAAGGGACTTTAATGGCGGAAAAGTTATCTTCTTCTTACTAAAACTTTGGTGGCACTCCCCCTAGAGGACATTGGGAATATAGAGGCCTGGGAAAAGTTTTTCTGTTTATCTTCTCTCAATAGACTGTTTTTAATTTTGGGCTTGCCTTTCCCATGGGACTACAACATTTGACCTTGAACATTGACTGATGAGTGGCACAGGAAAGACAAGAGCAGCCAAAGCTAAAGAAGCTAAGGAGAAAGAGAAAGCAAAAAAGCAAGCACAGCTTTTGCAAACAACTTTAACTCAGGGACGTAGATTATCAGTTCCAGCTGTGCTTGCGACACAAAAAGTAGAAACCGAAAAGCCTGAAAGATCTGAAGAGGAAGATATGGCAGCAGGAGGAGCTGAGGGAATACTGAAACAAGTTTTGGAACAATTGTCAGCAATAAATCAAAAAATTGATAACCAATCAATAAAAATTGATCAAGCAACATCCTCGATCCAGAAATTGACAGATCAGGTTTCCCAACATAACCTAGCAATTGAAAAATTGCAAGGAGCAACAGAAGAGAATCGTAAACTGGCAGGGGAAGCCGCTCAAATTGCAACATCAGCTAAAAAAGAAGTCGAGGAAGTTAAAGCGGAAGTCAAGCCTCTCCATAAACAGATAGGGGACCAACAAACCTATCTCTCGTTGGTGGAATTGAAAAATCGCGAGACCAACCTCAGGCTAAGGGCAGTCCCAGAAATTGAACAAGAAGATCTGATTGGACTTTTGACAACAGAGTTTACAAAGTTCTGGGACTTAAAAGAAGAAAGTGATTTCAAAATTGTATCGGCTTTTCGGTTGGGAAGATTAGTAAGAAAAGACAGGTCCAGAGACTGCTTAATAGCTTTGAGATCAAGGGAAGAGAGAGACAAAATACTAGGCCTACATTTCAAAAACTCAATTGTGATACAAGAGAAAAGGGTGGAAATTTACCGAGATATTCCTAAACAGTTATTGGACTTGAGAGCCACCTATTCAGAATTGGCTAAGTTGCTGAGACTCAACACAATTCCTTATAGGTGGGAGTTCCCACAAGGGCTATCATTTACTTACAAACAGAAGAAGGTTAAAATAAGATCACCAGAGGACCTACAAAAGTTCCTGCACGACCACGGAGAAGATCTCCAAAAAGAAGCAGCAGCTAATTGGCCTATACTCAACCCAGGTGGAGCAACACCTGCACCTTCGGAACCAGAGGAGAAAGAAGACACACCGCTCTAGGTGTGGCAGAATAGTTCAGGATGTCTCTGCGGCTACTCAGTTGGAATATAAATGGCGGAAATTCCCCGGAGAAAAGAAGGAGGTTATTTCACATATTGAAGAAAGAACAATTGGACATTATTTGCTTACAAGAAACCCATGTGACCAGGCTCCACAGGAAGGTTTTGGTTAATAAAAGACTAGGCCAAGAATTTATTTCGTCTGACAAAGTAAAGAAAAGAGGAGTGGTGATTTATGCCAAGGAGAGCCTGACACCTAAATTTTTATTTAAGGATGAACAAGGAAGAATTTTGGCAATTGAAATTCAAACCCAAGGAGAAAAAATATTGATATTAGGAATTTATGCCCCAAATGACGGGAAATTAGAATTTTTCAAGAAGCTGCATGAGACGCTGCTGGACTATCTGGATTATGCTAACATCATAATGATGGGAGATATGAATGGAGTGGTGTCTACACATATGGATAAGTCTTACAACCAGAACTTAACATCAGACGGCAGACTGCCTAAAACTTTTTTCGAATTGACTGACAATCTGGATTTGATCGACATATGGAGGACAAAGAACCCCCTAGGTAAAGAAGGAACTTTTTTCTCTGAGGCCCACCTGTCCTGGTCAAGGATCGACCAAATCTGGACTTCCAGGGGGCTGGCACCTAAGACTAAAAAGGTGGAAATCTGCCCAAAAACATGCTCCGACCACAACGCCTTGAAAATAGAACTTAGATTAACTCAACCCGGTTCCTTCAGATGGAGAATGAATGACACACTACTAAGAGATCAAGAGATTGTGAAAAAGGCCCAAAAAACATTAAAGGATTATTTTGAGATAAATCTGAATACTACAGTTGAAAAAAGAACGATTTGGGATGCAAGCAAAGCTGTTATGAGAGGGTTTCTGATACAACAGAATATAATTAAGAAAAAACTCTGGAAAGGAAAGAAGGACAAAATACTGGAGAAAATACACCAAGGAGAGAAAAAACTGAGAACCAAACCAAAGTCCAAGGAGGTGCTGAGAGAAATTAAATTCCACCAAGCAGAATACTCAAAATTGATCAATCAGGAGATTGAATGGAAAATAAAACAGATGAAGCAAAGATCCTTTGAATCAGCAAATAAATGTGGAAAGCTGCTAGCTTGGCAGCTGAAAAAAAGACAAAAGCTAAATACGATAACAAATCTAGAGATTGATGGAAGGATAGTACAGAAACCAGAAGAAATTAGGAAGTGTTTCCACAGATACTTCAAAGAACTGTATGCACAGGGGCCCCAGAAAGAATCAGAGATAGATCAATTTTTAAAGATAAATGGACTATCAAAAATAACTCAAGATAAAAGATCAATCTTGAACTCTACAATAACCTCACAGGAAATTGAAGGTGCCATTCAGAACATGCAACTAGGCAAATCTCCAGGCCCGGATGGGCTTACCTCCAAATATTATAAGGTTCTGAAGGATTATTTGATACAACCTTTGTTGGAGGTATGCAACCAGATCATGGATGGGAAGAGGGCACCAGAAACGTGGAAAGAAGCCTTCATCACATTGATACCTAAGTCAGAATCTGAAAAGACTCAGCTTAAAAACTACCGTCCTATCTCACTCCTAAATGTGGATTACAAAATATTTGCAGACATTTTGGCAAATAGACTTAAAAAAGTTTTAAATGAAGTAATTCATAAAGACCAAGCAGGCTTTCTCCCTGGTAGACATTTATATGAGAACACTAGAAACATCATTGACATTTTAGAACTTTTGCAGACTAACAGGAACACAAGGGCGGTGTTAATTTTTATTGATGCGGAGAAAGCTTTTGACAATATATCTTGGATGTTTATGAAGAAGAACTTGGAAGGGATGGGAGTAGGACGGGGGTTTGAGAATGGATTACATGCAATCTATTCAGAACAAAAAGCTAAATTAATAGTGAACAATGTGGTGACGGAGGAATTTAAAATTGAAAAAGGGACACGACAAGGGTGCCCTCTATCCCCTCTGTTATTTATTTCAGTCCTGGAGGTGCTACTGAATATGATCAGAGAGGACCGGTTGGTACAAGGGATAGAGGTCGGAGTGAAACAATATAAACTGAAAGCTTTTGCAGATGACCTAGTTTTGACACTGCAGGAGCCAGAATCCAGTACAAAAAAAGTTCTTGAACTTATATCTGAATTTGGTCGGGTGGCGGGATTTAGGTTGAATAAACAAAAAACTAAGGTTCTGACCAAAAATTTAACAATTACAGAAATAGAGGGGTTTCAGAGAGAAACAGAGCTGAATGTGGTTAAAAAAGTGAAATACCTTGGGATCTATTTGTCCTCCAAAAATTTGAATTTATTTAAGGATAATTATGAGAAATGTTGGTTGGAAGTTAAAAAGGATTTAGAAATTTGGTCAAGATTGAAACTTTCCTTGTTGGGAAGAATCGCAGCTATAAAAATGAATGTGTTGCCGAAAATGTTATTTTTGTTTCAAACCTTACAGATCGTGGACAGAGTGGATTGCTTTGGAAAATGGCAGAAGGATATATCTAGATTTATCTGGCAGGGCAAAAAGCCCCGAATAAAGTTCAAAATATTAACAGATTCAAAAGAAAGAGGGGGGTTTGCCCTGCCGGACCTGAGGTTGTACTATGAAGCTGCAGCCTTCTGCTGGTTGAAAGATTGGTTTTTGTTGGAAAACACTGATGTCCTAGATCTGGAAGGTTTTAATAATGCTTTTGGTTGGCACGCATACTTATGGTACGACAAGGTTAAAGCACATAAATTGTTTAAAAGCCACATTGTCAGAAAAGCAATTTTTGCAGTCTGGATGAAATATAAAGACTTACTAGAGAGTAAAACTCCGAGGTGGTTATCACCAGTGGAGGCCAAGGCCCGAAAAAGACCCAATATGGAGGCCTACTGGCCGAAATATTGGGAACTAACTGAAAAAATTGGAGACAATTGGAAGTTGCAGAGCCAGGATAAACTAAAAAATAAGGTGCGAGATTGGCTACATTATGCTCAAATTCAAGAGGTTTTCAAAATGGATAAAAAAGTTGGTTTCCAGGTGGAAAAGTCGAAACTAGAGACAGAATTGTTAGAACCAAAGACAAAGCTGTTATCTAGAATGTATAACTTGCTGCTTATGTGGAATTTACAGGATGAGACAGTTAAATCTGCTATGATTAAATGGGCACAGGATGTTGGACACAACATTATGTTTGAAGACTGGGAAAGGTTATGGAACACCGGAATGAAATTCACGGCAAGTACTGCCTTGAAGGAAAACATTATGAAAATGATATACCGGTGGTACATGACCCCAGTCAAGTTAGCTAAGATACATCACCTGTCTGACAATAAATGTTGGAAGTGTAAGGAAGCAGAGGGGACTTTCTTTCACCTCTGGTGGACATGCCCAAAGGTTAAGGCTTTCTGGGAAATGATTTATAATGAGTTGAAAAAGGTATTTAGGTATACCTTTCCCAAGAAACCAGAGGCCTTCCTGTTGGGCATGGTGGACCAGAAAGTGTTAAAGAAGGACAGAGCTTTGTTTATGTATGCTAGTACAGCAGCAAGAATACTCATTGCAAAGAACTGGAAGACACAAGATTTACCCACGCTGGAGGAATGGCAGACGCAGTTGATGGACTACATGGAGATAGCTGAACTGACCGGCAGAATCCGAGATTTGGATGTAGAAACAATTGAGGCGGACTGGAAAAAGTTTAAAGACTACTTGCAAAAGTATTATAAACTGTATGAATCTTAAGATTGTGCATGATTTGGAAAGGATACGCTTTAGCAATCATGATTAAGTAAATAGTAAATCAAGTGATAAAAGAGAAAAGGAGATAATATGAATTGAACATGTTACGTTTATTTTAAAGGTATAAAAATTGTGATATAATATATTGAATTTAGATACATAACATGTAAAAGTTACAATAAGGTAGGACATAAGGTAATAAATTGCTGACAAGGTTAATATAAAGAACGCAGAATCGGAAGGGGTGGGGAAGTCCAAGTTGGGATTTATTTTTGTTTTGATTTTTATTGGTTTGTTATAAAAAAAAAAAAAAAAAAAAATGGTTTCTTGTAAACTCCTCATTTGCTTGCAATGTACAAAATTTGGAAAGAAACGCAATAAAAAATACTATTAAAAAAAAATAAAAATTGAGAGATATGAAGAAGCTTCTCTCCTACCCTGCTTTCACTTATATTGATGGACTGTGAAGGTCAAAGACAGATTGATCTGCAGAGCCCAGTAAAAGTTAGAAGTAATTTAATTAGAGTTGTCCAAATCTGAAAATCTTCTAATCCACTTATATACTTAATGCCAGAGGGAAAATGTATCTGCAGATGGCTATAGTTTCCGCAGTGGCACATAACTGTAATTGAGAAATATTCAGCAAATGATTTCATAAAAGTCTTCTTTTTAAAATTCTTCAAATAAAATTCCCACCAAACTGAAAGCAGTATTGTACTGTACATGCAAAGCCACAGTTGAGTTTTGTAACACAAAGCATTCTCTAGAGCAAATGGAGTCACTGTGGTTTATCAAATATGTACATATTGGCTCCAATACAAGGCTGCTTGGTCAAGTGATTGCTTGAAATATTTCTAAACCACCCAATATTCAAACGGATCCAGGGCAGTGCACAGTGGGCATGAATAAAGTAATTCACATCAGATACAAATATAACAAAATACAAAGAATCAGCATTTGTGAACTAAAACTAAGAGACTGCAACAACAAAATTGTTTACTTTGTTTTACTATGTTTATATATGCTGAAAGCCACCCAGAGTGGCTGGGGCAACCCAGTCAGATGGGCAGGGTACAAATAATAAGTTATTATTACTATTATATGCTTTAAAAAGGTTTTTAGGTATACATTTGGGATTTTAACCAGAAACAATATGGTGACCATAGGTGCAGGTTTGCCCACAGAGGTTTTTCCTTCTTCTGTCCACAGAGTCTCTTCCTCCACTGAATTTAGGCTTGAAATAAGCATTTTATTGTAGCCAATAGAATAAGTGGTAGTGTTTGTTTGGTTGCTCTGTGTGTGTGTGTGTGTGTGTGTGTGTGTGTGTGTGTGAGTGGTGGTCACAATTGCTTACTCCTGTTAGCAAATGTGCCCATTCGTAGTTACAGTAGTTCACCATCGGTGGAATGCTATCCCTAGGGTGAGTGCCCCTCCCCTGATGCCAACTTTTATAATAATAAATTTATTATTTGTACCCTGCCCATCTGACTGGGTTGCCCCAGCCACTCTGGGCAGTTTCCAACATATATAAAAACATAATAAAACATTAAACATTAAATAAACTTCCCTATATCATCCTTTTAACATCAGGAAAGGGCATGTTTGTTTTTCCAAACATTTGGCTCAATGGATGTTTATAGTCTATGTTTTTAAATATGGTTATGCATGTTGATTACTGCATTGCACTCTGTAAACCACTTTAGGACTTTTTTTGTAGTGTGAAGTGATATATAAATTCAATGCATCCAACTTCACCTTTTCTGTGTGCAGAAGTAGGCTTCCAAATACAGGATCTGCATTTGGATAGGGAATTGTACATGCAAGGTTTTTGTCATCAGATGTCTATGCATGGATTGGGCTGAAAGGCACAGCACATAACCTGAATTATTGGATATGAGGAAAGGTAAGGGGACTGGATTAAAACTCAGAAGGGACTGGATCAAGGCACACCCCTCCTCATTGCCTGTCCTGCTGGACTCTAACCAGAACCTTAGGAGCCAATCCTTTGGAACTTGGCAAAACTGTTTGAGGTGGAGGGACTGGTATATACATAGGAACATTGAAGCATGTGGCCTACTTTGCAAGAAGTTTTGAAAGCTTCAAGTTTTACTTACAGTAGCACACACAGCCACCACAAACTGGACTTACAATCTGGACATCTTTGGAGAAGTGACCATAACTCCACGGTGGAGCGGATGTTTTGCCTGCAGATGGTCCCAACTTCAGCCTCATGTAGAGCATGGAGAAGTGCCCCTATCTTCATAACCTTATAGACAATACTAAGGTAGATAAGGTAGGGACGTGGGTGGCACTGTGGGTTAAACCACAGAGCCTAGGACTTGCCAATCAGAAGGTTGGCGGTTCAATCCCCGCAACGGGGTGAGCTCCTGTTGTTCAGTCCCTGCTCCTGCCAACCTAGCAGTTTGAAAGCACGTCAAAAGTGCAAGTAGATAAATAGTTACCGCTCCGGCGGGAAGGTAAACGGCGTTTCCGTGCGCTGCTCTGGTTCACCAGAAGCGGCTTAGTCATGCTGGCTACATGACCCGGAAGCTGTACATCAGCTCCCTCAGCCAATAAAGCGAGATGAGCGCCGCAACCCCAGAGTCAGTCACGACTGGACCTAATGGTCAGGGGTCCCTTTACCCTTCACCTTTAAGGTAGATGGACCAGTGAATGGCAATTTCATATGTTCATATGTATATAGAATGCTGATCACAGTGAAATGATTACTTCTTCTGCCTAGGAATTGAGTTAAAACATAGCTAAGCACACATATATATAATTGAACAGAAATAGGTCTAAGAATGTTTAGTTAAATGTTTTGGCTTCTTCCTTCCTCAGCAACACAGCTGGGATTTAAAAAAAGAAAAGAAAAGATATAACTTAGGCAGAGGAACATGCAACAGGACTCAACTGAGCCCCTGACTAAAGAAAGCCAGAAACAGAAGTGATGAGTAGTCATAAATAAAAGAACTAGGAAACAGCATCGCAGGAAAAGGTCTGGAATGAAAGAACCAATATAGTTTTGCTGATCTGAATAACATTTAGATAGGAACTGAAACTTCTGAAGTTAGGTCTGAATGAAATTTGCACTCTACGGTTCACAAATTCAGAGTTTCCTATTTTATAACAGTTTGTTATGATCTCCTTGACATTATTATTTGAAATAGTGCTAGCAGTGAGACAGCCAAACCACTGCAGCATTGCAATTAATATGACAAGGCCCAGCTGTTAAGCACTCTCAATGAAGCTTCCTTGTTTATAGCTAAACCATATTAATGGGTATTATTTTAAGTGAATTGAAGCTAAAAATATTATTCCTGTATTTCCTCTTGCTCTGTAGGCCCAAGCTTCCTACTACCACCACAGGTCCTTAAACTTGGTCTGAGCATAACACCAAATGATGCTAAGATTCTAGTCCTTACTTTTAGAGCTCTCCACCTCTCTGGATCCAATCATATCTCTCCTTTATTTGCTCCTCCTCTTTCTCCTCCATCCCTCACAATATCATTTATTGTGAATCATCTTCTCCCATTCTTTTTGCTCCATGCCTCTTATCATCATGCAACCTTTGCCTAGAAGAGTCTCTGTCTGACTGCTTGCCAGGCTACCTTCCTCTGGGCTTTCCTCAACCCATTATTTTAACAAATGTTCTGAATCACTTAATTTGGGGGCTGATGTTTAACCTTCCATCAGTAGATGGGATCAAGTGCATCAGGACAGCGATTGGGATGGGTGGGAGGGAAGAATCCTAAAATGTTTGTTTCAGCAGTCCAGAACTTTGATTTTCAAGTAATGCTCAACCATGATAAAGTGTAGGGGAGTTTTCCTCCTACACGGGCACCCCTCTCCTTATACCAGCCATTCCCCCAGTCTTGCTTGCTCACAAATCTCAATAGCAACATTTTGGGCTTTCAAGAATATTTGGCCCATCATGTGTCAAAGAAAGGTAGGACAGTGGTTCTCTTTTTCAACCCAGGATGATATGGGCATTGCAAAAGGTGTCTCTTCCCATTAGACCTATCTAATAGCAGAGACATCACCTTGCCAACAAAGGTCCGTATAGTTAAAGCTATGGTTTTCCCAGTAGTGATGTATGGAAATGAGAGCTGGACCATAAAGAAGGCTGATTGCCAAAGAATTGATGCTTTTTAATTATGGTGCTGGAGGAGACTCTTGAGAGTCTTATGGACTGCAAGAAGATCAAACCTATCCATTCTGAAGGAAATCAGCCCTGAGTGCTCACTGGAAGGACAGATCCTGAAGCTGAGGCTCCGATACTTTGACCATCTCATGAGAAGAGAAGACTCCTTGGAAAAGACCCTGATGTTGGGAAAGATGGAGGGCACAAGGAGAAGGGGACGACAGAGAATGAGATGGTTGGATAGTGTTCTTGAAGCTACCAGCATGAGTTTGACCAAATTGCGGAAGGCAGTGGAAGACAGGAGTGCCTGGCGTTCTGTGGTCCATGGGGCCACGAAGAGTCGGACACCATTAAACGACTAAACAACAACAACAATAGAGTGCATTGAGTCTACACACATGGGCAGATTGCCTGTGAAGTCAGTAGACGCAGCCTCAAAACTGGTAGGGCTACCATTCCTGACACCAAGAATGGTGTCATCTATGTACCTGAAACAATGACAAAAAATAACTTCAACAAAATGCTTAAGAACATGTGCTATATGCTTCAAGTAACTTTTTTTTCTTGGCCTACTCATGCAGTTGTTAGTTTTAGCATAGGCTGCTCGGGTAATAGAGGAGGGCCATAGCTCAGCAACACAGCAGCTGCTTTGCATACAGTAAGCTTCAATCTCTGATGTCTCCAGATAGAATCATAGAATTGTAGAGATGGAAGGGATCCCAGGGGTCATTTAGCCCACTCCTGCAATGCAGGAATCTTTCACCCAACATGGGGCTCAAACCCACGACCTTGAGATCATGAGTCTCATGCTCTACCAATAGGGCTGGGAGGGGCTTCTGCCTGGAAGTTGGAAAGTCAGGTAAAGAAACTGACTTCACATAGAAATATCACTGGGGTCTTTTCTTTCTATCTGAGATTGGACATAAATTGATTTAATAGTTACTACATATTCCAGTTAGCTTGGGAATTACAGCATTGTGATGGGAGTAAGATGGTTAAGGGTCTCTTAAAAGAAAACTCAGCACCCACACCAAACCCACACATAACCCCCAGAATTCTTTGGATGAAGCCATCACAGTTGTCAGTTCGCATTTATTTTTCGATATCAGTTTGTATTTTCTGCGTGATAGTTTTGACTTCGTGCTCTCTATAAAAATATAAAAATAAAAGAATGTATCTCTGTGTACACATTTTTAGTGTAGAGATATGTCCCCAGAGCCAAATTTACCAAAATGTGAAAATCTGCATTCAGGTCAAATCCTTGCCGAGGAATAACACTCTCAGAAAACAACTGTATGCTGCATTTTCAGGTTACTAGATTTATTCTAAAAGTATATAATGTACACTATACTCCCCTTCAGGGAATTCCTTGGGCTATTGGATTTCCTGAAGAATTTCATGTGGGCAGCACACTCATCATGATAAATATGATGAGGTGGTGATAACTATTGCCTATCCAAGATCTCTCTCTGTCTAGTGGGACTTTGCTAAGCTGCTAATAATACGGTTTATTCTCCAACACGGGCAAATTTCCTGAGTCCAACAAGCGCATTCTGAATTGGGCTGTTAGAACCATAGTCAGTGAAAAGTCATGCATGAGGTCCTCTTTAAAAAAAAAAAATGCAGGTCTAAAGACATGAATGATAAAATATAGGAGCCATGGCAACCTCCTCTCCAGAACTCTGATAATGCATCAGAAATGAGGCGATTATAATTATTAATTCACATTAGCAGCTATTAAAATTACTACCTGCAGATTCACAGCCTGCAAATCCCTTTTCTGCTTGTGAGAGGCAGCCTGGATGCAGAAGGGGCTATGCCAGCAAAGAGGAGAGCGTGGCATTGTGAGCAAGACATAGGAAGTCCAACGGATAATAAAGCCCATATTGAGCTTTATGTAGCTGCTTTGTAATGCAAGGGAAGCAGATGTAATACTTTACTGTTCTAATGATGGCAAAGAACCAATCCGACTTCGCTGGCACTAACAAGAGCTGAACTCTGACTGGTTTTCTGGAAGCTCACACTAGAAATTCAACTTCAGGCTGTTTCGTTACATTCCAAGCAGCATACAAATATCCCACCATGGTGGGTCATAAACAAAACTAACAGAATGAAAAATCAGTGGAAGATTTGAGCCAGACCTGTAGGAAAGGCTCGGGAAATGGTGTCGGCTCTTGGCTCCCTCCCTTCCAGTCCTCACTCATTTAACTCAAAAATGCAATTGCATGCTGTTTCAAGTGAAAAAAAGAAACAGCATTAGACAGAGGCCACAGTGGGATATAATCAGGGGAAGCAGCAACAAAGCAAAGAAAGAACTTTTCCTTTATGGAAATGAGCAGTAGAGAAGCAAGACATGAGCAGCAGTAAAAGCCAAGGAGGTTTGGGGAAATGTAACAGGCAGCAAGAGAACATTGCACTGGGCCATGAACATCAGAGGCCTACAAAGTGCTCCCAGATGTCCCTAGATCAAACAATGCCCTGGTCCCAATGGACTTTGGTGGGGTGGGTCAAGACCCAAAAGTAGGTTGCATAAATGACATCATCACTACACACCTACACACACACACACACACACACACACACACACACACGGCTGCTAGCCTTGTTTGCTTTGCTCGCCAACCCCCACCCCACCCACTTCACCAACCCCATCTTCCTCCTCCCTTTACCTCCTCACAGCTGCTTCAAGCCCCGCATAGCCTCACAATTCCTTTGTGTCCCTCCATCCCTGCTGTATTCAAACCACCTGGCAGAAGAGCTTTGGTTAAAGCCCAGTGTTTGTGCAACAGCTATTCCACGACTGCCAACCGTTCAATTTAATGGATCAACACCATTGCTCGCATTTTTGGACTCAGCAAAGGGGAATAGCTGTAGGATAGGTCACGATGTGCTCCTGCATTTCAGAATTAAACAATATGAACGGTATGGAAGAAAAGTTGTCCTCTAGCCATTTGATTCTCCACCGTTTCACACAACTTCTTGTGTTCATTCTACTTCTTTGCTATCCGTCCCCCTTGTCCGTCCTTCAAGTCAGGACAGATCAAAGAATGTACTTCTCCACACCGCACATAGTTCTACTATGGAACTTGCTCTCATGGGAGCCAGCGATGGTCACCAACTTGGATGGCTTTAAAAGAGGATTGGACAAATTCATGGAGGATGAGGCTATCAATGGCTACTAGCCATGATGGTTAAGCTGTGCCCCCATGGTCAAAGACAGTAATGCTTCTGAATACCAGCTTCTAGAAACCACAAGAGGGGAGAGTGCACATGTGCTGGGGTCCTGACTGCAGGTTTCCCACAGGCATCTGGTTGGCCACTTTGATGCTGGACTAGATGGGCCATTGGCGCCCGATCCTACAGGCTCTTACGTTCAAGTCTAGTATGAAGCCAGAGTAGTGGAACGAGGCAATGCCCTGCTATAAGTGCCTGTGTTGGGTATGACTCACTCAGCTTAATTTTTATACTACCATCTACATGAGGGATTGTTTCAATTTCTTCTTACAGTCTTTACTAGGAAAGCAGTGTGAGATCTTATCAGCTGCAGCCTTAGGTTTCTGTTTGGAAGGCTACAAGGACACTCTTTATTTCCTCATAGCTCTCTCAGAGGCCTGAACTAATTAGTACTTATTAGAAAACAAATTAGAATGCATTTTATTTCTCCATATGGCAAAAGTGCGATCTACAGCACAAGGGTGGGGTGGCAGTGGAGCTCAGCTAATGACTTACGATGAATAATTTATTTGACAAGTGCCTTTTTTCCTCAGATTGTTCAGGAACAGATTATTTTAATAAATGTATTCAATATACAGAATGACTTAGCGGCCCTTGTTCATTAAGTTATGTGAATAAATACAATATACCGTAGCTCATAATGCAAGCGGTGCTTTGTATTTGGCAATGAGCCTTCACATTTTCATTTGCTCAGGAAGTTGTTTTATAGGGAAAGGAAGCGCAACAGAAGCACCATAACAAAACACTCTCTTACTAAAAGACAGAAAAAGAGAAAATTATTCCCCCATTCCCTCTCATTGGCTGAAAATAATCAAAATGATTGTAGTTACTGTGGTAGAAAATAGATTTGGGTTGGGCCTGAATTCAATAGGGTTTGTGTGCTATTAGTAGGAAGGACCAAAGAGACAGGGAAAAGGTGAAAAGTTGTGTATGCATGGCTTAGTTGCTGACTTGAAATAATCAGCCCAATCCTTGACTGTAGTCTCTTATCTCATAATGCTTCAACTTCCTCTTCTGCAGCCGGTGTGATGTTCAGATCAGCCATTTCTTCAGGGCTGCATTCCCTTCTAGACCATCTTCTGAGGGCCACATGCCAGTGATGGGCAAGGCAAAAAATGGGTGAAGCAATTAATGTCCCGTATTTTTCCGTGTATAAGACTATGTTTTTTTCCTTAAAAAGAATGTCAAAAATAGGGGGCATCTTATACACGAGGGCGTCTTATAGACAGAAAAATACAGTACTTGTTACCATTGTACAGTTTCTACGTACTCTTGTAAAACCCTCTCCATTCCCCTTCCAGGTGATCAGGAAGCATTATCAGAGTTCATGGACACATTCCAGCCAGGCAAAAAACAACCTTTGGTACAAAGCAGGACAAGTGAGAGGAGTGGTGCCTGAGGAGAGTCCTGAGGGCCACACAGAGAGGCCTAGAGGGTTGCTTTCAGCCTCCAGACTTGAAGTTCCCAGTCCTTGCTTCACACAGTCAGTTCCCATTGGAATAGAGAAAATTAAAGACTTAAGTATTTTTTTTAAAAACAAACTGTTAGAAAAGACAACTTATCTAAAACACTTTTATCCTGCCCTTCAGTGAAAATGTGTGTTAAAGTAGCTTATATGAGATGCCTTTAGGCTCACCATATGAAAGACACCACACAAAAGGGAAAGGGGATGAGGAGGGAAATGGAAAGCAAGCAAACCCAGGCACAAATTCTTAGCATGCACAGTTAAAACAGGTATTGTTATTAAGCATATCAGTAGCCCTGTGCTGTTCTTCAGGTCTGTATAGCCCTGCACACATCATTGGAGGCAAGCATCAGGTTTCTGCCCATTATCTGCACAGTGGCCTATAAGCGTACAACCAAATGTACATAATTTGTGCAAGATTGTGCATACAGGCAGATACAACACTGCCAACATTGGCTACTGCACATATGCTACTGCACGTCCAGATTTTCTCAGACATTTAGCAATGCTACTTAACACCATATGTCAACTATACAGGCAGGGCCATCTTAAGCATATCCGGAGCCATGGTGCAAAGATCCCTCCGGCACCCCACCCCCCCGTTTCCCAGAGTTGTCAACCTTTTCCCAAGCCTCTGCGGGATCACTCTCGTCCCACAGAGGCTTGGGAAGGAAGCTGCACGTCTGCCAGCCATATAGTTGGCAGGGTGCAGCTTCCATTCTAAGCCTCTACAGGGATGGCTCTCCTGCCAAGGAGGTTTGGGAGACAAGCTGCATGCCCGTCAGCCATATAGTTGATGGGGTGCAGCTGGTGGGCATGCAGGAGGGGAAAGGGAGGCCGCCGGCAAAGCTGCATAGCTTCCCCACTCACTGGGGTGCCCCTGAGAGGTCGGCGCCCTGTCGCAACGTGCCAGTAAACCCAATGGGAAAGACGGCTCTTTATACAGAAGCAGCATTCACAGAGATAGCCATATCCATTCATAGAGGACCAAATCCCAACCAGTTCAGGCAACAAATATCAAAATCCAAATCTTTAAATATCTCAACTTTATATAAACAATTTCCTAGTATAATGGCCAATAGTATGAGAATTAAAGAATGTGCAAATTGCACAAGACAGATGTTATCTGAAGCCAATGCCTGAGCCAGCTGCATTTTGACTATGGAGTCTTCTTCAGTGACAGATAGTCAATGGAGAACATCAACTTGAACATGAGCCCAGAATACATGGTCTTTAAAAAATAATGTATCAAAATTTATACTACGTGTTTGTGAAACTAATGATCATCTTACAAGCTATAGCTTATATAGAACTGGAGCGCTCATAATGTTTGTAACATGCTGCAACAAAATTCTTTTACAGATTGAAAAATATAGACCTCGTAGCATTTCAAAGCACAGCACTGGACACCTCTCTGCCGGGACATTATTCCTTAGGGGTTCCCCGATTTAACAGGATCACCCATGTGACTAATTGAAGAAAGCACAGCTGTGAGGATAAAATGCTAAAAGCAGCAAAGGAGAAGTGAAGCAGCAGCCACTCCCACCGTTTAGTATTTCGGGGAAAAACATTTAGTCCATGCTTGAAAGCACCATTTTCAACCTGAAAATTGAAACAGAGAAATTTGATTCCGCTGTAGGTATGATCCACAGGGAAGATCTCTTGCTGAAACTCCATTGCAATGAATAGTAGCTGCTCAAATGCATGATCGTCCTTTTACAGCTCTTATTCATCCCAACGGAGTTTACGCAGAAGAAATTCTAGTGAATTGTCCCCAATATGTCTGCTCTTCCTGAATTTTGTAGCTTAACATTATTCGTTGGAAACTACCTCTAACGCTGTTCTTCTTCCAGCGCATTCTGATTGCCTAAGGCAAAGTCCTGGGAATTTCCCTCTGGGAAAGCACATGTATGGCTTTAAGTTACAATTTAGCCTTCCTATATAGGTCAAAACATTGTATCTGCTTTAAAACAGTGCAAGACAGCAAACGAAGATGGTAAAAACCTCTTGTAATACCCAAACTTAGCGAAACGAGGAATTTATCTTAACACCATGACCCTGAATTTGCAAGCTGCTTTGCTATCTTGATATGTTTCTGTCACTGTTGATTTACCAAACTATCCAAATGGCCGTGTTTTTCAACCTTCCAGGAAACTCTTAAAACACACACACACACAGTCACTGCATGTATGCACATTAAAAAACCCAAAGTAAAATATTAAGGATTTCCTGCTCAATAGGATTAGCATCTAAAATGATATGGAACTGGAGATGGCAGTAACTAAGCACATGTCTTGCTAACTTGAGCCTCTGAATCCCAGCATTGGATTCCCTGCTGAGCCCAGTTTCTCACTCTCAATCCTTGCAAGATGTAGCATAGGAATACAAGAAGCTGCCTTATAATGAGTCAGATCATTAGTCCATCTAGTTCAGTATTGGCTACACTGATTGGCAGTGGCTATTTGATCCTAGCTCCTGCCCACCTAGCAGTTCGAAAGCACGTCCAAGTGCAAGTAGATAAATAAGTACCACCCCGGCGGGAAGGTAAATGGCGTTTCCGTGCGCTGCTCTGGTTTCGCCAGAAGCGGCTTAGTCATGCTGGCCACATGGCCCAGAAAAACTGTCTGCGGACAAACGTCAGCTCCCTCAGTCTATAGAGCGAGATGTGCGTCGCAACCCCAGAGTCATCTGTGAATGGACTTAACTGTCAGGGGTTCTTTACCTTTACCTTTTTTTTATCCAGGGTTTCAAACAGGGTATCTTTCCTAGCCCTGCCAGGAGATGCAGAAGCTTGAACCTGGGACCTTCTGCTTGCAAAGCAAATGCTCTACCACTGAGCTGTGGCCCTTCCAGTTTGTGTTCATGCTTCGCATGTCCACATGCATGCACATCCACACATCTGCTTTCCCTTATTCTCTAGTCAGGGCTCTCCTTATATGTCTGCACAGAAGGTTGTGCAGACCAACAATGTAGCCATAAATGTTCTTGCTTGTGACTGACATTTCTTGCAGTCTGATTTTTTTTTTGGGGGGGGGGGTTGCACGCAGCCCATCATAGTCACATCAGCCGATTGGACTTACAGTGAACCTATGCAGACGACCAGCCACCACACGCAAACATCTACAAAGCTGATGGGTTAAAAGAGCCGACCTTTAAGAGCGAGCTCCAAAATGGAGCCGACCTTTAAGACCAAGCTCCAAAATGGAGTCATGTGGATCAGCTCCAAGAAAGAGTTCAAGAAGCAAGCAGTGAACGCACAGGTTCCCATTCACTTTTTGCCCTGCTTTCTTTTAATTATTGAAAAGACACACTTGTTTCTGATAAAGTCTGTGGTATCATTTGCTTATTCAGCACGGTTAAAGAGTTAAGCAAGTGAAAGTTGGAAAAATCAAATCAGGTTATCATTTAGATCACAAAATATGGATGATTATTTGTAAAAGGAACTTCCTTTCGTTTTCTTTTTATGAATAGGCACCACATAAGAATGTGTAATATATTGGGCCCCAAGTAACTGAAGGGAGGTCACCTGGCTTAGATTATGTTACTCAGGAGATTTTACTATATAGACAATAAACGTGCTGACTTCAGTCCTTGGCTATAGCATGACATAACTCAGACTGTTGGATCACTTGTGTGGTTGTTTCATTCAGCACTGGCTGCCAATGGCCTTAAGGCACCATTAGAACAACTCTGGGCTGCCAGGATGGAAGAGGTCCTTTCTTGTAATCCCTTTTTGTCAGTGACATCTTGCATTAGCCAGAAAAATTGAGCAGCAAAGGGATCCTATCAGATGTGGGAGACTGCCTGCAGACACATATCTTAGGTAGATGAACAGCTCCTCTTATCTCAAGTCTTCAAAGGGGTGCTTCACATGTGTTAGCCACATCAGGGCTTGAGAACCTGTGGTTTTTGTGGGCTGAAATATAAGAAGTCAAGAGTAAAGACCAGATAAAAATGTATATGGAAATACAGACTGTGTCCTGAACCCCTGGCCTACCTGGCAGCAAGTCAGTATGCCAAGTCCAGGAAATGCAGTCTAGGCTCAATCCAAGTAGCCAAGTCTAAAGTTCAGCAGTCAGGATACAGTCCAGAGTCAAACTCAAAACACAGTCCTGTAGCGGTCCAGGAGCATCCAAGCTACATCAACATGGGTAGTTGAGCAGACACAACACCCCAGCTCTGCTTCCTTTTGTACTTTGCATGCTGATTGCAACATTTGGGCTTGACGAGGCAGGTGACCCTCACCTGTTCCAAGCCTCCTCCAGCTGAGGAATCACACGCCACCTCCCAGAGCTAGCGAGCTCCACCCAGACAGCTAGAGAGCTGGGCTGTGGGCCCTTGCCTGCCCCAGCCTCCTAGAGCACCCCTCCCACTGCTCCCTGTGCCTTAGAGCCTGCCATGTTTGTAGAGACAGGGGCCCTCTGGCACTGACCCCCATTCCCTCATCATCCTCCATCTCCATGTGAGTACTTCATTCCCCATACCCTGCTTGCACTCTATACTCATTGCTGAGATCCTCTTCCTTCTCCCCATCATCCTGCCAGTTCATGACAGACTGGATTAAGAGCATGAATAGGATAAATTATTCTCCCTTTAAATACCGGAGTCATCCGGTGAAGTTGAATGGCAGTGAAATTACAGCATTGTCTTATAACAAGGGCAAGTCATTTATCCATCCATTCCAATATTGTCAACAGCTCAGTATTGTGCCAGGCAGCAGCTGCCCAGGGTCTAAGGCATGGACTTACCAGTCTAGTTGGAAGTTGTGTACAGGGACTATATGTTCTTTGTCTTGGGCAGAAAAAAAAAGTCTGAGGCCAGCCCTGGTGGCTTAATATGCATGAGACATCTCCACAGAGGGTGGGTTTATCAATGGCTTTGTGTAACTCTGATTATCTGATTCTGTGGACGAACAGCAGGGACAGACATCTCTATCATGCCCTGTTTATGGATTTCCCAGGAACACCTGTCTTGCCACTGTTGAATACATAGGCCATTGAACTTGCCCAGAATGACATTCTGCATGATGTTCTAGCTCTAGAATATGTTTCAGCATAAAGCTTTCATCTTTTACCTGAGAACTTCATTTCTTACCTGTTCGTGTGCATAAATAAGTTACCTTAATTCATGTGGAATGCAGAGGGCTGTTGGGCTCTCCTTATTTAGTAATGGTGGGGACATCTGAGGCCCTGCATGAAGATAAACCAGCGCTGGAAATGTTGTCTGGGAAACAGCTGAGTAGGAGAAGCTATTCAAGTAGTTAGAAAAGTGCTACAGCTAAACTTTTTTAAAAGCAGGTTAAGAAAACAATTTGAACTAGGCAATGGATCCTGCTTGCTAGGGTGTTAAGCAAATTAGTTAATTAACTTACTGAACCACTCTGTGAGAAAAACAAATGTAGCGCTAATATTCCAGATAGGACAGCATAGCAATTCTTGAAATTGCAACTTGTGAAATGCCTCATAGACGCTATACCCTAAAGGATAAAACATTATTAATTCTTCTTTGGTCTTGTGGCTGTAAACTCGGGAAAGGACAAGCACAGCTATAGAAAAGTTTGGCTGCAAACTGGAGTCCAGCTGTGTATTTTTAAGGCCCACAGCAAGGGTTGCTAAACATTTTTTGATCCAAGGGCTGTATTCACCCTTGGCCAACCCACTAGAGATAGGTATGACCAAAGGCAGGTGTAACCACCACACACTTTCCATCTAGCCCAGTGTCCTGATGGGGATGCAAGTCAGCTCCTGCAAACTTCCAAAGGATAATCTGATGAGCAGAAAAGAGGCAACCACCACTCCATAGCTGGTGAGGATTTAAATTACAGTAGTACCTTGGGTTAAGAACTTAATTCGTTCCGGAGGTCCATTCTTAACCTGAAACTGTTCTTAACCTGAGGTACCACTTTAGCTAATGGGGCCTCCCGCTGCTGCCGCTCTGCCGCCACACAACTTCTGTTCTCATCCTGAAGCAAAGTTCTTAACCCGAGGTACTATTTCTGGGTTAGCGGCGTCTGTAACCTGAAGTGTCTGTAACTCGAGGTACCACTGTACTTCCTCCCTGCTCATTAGATGATTGATCTGATGAGCAGGGAGGGGGCAGTTTGTATCCCCATCAGGATGCTGGGTTGCATGGTAAGGTGGATGTTGACTCCCAGGTGCAGACATGCGCTTGAACGTCTTACTCATCTCCTTCTTGATGGCAGTATAGGTGATACAGAGGTGTATTTGCTTTGTGGCAAGAAAACATAGCAGATTTGTTTCAGAGACTGTCATCTCTCAGCTGGCATTAGGGAATGCAACAGGCCATGTTTTCCAGGCCCCCAGAATAACCTACTGTTTGCAGACCACTGGAGCTCAGGGTTGTTGGCAGTCCTTGTGTTCTGTGTGAATGGCCTTGTATTTCTGTTGGTGAGACAAGAGCAGAGAAATGAATGGTCCCCCCTTGGGCTCCTGCAAGGCCCAGGGCAGCAGCAACAGCCACTGCAGTAGTTGCCAAGGCAAGGCAAGATGGAAACTCGCCCACATACTAACTGGCCTCTCTGAGGAAACTCTGCTGGAGGGCTGCATCTAACAGGTGCAGCATCTTCCCTGTTTCTCCTGAAAGCTGTGACTTCTGGGGACCAGTGGATGTGAGCTCACCCCAGTAATGCTGTTGCCCCATTCCTTTTTGCAGACTCTGCCCAATGACTGAGCGAAAAGCCTAACCCCACCGCTTCCCAGACTCTGGGCTAGAGACTCTGGAACATGCTACACTACTGTTCTTTCTTTTTTTACAAACTTTTATATTTTCATAGCAACAATTGCTGTGCATTTCTGCTGCATGATTACTGGGAGAGATGAAGATAAAATATAAGCAAAGCACAGCTTCCTTTCAGAACAGAAGCATTTTCCATTTATGTTTTCAGTTTCTAGTATACATATTCCAGTCAGACAGGTCTCACATTAGCCCAATGTGAAGAGAGTGCAGAATCTGTAATCTTCCTTAAAATGTTTCTTGGCCGGAAATTGCTCCTAATTTAAAGGCTGCATCGCCCCTACTATATTCTAAAGCACCATGCTGGCCTACATGCCTAGTTTATGTAAATTACCAGCATATCCAATTCCCATTTTTCGCATTGTGAAAGACTCCTTGACCTTTGGAGGGGGTTTTTTCCTGCTGGTTTCTTTTAGGGAAAGTATAGCTATAACCTTCCTAGCACCTCTTTTAACAGCATCTCGCTAATCCTTAGGTAGCATGTAAATCCTTTTTCTTTCTTTGAAAATGTTTTCCACATTATGCCCTGCATTCAGAGCTGTATTTCAAAGTGTAATTTTAATCCTCTTTATCTTAGTGATAACCTAGAATATTGTTCCCATCTTAGGTATTCTGGTCACATTTTGCCGTACTTCACTGAAACCTCCATAGAGGAATGAATGCTTTAGGCAAAATGAACTCTGAACTTTTGTGACATCAAAATTCTTAATGTGAGTGTATTGAATGCAGCCTCTGTGGCTTAACCTAAATTCATCAGAAACACATTTACATCATGAAGTTTGCACCAGCTCTCTGCAACAAATAAAAAGTTTTAAACAAACAAACAAGATGTTTGGCTGCAAGTGTCAAATTGGCTGGTCAGAACTGTAGACGTTAAAAGTCAGTTCAAAATATTTCCATCAAGTCTATCTGTAGGGAAAAATTGATGGCAAAAAAACTTGTAAAATTGTAAACACTGCATAATTGCTATCCATGAGCTATTAAGCGATTTGGCATCAGGCAGTTTGGGAGTAATGACATTGTCTTGATTTGACACATTTGACTACTTACAGGTCATGATGACACTATAAAAGTTAATGTGCATATTCTTTTTTAAATACCATTAGTGCGCCCGGGAAGTGGTGCCTGCAATGAAATTGTCTTTAAATTAAAAAGCAATATTAAAATGAGTTAAAATGCCCTTTTAAAATCTTCTAACATTGCAGAAAATGAGATTATTTTTGATTGCCGGAAAATGATAATTAAAAGAAAATCCTTCTGTCTGTTGCTATTTGTGGGCTCTGCGGTTGCACTTAGGTTCGCTTAGAAAGGGCTGGATGTGGGTGGCATGTACAGAAGAGTCCAGTGGTTTGGGGGACAATCCTATGGTGAGATCCTCAGCGCAGAGAAGCTTAGGATGCAGCAGATCTCCATCTCAGCCGACAGATTCCTGGCTCAACTAGTGTTAAGTTCCCAACCCTGGCTCAGCTGGAGATATGCTGGAATAGCTTGCTCTTCCTTGCTGAGGTGAAGCTGACTGAGCTGAGGCTGGTGTTAAATAGTGGCATTCTGGAGACGTTGCAGGGACTGGACCAGAGAAGGGGGACTAGGGCTGGGTCCTCAACACTGGGTCCTCAGCTGTCATGGGGCCTGGCAACCTGGTGTAACATACCATTTTAAAGGCTTGTTTTCTCTCTGCCAGGCTTAGAGCAATAGGAGTAGCCCTGATGCTGAATGGGGTTTGGCTCCAGCGTAACTTTGTGATGGCTTGATTTACACTGGCTTACTTTACGCCAGAGTCTTGTGCATAAGATTGTTCCCTTAGTGGCAAATGGGATTGTTATCTTCAGAGAACAGGTGAAAAGAACAAGGACGGATAAATCTGCCTATTTCCAGTCCATGTCACTTTTTCATGTTTCGTGCATAATTCTGTTCCACTTTTGCATTAATCTCCTAATTTAAAAAAACATTCTAGAAACTCGTATTTAAATACTATTTAAATGTGTATTTTTTATCTCAAAAAATGTATTTCAGTTGGTATTTTCTCCCTAAATACATACTTAAAACTATATTTTGATATGTTTAAGCTGCTTGTGTTGCACTGACACATTCAGAGAAGTGCAAAATCTGTTGGGTAGCCAAGTTCTCATCTGCACATTCATTATGTGCTTATACATAAATGTATATCCTGCTTTTCACCTCCAAAAGCAGACACCCAAGCTGCTTAGCAATGACCCAGAACTACTTCTTTAAAAAAACAACCAAGAAGTAGAATCCCAACATTAAAAGAAAACAAATGTATACTAAGCATAACCCAAGACCAAAAAAAAAGCATTAAAAGGGGGCGTGCAGAGAGTTAGTGTTAACTATGAATTATTAAGCAGCAACCAAATCAAAGGTTTGTTTAAAAAAGAAAAAAAATAGTAATGGAAATGCTGGCAGAATATGGCCAAATTAAAAGGAAGACATTTTGTACATATTTATTTCTTTATCTATATAAGTATTTGTATACCACCTTCACAAAATGTCATACCTCAGAGCAGCAATATAGAAACATTATTTAAAACCATTGAACGCAGTGCAGAGCAATCATTAAAATGATTGGATACCCACAGGAAAACCTTCAACAATTGCATAGACCTGTCAGCCATAAGAAAAACTTCAAGAGACACCTGAAAGTCAAAAGCGAGGCTGCCTGCCAAATCTCTGCTGGAAGAGTGTTCCATTGCATGGGACCATTTACACAATATAGGGAACAATGCACGTTTCCAGATAATCTCAATTATTAGGCTGGGATAGCAAGGCTCAGGCATTCCTTAAGGTATCCTGGACCCAAGTCCTTCAGGACTTTGTATATCAACATGAGCCTTAACGGGGGGGGGGGGAATTACCCACCCCTGTTCTTCAGGGGAATACAAAAGCCCTCAATAAATATCATACTTTTCTGTGTATAAGTCAAGGGGTTTTTTTACTCTAAAATAATGTTTAAAAATGGAGGTCGTCTTATACATGGATAGTGCATAAGGGAACGAGTGATTGGTTGCACCCGCAAGCTGCAGTTTGTCATTGGCGATTTGGTGGTTGATTGGTAGCTATGACAAGGGCTGCTTTTGATTGGCTGCTGCTGTGGTAACTGGGTAGGTGATTGGTTGCTGTGTGAAGGGCTGCTTTTTGGCAATTGGGTGGGCGATTGCCGGCTGCTGTGACGCGAGTGATTCTGAGTGTTCGTCAGTTGGGTTAGTGATTTTCTGCATTCCCCCCCCCCAAAAAAAGCTCCACAACTCTGGGGGATCTTCCCCCAAAAAAGCTCAACAATTTTGGGCCATCTCCCCCCATTTTCTTAAATTTTAGTCCCCCAAAATAGGGGGTGTCTTATACGCGAGGGTGTTATACATGGAAAAATACGGTAAACTGGAGCACACAAAGTTAAATGAGATTCTACTATTGGCAGGCAGTGTGAAGCTTCTGGATTGGTCCATCCTGGTATAAATACCATGAGCATGGCTCTAAGCTCCTGCAAGTGATCTTAGGAAAGCTGGACTGATCATCACATGCATTACTTCTGGGTTGTAGCACAACCACCCATGGCCCCAGGCTGGCCCTGTCACTCAGTTCCTAATAACTGCTGTTTGGGGTTGAATTTGTTCAGAATACTCATTACAAAGTACAAAAGCATTCCTTCATGGCCTTATGGATGACGCCAGGCTTCTTCACCTAGCATCAGAGGTCCTCAAATTACACATCTATATACACAAAAAGTAAGACGAGAGAGACCAAAGCATCTGATATTTCCTGGGAGCTTGAGAGTACTGGAGAAAACTGATGGAAGCTACCAGACAGGTGAAGACTTTCTCCTCCCCTCGTTCTTAGGTGGTAAGTTTGCTGTTTTAAATATAGTTGTTCTACAGTACCCAGCTTTTGAGATGTGGTACCAACTGGTTGTTGCTCTTATTGGTGGTGGTGTTACTGTGTCCCATAAAAAGAAGCAAGTGTAGAAGTTCCCTCCTGCTCACCTGTAGGAGTGGGACTTACCATAAATAGGATGCAAAAATAGGGTGCTTTCTGTTTGTAGCAGTAAGAATAAGACAGAGATTGAAAGACAGAGATTGATGGAGGCCAAGGACGAGATGAAGTGACATGGAAGGGGGACATGGAAAATGTGGAATGACACAGCAATTGGCATAAGATAAAATGGATACAGAAGGTGGACAAAGGCAAACTTCAAAAGGAGGAAATTGCAGAGGAAACCCAAAAAAAGCCACAGGGACACTGGCTAATGCATTTCACAGACAATCCTTGGTCACTATCATACTTAATCGCTACCTATTGTCACAGACGTTCTTTATTCTGTTTCCTCCTGATTCAGCTATCAATCCTGTTGCTCTCTCCTAGTACAGACCAATTTCTTACAGCTTAATACTAAAATTATTACCTTGAAATCCTTACGCTGCAAACCCCACCATGGCTTATCTCTGTTAAAATCACTATGCATTGATGGCAATCATGTTAAACTATTCTCTTTTTTCCTAATAGCTAAACAAAAATCACAGGGGTGTACATTTTCAGTGTTTAAGATTTTGTGAAATTTTGATTTCAGAAAGCAATAAGGATTAAAATGATTTTTTAAATTCAAGCTATGGTTGTATATGATGGTCTAACAAAAAAAAAAGGCTGTGTGAAACTGTATGACTCATACAATCAGAAGATACCATGAATATGGGATAACCTGCAGGTATAGCACTTGATCTGTTGCTACTTAATGACTCTGCCCAATGTGTGGACTGTCTGCACTGAATAATGATGTTTTGCTTTATTACATTTATATTCTGCCTTGTTCCATGGAACCCAAGGCAGATTACATATGGTTTCCAGCTGGCCTCTCATCCAGCCACCGACCAGACCCAGACCTGCTTAACTGCAGCAAGGTGGCAGCCTTATGTGCCTTCAAGCCATACTCTAGTCATCAGTCACTATGAAAATTATATTTGTGGTGATAAATCTACAATGGATTATTCAGACAATGAGTAATCATATGATTGGGTAAAATGACCCTTTGTGTTACAGCAGCTGCATAATTGCATTGGCGGGTTTTTGGGTGCATGGATCTGAGTTAAGATTTGAATACCGGGGAAATGTGGATTCTGTGTTACATGCCACTGAAGTTTTACATAACATGGGAAGTGGCTGGTGCTTGAAAGGGTATTTCTTAAAAAATATAATGTGCCAGCACATGCACCTGGAGAATACAGGTTAGTAGAGATGGCAATAATAATAATAATAATAATAATAATAATAATAATAATAATAATAATAATTTATTATTTATACCCTGCCCATCTGGCTGGGTTTCCCCAGCCACTCTGGGCAGCTTCCAACCGAATATTAAAAACAATACAGTGTTAGATATTAATAACTTTCCTAAACAGAGCTGCCTTCAGTTGTCTTTTAAAAGTAAAATGGTTGTTTATTGCCTTGACATCTGCTGGGACGGCATTCCACAGGGCAGACGCCACCACCAAGAAGGCCCTCTACCTGGTTCCCTGTAACCTCACTTCTCGCAGCGAGGGAACCGCCAGAAGGCCCTCGGCGCTGGACCTCAGTGTCTGGGCTGGATGATGGGGGTGGAGACGCTCCTTCAGGTATACAGTCTCTCAATTAAGGTATACAATCTCTCATTAAGTTGCATGGGGTGAAGAAGAGACTGGGGGCTGTTTTTTTCTTCCCTTGTCTCCATGTACAGCTTTTCTCCTCTTTGCTTTGCCATGCTACCAGCTGAGATTTTAACCTGCTGCTGCTGCTGTCTTTGAACTTCTAACCCTGTTAATATTCTGACTACATATGATGGTGGATCAAAAATGTTGGTGGTAGGGAAGAGGTAAGGCATAGGAAAGGGGTGTTGAATATAAGCAGGGAGAAGCAAATGGGCAACAAAGTTTGGAAACATATTTTGAGGTTCTCCAGAGAGAACCCACTCAAGCAACCTAATTCAAGACATTTTATTTCTCACGCAAATCTGCAAACAAAATCCTTTGCAAGAGACCACCCTAGCTGCTGTCCAAATTTGAGTCGTCTGAAATTAGAACATTGCACCAGCAGAATCCATCCCTTTAACTTACCCTTGTTTCTAGCTCTGTATAGGTTCCTCAACTCTTCTATGTATGAAATAACCTTTGAGCTTAATGCCACATGAAACAAACACTGCTTTTCAGGCTCTACAAACTCTGAAGGTCATGAATGCAGGCTACAAATCAGGAGGAATAAAAATCGCCCTACAGTAGAAGTCAAAGATAACTTAATCCTTGACAGTGAATTTCTTGAATTAAATAGAAGGCAGACAAATGACCTCTCTACCTTTTTGCACAGCTGACAAAAGGCAGGCTTTCGACCACTGACCAAACTACCCTAACTTCTGGAAACTGAAGCAAAATTTTATGTTAGAAGAAGAATAAAACCAGTCTTAGCATTTCTGGGGCAGGAGGAGTGTAAGCAGTTAATTAGCTCATAGGATACTCTTTTTCTTTCCTTATAGGTATTCAAATCAGTTAATTGTTGAGATATGAAGCAATTGTGTTTATACCAGTATTTTTGCAGTGCAGCTGAAGCAGAACACTCAAGCACACGCCTGCCTATTTACATCGCCATTGCATTATGATACCCGTGAAGCAGTGTACCCTGGCATTTATTTAAAGTGAGGATGGGAAACCTGTGTTTCTCCAATTGTTGCTAGACTCCAATTCCCATCAGCCTCAGCCAGTGTAGCCAGCTGTCAGGGATGATGGGAATTGTAGCTATCCTGATGTTGTTGGACAAGTTCCCCGCCCTTTGCTTAAAGGGAGGAATTGGTGGTTGTGAAGGAACAAGTGTGATCTGCAACAAATCTACCATGTACAATGGTACCTCGGGTTAAGTACTTAATTTGTTCCAGAGGTCCGTTCTTAACCTGAAACTGTTCTTAACCTGAAGCACCACTTTAGCTAATGGGGCCTCCCGCTGCCGCCGCACGATTTCTGTTCTCATCCTGAAGCAAAGTTCTTAACCCGAGGTATTATTTCTGGGTTAGCGGAGTCTGTAACCTGAAACGTATGTAACCTGAAGCGTATGTAACCCGAGGTACCACTGTATTCTCAACCACCTATCAGGAGTGTTGTTGTAGGTTCCAGTCAGTCAGTTATGCCCTCTTGCCTGAATGCTGCATTCCACCACCACCTCAGGGTTTTTTCTCTAGCTGACACTGAACATCTCATGACTATTGAGCATGCTCAGTCGTCATTGCCCTTGCCTCTCTCCACATGGCTTGGGGAGGGGCTTGACAGGCTTCACAAGGACTGTGGCTGCTGCTCAGCAGAGAGGGCTTCTCTTTTAAATTGTTTTTAATTTTTATCTGTGTTGTTTTAAATGAGACCATCTTGGCTGTGTGCCCTGCACCCTGCCTTGCTGGCCTTTTCCCATATGGCCTAGGAGAGCGGAGTGCTGACTGACTCCAGCTACAAAAGCTGAGGCTGTTGAACAGATTCTTGGGCTAGAGGACTGTTGAGAGAGCTTGTTGCTGTTATTGATGTATCTTTAGTTTTTGATCTTATGATTTACGTGGAAATTGTTTTCATCTGGTTGTGTACTTTTTGATGTGTTTTATTTATTGTTTATGACTTCTGTAATTGTATGATGTTTTTTATGGGGGGTGCTCCTTATGTTTCCTCAAGCATGCTGATACCTCCCCCTTTTCCCCAGCAGCCTCATTGGGCTCCAATCCTGAGGGAGTGTTGCTAGTACAATGCAGCTACCGAAAATTAAAAATCACAGCAGACATTTCTGAGTAAATATACTAGGTTTGAAAACTGAATTCCTCCTGCAAATTATACACAAATCTAGGGGGCATTGAATATTGCAGTTGTCTAGCAACCATGTCACAAGTTTCTCAACCATCTCCAGCTTACTTTCAACTGGAGCAAAAGGTAAGAAAGTGATTGGGGAGCCCAAATGTCTAGAGCAAGAATGCAGAACCTGTGGTAATCCTGATGTTGTTGCGACTTCCAACTAGAGGTGGAAGGATCTGTTAATCTCAGTTCTCTCAGTTTCTCATTTTTCCAATCTTAGGTCCAGTTTACATTTTGTGGTGATTTTTTTTAAAAAAATAATAATTCTAATTTCAATGTGAATTTCTCCCAATAAACAATTTTTAATGTGCAGTTTTGACAAATGTACACATTTTTGCAAGGGATTTCCCCTAATATAACACACATTTGTATGCTGCTTTTGTGAATAACTTCATTTTTATGCCCAGTTCCCCTAATATATTTACATTTTTGTAAGCATTATTTACTTCAAGAACAGCATTGGAAAATTAGGATAAGTGCAAATTAGGATACATGTGTTTCAGTTTGCATGTTATTTTGGAAAATGCAAACATGATATATTAGATACGGCTTTAAATGCATACTGAATTGAATTTCTCCTCCATACCTATTCCCAACAAGTTCTGGTGTATCCATTGCAATGTCTGGGGGAAAGAGTATTGTGCTTGACCCTAGGTATGTTCAGTGGCTACTTTGTCCCTATTCTAGACATGATGACCAACAAAGAAAAGCAAGCTAGCTCTGAAATGAAATAAAGATTGTTGATTGCTTTTTCCTATCAAAGGTATGGAGCAAGGAGCGGAACCTGTCTACTGCAGAAGACAGCTGTAACTTTTCCATCAACTTCAAAAGACCAAGAGTTTCCCTGCAATGTCCAAGTTAATTTTCTGTAGTCAATCTGCAGCCTTGGATATTCGATTTTCTTGGTAGTGACAAGCAATATTAGCGCTGCAGAGTTTCTGCTCTTTCGTGTCCTAGAGATCAAAGAAGAAAGTTTTTAACAATTGGAGTCTGCAGAGTGGAGAGAGAGAGAGAGAGAGAAAGAAAGAAAGAAAGAGAGAGAGATTTTGCAAGCAGAACAGAGCAGTGAAACAATTTGGGCTGACACGTCAGTCGAGCCATGATGAGATGCAGCTCTGTGTCTTCTTTTCATCAGGCCCAGATGGTGTAACATCTCTGTGGGATGAGGACATTGCTAAGATGAATACATAGATAACAGCAAGTTGGTCAAGGGAGAGGTGATAGTAGCACGTTTCGGAAAGATGACAAAATGCCCCATTTGGCTCTTTTTCTTCAAGAGGCATGTGATGTGGACTCTTTTCAGATCTTCAGTAGCTTCTGGGAACAGAATGTACTGAAAACGCGATCTTAAAGTTTGGCCGGACATTTGCAGCTACAGGCCATTAGGAAGGCATTTAGAATGCTGTTTTGAATCTTTTTTGACTGACCTCAAAATGCTGGTGAAGTTGTATTCACCTGACCCAAGTAACTTTTGTCAAACTATGTGGAAATTTAATAGCTTGGTGCCAGACTCAACAGACCACCCTTCTTCCCAACCCCCAATTTCACCCGAGTTACGTTAAACTACTTTGGCTGGTTATAAGAATTTTGACTGCAGATGTGTGGGGTTGCTACTTAGCAATGTAATTTGGTGATTACAATTGCAATGTTATTTTCTGCTTGTTTGTAGTTTGAGCCATATTAACTCTCCTCCCTGTAAGCTTTTTGGCATTGTTCAGAGGGGGAGATATTTGCTCACAATTCGCTTCTAAATATAACAATGGATTGGCTTTGAGAAATCCACTAAAATCCTTGAAAATAGTAAGCAGTGTAACAGCTCATCAGTTTTCAGTTCCATGACTGACATAGGTCACCATGTGAACGATTGTTGTGTAACTGGGGGGGGGGTGAACTTTTCTGCATAATGTGGGGTGTCAGTCCACAGTTCTTAATGTTCCAACATATGGTGAGATCCACAACTTGCCATATTTTATTCAGCCTGTTTTTTAAAGGTACCTTCTGGTATCTGGCAAGCTGCAATCTTACTGTGCATCAGAACTTAGAATAGTTCTTTACTGTTCCTCAGTTGCCTGGAAAAGGCAGCTTGTCGAGAGGACATTGCAAGAAAAGGGCTTTTTTTCCTTCATAAATTGTGCATTGCCTTACTGAAGGGATAGGATTCCCCCACACACAAACACATATTGTTCCAACTTCCCTTTCTCACAGATTCAAGACTAAATTTGGACTCAAAAGGTCTCAAAGTGGGTTAGATATTAGCTACCAGAGAAAAGTGATCTCACCTACAAAATTTTTGAACCAACAGACAGCAGAATTAAAAAGAGGTAGCTGTGCATTAGGAGGAGCCTTTGGTTCTTCAAGTGGCTTCCCCCATTACTCTTAACAGAATCCAAATTTGTTGTCTGTTACACAGAGCCTGCAGCCCCCGACACAGTACTGTGTGTCAAAGCCAGAGCACTGAAGCATCTCAACTCTTACAACATCTTATGCTTCCAACACTGGCTTTATAGGAACAAAAATAAAATTTCCATTATTTCTCAGCTAAGAGCCCAAATTTCTGTAGTTTTGAGTCCACCACCTATTATAGATAAAAATATTAGAACTGAAGGGCATCAATAGTATCAATAGTAATGCAATTGCCTTGCAAACGTCCCTATCTCTCTCTCTCTCTCTCTCTCTCTCTCTCTCTCTCTCTCTGTGTGTGTGTGTGTGTGTGTGTTTCTATCACTTTTTCATTAAGCATAATTGATTCTTTGCTTTCCAAACTATGTATGTATATCCGTTGCAATGCTAATTAGAGAAACTGTGATTATTTCAAAGTCAAACCAGTTTTGCTGCCCAGGGGTCTAATCTAAATAGAGAACGATTCATTTCTAATGATATGGCCCACTACATATAGAGTTTAATTTGAAACAGAAACCTGGGTTGAAAACCTATCTTTACCATCACATAGTACAGCCTCTTGTGTTTTGGCCTCAGTTCCCAATCTATAAAATGGGGATTATTATGACCTACCTTAGAGGACAAACCAAATAAAGCCTTTAATGCACTTTTGCAAATTAAAAGTGGTATCTAAATAAGAAACAGGGACAGTAGGTGTTCATCCAGGCCTTCAATATATTTGATTACAAAACCCAAATGAACAGCTTCTCTCATAAATAATTTCACCACTTTCTCCCCTCCAAGCACAGTTAGAATTAATAAATCTAGAGTGAGAAAAGCCCCAAACTTTTTTCAATCAACATTAACATATATATAGATTTCAGGATGGCTCAGTCACACACTTACAGTACTGCCAGCCATCTGTCACGAGCATTATTAGGTTCTGCGTACTGAAGGACATGACACAGAGTTGTTGCTACCAGCAGAGATGTGATCTGTCAGAACTGGGTCACATCCAACTAACCCATTACTCAACCCTGGGAAGAACAAGCATATGGGGTTGTTACTTTACCTGCTGGAGGAGTGCCATGTCTGCATGTCACATTAGATTGCAACCCTAATGAATTAGAACTTGTTTGCCAGAGTGTTGTGAGGCCATAAGAAGAATCCTACCGGATCAGAACAAAGGTCCATCTAGTCAAGTACTTTGTTTCCAACACTTATCACAGACTATTGCTCACAGGTTTGGAATTAACAAGACCCAGGACCTTGCCCAAGATAGTGTTAATTTGATCAGTTTATGAGAAACATACCTGGCTTTGACTTAGCTTTCTGTACAGGGATTAAGGAGAATTTTAAACTGCTAGTCCTGATTTGCTTTTGGATTAGAATATTGTATCTTCTCTGAGGTGTTCCTTCTTCTAGGTGGGTACTGCTTTGGTTGTCTGATTTAAGTGAGCTCCGATGGCCAAATGTTTGTTTGTTTTCTCTTTCATCACCACTTTAGCAGAAGGACCAGAGTGGACACAGAAGATGCTATCAAGATACAGGGAGCAGGGATGTGTCTGAAAGGTCCACCTTGGCAGAGGAACGGGGGGATAGCAGGACATTCACGAGGCTGGAACAATTCGTGAACAGGGCCGCTATCCAAATGTCTTAAGAGTTCCAGCTCCCTCAGGGAAGCACAGGGAATGGCAGTCCAGAGGAGGGCTTTCTCTGTGGTGGCCCCTCAATTGTGGAACAGAGATGTGTCTACAATTTGACAGAAGACACACCTCTTTACCCTGGCCTTTGGCACTCAAATGTATTTCATTCATGGAGGCCACCTTCTTTGCTGAATTTATATTGTTCTGTTCCATTTGTGGTGGCTTTACCTGGTTTTATATTTTTATATTCTTTTGTCGTAATCTTAAGGTGAAGGCAATGGTGGCTGGTGCCCCGTGGGAATGGTGAGGCAGAAAACAAGTAATCTCAAAATAGGTAGAGCCAGTGACAAGCAGAGCCAACTCTTTCTAATTTTGTCTCTATTCTCCTCCCTGCCGAGTTCTACAAAAGCAACTGAAACAAACCAGGAAGAGGAACAACAACCTTTTTGGATGGTTGTAACACAGGTAGGTTGAAGAGGGTATTTTTTCCTAATGGGCCAGCTTCCACAGGGTGAAGGGTGGGGAAGAAATCTTAATAAGTAATAAATGCAAGAACTAGCAGATTTGCAGGTGGCTCAGATGAGGGACCTACCTCACACTTTATGAGGACTGTGTGCAGTTCATCACGTGTACCTCAGGGATGAGCTAATTTTGACAGGGCAACATCTTGTGGTGGGGGGTTAGATCCATCACCTCAACACAGTTGCTAACTGATGGATGCATGCCATGTCCTTTAAATGTGGCATGTTTATGAGAAAATCTCTGAGGTTTTTAATGTTCTCATTTCCCCACCCCTACCCTGAAAAATAGTATTTCCCCCATATATCCTCCATCATTTGTATATATGTATGGTGATCACCATTCCTCGCATCCCTACAGTGCAGTGGAATCGCACTATATCCCGTGCATTGCGGAGGAGACAAACAGTGAACAGACTGCCAGTATAGTTGCTGCTGCTGCTGCTGCCGCCAGTTTCAAGAGCAGGAGCAGGGGGCGCTTTTGGAAATAATAATAATAATTTTTATTCATTCATTCATTCATACCCCGCCCATCTGGCTGGGTTTCCCCGGCCACTCTGGGCGGTTTCCAGCAAAATATTTAAATACAATAGTCCATCAGATATTAAAAGCTTCCCTAAATAGGGAAGCTTCCCTTAAAAAGACTGAAGTTGTGCTGTTGGTGGTGCTTGTGGTGAGCTCCACCACTGAGAATCTGTTGGAGAATTTCTCCTCCCCCTGGATAAATTTGGCGAATTGATCCCCCAATTTTTGCCATCCACAAATAGGGCACAAGTTTTCAAGAGGCCATTTGTGCAAAGTTTTAGTTTAATACAGTGTTAGCTTTCCTGGTTACTTCTGTCCCATTTTTCAGGCTGCAGTGCTTGTTGCACTGCAGAACTGTGGCTTACATTTCATTCACAAAAGTGGGCATGGTGTGACACAGCATCAAACATCATTGGACAATGTCACTGCTCATCCAGACTTCTGTCCCACCCCCCACGATTCACCAATGGAAACAGCAGGAAAGAAATCTGCCACTGCAGATTCTGAAACTTTACTCCAATTTTCTGGGTTAATGGTGATGCAAACATTTTTTCTTTGGAAACAAATAACACAGAAATGAGCGCTAAACTTCCACTTGGCTTTTAAATAATGTGAGAGCTCAAACTGCTGTGTGAATGTAACCTTGGTAGTGCCCACCTACCTCTTCACAAATGAATTTCATAACCATGTTTAATTCTGGTATTGCCTTATATTTTATCCCGTTTCTAGAGAAAACATCATTCTGACATTGTTGTCAACATTTATTGTGCTTGTTTCTAATAAATATATGATGATTCGGTAACTCATATTTTTTAATATACTGAATAAATCCATTTGTCCTAGGTGACACACATTTTTCAAAGTAGCCACAGGTGGGGTAAGTTAAGTGAGGGTAAAAGTGAATGGGGGGGGGACATCTAATGGCATTATGCCTAGAAGTGAAATACACATCAGTTGTATTATGGATCCAACTGAGACAAACTTGCTGAACATTCAGGATGTTTCTGAAATAACCTTGGATTAATGATGCTTAGATATCATTCCACATTCATACGAAATGGAAAATATTTCATTTTCCATGCAGACAAAAGGAGTACAAAGAATAGTTGAAAACATGACAGGAGTGGCGCAGATAGGTGGACTTTTTTTAGAAGAAGAAAAAAATCTTTGGTCTCCCTTTTGCTTAATTGGTTTTATTTTTCCTGAGCAATATAAAACAGCGTGGACTTTTTGATCAACCAAACATCCTTCATCACTTCTAAGAGCTTTTTATAAAACCACAGATCTGAATATTTCTCTAACAGACATATTTTTGAATCTAGAAACAGTTCTGCAGAAAGATATTTTCATCAAAAATGTAAAACCTTATAAAAAATTAAAATGTTTTGGTGCAGTAGAGGCCCTCAACTGGAATAATGCCATCCAATGTATATACAGCGTGGTTTTATTTCTAGGTGAGTTTTTCCTTCCTTTCTTTCACAGTGAAACTGATTTCAAAGGTGCCTAACTTCTATGGCTCTCAGAAAGAACTGTGGTAATAATTATTCTGATCTGTCATCACCTTGCCAGATCATGATATTTCAGGTTCCTTGTTTTGAGTAAATTTAATTCCTTATCTTTGCAGCTTCATAAAACAGAAACCCATTTTGAACAATAAAGCATAAATAATGTATTTCTATTTTTGAATGTGTTCTTGGATATGATTGCAATTTATGAGAAAAGCAACTATAATTATGAATGCAAATGATTTCACAGTTATTGCAACAGATTTTGTTTATATATGTTAAACTGTCTTGAAAGATAGCCTGCTTTCATGAGAAAAACCTAGTTTTTTATGTTGAGGCAACACTTAGAGTAACAACTATGGAAACTAGGACAATTGCTATAGTGTGAATCAAAATGTGTTAGTTTGGGTCTTTTAGACTGGTATATCTCCAGCATTAAACAGTGTAACTTGGCAACTCACAAAAACACGGGCTATATCAGGGCCTATAGTCCTCTAAAATAAAATTCTAACTAGCTACATGTAGAGTCTAAATCATCAAGCTCAAAAATAGATTGCAAACTGAGGAACTAATAATAATTAAAACATAAAACATCAAGCATTAAAAACCTCCTGATACAGGCCTGCCTTCAGATGTATTCTAAAAGTTATGTGATTCTTTATCTCCTTGACATTTGAAGGGAGGGCATTCCACAGGAAGGATGCCACTACCGAGAATTATGACCCGTTAGGCCCTTTAGCCATAAAATCCTTCCCTATAATCTCTAAATGGTCTGCATCCAGATCCAGTGTTCTTTAGAGAATACCATCTACTCTTAGAGCCCCCTGTATCTGTCATTCAGTGCTTTTTATCCCATCGTTTAGAGATCCATTTTGTAAAGGCACTGAGCAGAGCCTTCTCAGTGGTGGCACTGCAGATGCAGAACGATCTCGCTGGAGAGGCCTTCCATGAAACATCTTTCAACAGTGCAAAAACTTAGTTGGATGCCACCCATAGAAAGTATCTCCGCCATCTTCCTGTGCCACATGATTCCTGAATATAAACATACCTATTGCAGTACACAAGGGATGCTACAGATATTAACCAACTGTGTAAAAATGTCTTCCAGATTGCAACAGTACTAAAAAAAAACCACCCATAAGGTGCCCTTTGGTACTAAATGAATTGTTTACAAGTCTACAGCTTACAAATCAAAATGTGAAAGGTATTAGAAACACAGCACCATGCGTGGACAAGGATGTGTGTGGTTTAAAGTGACTATATATGTTTTCAGTGTCCATCTGTATAGAATCACAGAATTGTAGAGTTGGAAGGGATCCAGAGGTTAGTGGGAAACCCAGAACAGATTTTCGGGGTGCATGGGGACAGGGGAGAAAGATTGTGGGTGGGGTGGTTGTGGGTGCGGTGATACAGGAAAAGGGAACATTACTATTCCTGCGTGCAGTGGCAAGCAGGGATCCTGCCCTAGCTATGGGGGTGTGGGTCTTCAGCACCCTGCCAAGAGACCTCTGAAGTCTGGCACCAGCCCTGCTCAGCATATCAGACTTTTAATAATGCCCATGTGTCACTCAAAAATGCTAGCTCTGTTTACACAAGAGATGTGTGTTGAATCAACATGCAAACCACCCCCATTTTCTATGCATTTATCGGGGGGGGGTCTTCTACACAAAGCCTGTGCATGACAAGTTGCATGTGCAGATCCGAACCTGTACAGCTTGGAGGCACATACATGCTGTTCCAAAATACAGAGGTCAGGTAGAACCAGGAGGTGCAATCGCACTTCCTCTTGCACGTGCAATTTCACATGCTTTTGTCTGGGTACAGTTGCTGTGCAAACGTAGCTGATGGAATCTTTTATTGTTTGCCCATGATAGAAAAGTCCCCCTAAATCAATAAATCTGCTTCGGTAAATAAATGTAAAGCAAACCATATCTTTTCCCACTAAGGGACTATTTCTTGCCAAAGTTTGTAATACCCTTTTTCCTGAAAGAGAAGCTGATTATGGCTGACAGCACTCTCATTTGGAGGTCAGTAGGGCAATAGGTTAAATATTATGGCTGAAGAACCTTCACTCAGGAAAAGACCCACACGGTATAATGCAGTCTTTGACAAGAACAATCATATGAGGGAATAATATAATAATTCTTTTTGCCACAGGGAAGACAATATTTACACATAGAATATGTGTGATTCTCTACCAGGTCTGGGCTTTCAAAATTGTCATTCAGATATAAGAATATTGTTGCTATACAGCATTACCAGCCAATGTTGTTGTTGTTTAGTCATTTAGCCGTGTCCGACTCTTCGTGACCCCATGGATCAGAGCGCACCAGGCACTCCTGTCTTCCACTGCCCCCCACAGTTTGGTCAAACTCATGTTGGTAGCTTTGAGAATACTGTCCAACCATCTCGTCCTCTGTCGTCCCCTTCTCCTTGTGCCCTCCATCTTTCCCAACATCAGGGTCTTTTCCAGGGAGTCTTCTCTTCTCATGAGATGGCCAAAGTATTGGAGCCTCAGCTTCAGGATCTGTCCTTCCAGTGAGCACTCAGGGCTGATTTCCTTAAGAATGGATACGTTTGATCTTCTTGCAGTCCGTGGGACTCTCAAGAGTCTCCTCCAGCACCATCATTCAAAAGCATCAATTCTTCAGCGATCAGCCTTCTCTATGGTCCAGCTCTCACTTCCATACATCACTACGGGGAGAACCATAGCTTTAACTATACAGACCTTTGTCGGCAAGGTGATGTCTACTTGGACATTAAAAAAACTTTTTAAAAATTAAACATTCATTAATAGGTTATTTTCTATTATAGTATTATAAACATTTTGCATATTGCTATCACAGCAAAAGGAATAATTTAATGCATTATTGCATGCCACCCCAGTCTCTGAACGGTTCAAGATTCCAGGGGTTCCAGGCACTTACTCAGGGTTCATGTTTCCTTCAGAATCCGAGCCTATGATGGAGGGGTTCACAGCATTAACACTCCAAGAGGATCTTGCTTCTCCCATAGCCACAGCCTTGGATTCCATAGAAATCAGGCATAACACTTTGTCGTGTATATTGGACAGACCCAACTGGTGTTCCTTGTGTTATTTCTCCATTGGAACCTATTTGCTAACGGAATAGGAAGGGAGCAGATATTTGCCAATCCCTTCTTAACTGCAGCCCCCAGCTCCTCTCCCCAGAAATCCTTTCTGGAATATTTGGATTCTGCCAAATCAAAAGCCCTTATCCTCTTAGGAGGGCACAAACTGGATACAGCTTATTACCACCACCATCTTATAAGCACTTTGATGTGATTCAGTCCTTTTTCTGTCCCTATAGTCATGCAATAACTTCTGCCTAAAGTAAAGCAAACTGCCTTCTGGCTGCATGGAACCAAACTATAACACACACACAAACACTTTTGGGGGCACACAGCTCTGTGAGCCACAATTGCTATATCAAATCCTCTATCTACATTTAAAAAATGTGCTCACTTGCACATTGTGTTCTGACAAACAGATCTTTTTTTTCTCTTTTGACATGATACAATGCAAAGACAGAGGAGCAAGTAGCTGTTTACATGATCCTTGAAGAGCGAGCCAAGATGGCAGTCTCAAAAACAATGCACGAATGGCAGGGATTCTACAGCTCTCTCTGGGATGCACAAACAACAGTTAATAATTAGAACTGGAACAGAATTCTGGAATACTCAGCGGCATATGACTATCCAGTTTTCAGTCATTAAAAGAGGGCAGCATTTATAATTTTAAACCTTTAGATGATTTTATTTTTATTTTTTTTAGAAAAAGAATTGCAACAATGTAAAGCCAAGGAAGCAGTTGAAATACAAAAGCCAACATCACAGAGCACATTTAGAGAGAACCATTGGTTTTCATTTGGGGGTTATTTCCGCAGCAAATAAGATGTTGGCTGGCAAAGGATACGTAGCCTTTTCGAATGCTGTCCAGATGGCCCTTGTGAATAACGCAGCACACAGCAGCGATCTACTTGTTGGACAGATAACTTACAAATTTGGAAAGAGCCACTTGAAGCGCTCCTTCATTAAGCTAATAATGTGTCTGGTTACATGGTAAACAAGAGTCAAGGGGCTTGTAACATTTTCACAAAAGGAGTAAGTTTCAGCTGCTATGGCAACCTGAGCGATCCCTATGAAATCAGTTCTTAATTATCCCAGACATCATGAATCCAAGGATGCAAATGACTTGTCACAGGGGGAAAATGTGTTTAGAAAATTACATATAAAGAAGCATATCACTGCTAAAGCCCACCTTCCCTCTTCTCCAGTCCTCCCGCATCTAACTTCCACTCTGGAACGAGAACTGGAGCTTTCACCTCCACACCTTCTTTTAGCTGTGAAGGACAAGATACAGGGTTATAAAAAAGAAACAACTGAGTAGAGAGAAATGGTCCCCTGTCTTTCATTCACTTTATCTCAGACCTCAAGAGCCCATGGTTGTCCAGTGAAATTTATGGTCAGTAAGCTCAGGACAAGCAAAAAGAAATCCTCCGTCATGAAACGCACACAATTTATTTGTAGAAGTCATTGCCACAAGATTTTGCAAAGACACTGAGTTATATGAGTTGAAAATAAGAAGACTTGTGCATATCAATTTCCAGCTCATTTTTTTTAAAGCTCAGAAGTAATCATATTACTATCTTAACATATTCTAAGAATAACCTACAACCCAAGGGATTCTTACTGTTGTTGTTAAAAACATTTGTGCTCCACCTTTTGAAATTTGTTCAAGGCAGCTAACGGTCATTAGAAAACATAAAGTACATCATACAAAAACAAAAGTGAAACCTAACACTGTTAATACAGCAGTAGGATAAAAATCAAATCAGGCTATTCTGTCCTCCCCCACTAGGGCTGGCAGAAAAATTCAATTCAGTTCACATTTAAAGGCAAAACCTGCCTAATTTGCACCCTATGAAACAAAGCATGACCATTCTTCAAAATTTGCACTTCTCCAAACTTTGCAGTGCACATACATGCATAATTTTACTTGTATGTTGCCTTTCCACAGCTCAAACCATGCTCAAGTGGCTTACAACGTGAAAAGAATTCATAGCTACAACATGGCAGAAGTAGTCACAAACAATAAATAAAATACTTAAAAACACACAACCAAACTGAACATTTTCCACACAAATCACAAGATCTACCATATTTTTTGCTCTATAAGACTCACTTTTTCCCTCCTAAAAAGTAAGGGGAAATGTGTGTGCGTCTTATGGAGCGAATGCAGGCTGCGCAGCTATCCCAGAAGCCAGAACAGCAAGAGGGATTGCTGCTTTTGCTGCGCAGCAATTCCTCTTGCTGTTCCGGCTTCTGGGATTCAGAATATTTTTTTTCTTGTTTTCCTCCTCCAAAAACTAGGTGCGTCTTATGGTCTGGTGCGTCTTACAGAGTGAAAAATGCAGTAGAATAAAGATACAAAAAGGCAACAGCAGCAACAAGTCCCCAACAACCATCCAGTCAACTATCCACTCTAGGTGTTCCCCAGGGCCACAACACAACTGCCCTTGCCAACTGGTGCACAACCTTTCAGAATGTGCCAGAATCCTTCTGGTTCCGTGGGTCCTCAGAAGTGGGCCCCTCACCTCCGCACAATGCCAGTTCCCAGCATTTTAAAAGTGGGCTTACACATCTTGTCTGACTTTCATAAAATATACCGCTGCAAACATACTCTAGTTAATAAATAACACAAACAAGCATTTAGCTGAAAAGCCATTTAACATCAACTGTAATAAGTGACAGGCAAAATTATGATGGAGAACACCTATTGAAGAAGATGAAATATGACTCAGAGAAAGGGGAGATGATCTGTAATGAATGCAGTACAACCGCTTGTTTACGGTGATTGCTGTGTTCAGGCTGAAGGGGATGCATTAAAACATGCCGAATCATGATGATAGCTTCCATTTTCCTAATAAGGCTGTATCCCTTCTAGCATTATTATGTAAAATGTAGAATGTAGGTAGTAGGAGTTATAATGTTCAATAATGGTTCAGTGTAAGTATATAAATGTACAAAGCAGGTAGATTAGATGGGTGGAACATTCATTTTCTTGTCAGGCCAACGAAAGTCAAACTTAAAGTGAGCAGTCCTTTGCTTCTTACATTATTTTTTTTATTAAAAAAACCACTTCTTGTTATATTTTATGTTTTTGTATCTTCGAAGGAAGATGAACACTTAAAACAGACCAGCTGCCTCTTTAAGTTATACAGCTTGCCTTGTTGAAACAAACACTAATATTTAATTTCCTTAGCAAGCACAAAAGAAGTTGATAATAACAAGCTAATTATCTAAGTTAATTATCTAATTATCCAGGGCCTGCTCTTGCTCCCTGGGAAGTCAAATGGCAATTTTGCCATTGGAGTATAAAGAGGCCTTGCAGCATTGCAATGTCATTGAACTCTATTGAAATAAGTGGAAACACGCCAATATTAATGCAATGAATGGTCTAGAAGCACCCGATGTTGTACTAGTGTTGATGCTAAATGTGTGAAAACCAGAAATGTGTCTTAAAGGTGGGTCACTGAGAGTCCCTAAAGATGCCATCTTTCTAAAGAAAGTACAGGATATAACATTTAACATAATAATACCTAGCAAATAAGATGTCTTGGGATTTTGACTCTGGTTACTGCAAATCATTTGGAGCCCATTAAATTCAGATTCTGAACACATTCTTTCAAGGCTCTTTTAAAATTTGCAATTTTGTGTTTTTCCCATTTCTGCTTGTGTATCCTGACTGCAACAACTACAGGTGCCCCAACTCAGGAAAGTGTGACACCAACAAACGCATGTGCCGCATAGATTGCTGTATTTGTGGCTCTCCAGAACAAGCTGCCACACAGAAATCCAGACGGGGTATCAGATGACTATTTTTAAAAAATAGCCATGGTTCCAAACAACCCATCAGTTGGCTGGATCAAGTGAACGTGGAGTAGCCAAGTTTACAGGTGACCACAGGATGATGAAAACCTAGAAATTTGCAAGAACAATAGAGCTACCACAATAAGCAGAAGCAACCTGGTAACATTCCTAATTGTGAATGGTCCAATAGGAATGTTGCTCTATCATGGTATAGTACCATTCCTAGGGATATTCTTTTCATTTATGTTATGTACTGAGTTGAATAGGATCCAAAATGCGGCAGTCTGATTGGTCCTAGAACAATAGGATTCAGAATGCAGCAGCCTGATTGGTCCTAGAACAATAGGCTCCAGAATGCAGCAGTCTGATTGGTCCACAGGAGCCACCCAATCCAGCTCCAGGTGGAAGTGAATCCATGACCTGATTGGCCTACAGGAGAATCCCGGAATTAGCCAATCACGTGGGGCCCATTGTGTAAATAATGTACATAAAGCAGACATTCTGGGGGAAATTCCATTCCTCCTCACCACTATGAGCTGAATAAGGAGCATGAAATCCACTCTCGACTCTGAGTATATTTCAATTTATTTGTTTTTTTAAAAAAGGAAAGATGGTTGCCCCCACTGGCCTGAAAGTTTCCAAAAATGCACTTTTGTGGGAAACAAATGGCCGCATGAAAGGAAGGCATTTTCAACCCAGCCCAAGATACAACCAATGGAAATGAATGAATTAATCCCTAAGTGGTTGTATTTTAGAGGATACATTACAGGTTCCATTACAGATTGTTGTCTCCTGTACTATGCTACTGCTGCTACTATTCCTTCTATCAGTTCAGCTAGAAATAGTGCACTAGAAGCAAAGTTGAGGCCCATGCCCTGCATGCAGAACTCCCCAGCTTCAATATTTGGCCTTTTCTAGGTAGAAAGGCCACTGCCCAAGGTCCTGGATAGCCAAAACCAGTTAGAACAGACATGCCAGTCAGACTAGATGGACAACTGGCCTTACTTGGTTTCAAGCACTTTCCTATGTTCAGAACATTGGCACAATGTATAATCATTGTTTGGGACCAATACTATTGCTGTGATTTCTTTGATATAACACCACACTGCATATCTTTCTGCTACAAGTGAATATCTTGGCTGGTTTTAATTTATTGTGTTTTTCTTTCAAAATAGCACCAAATAAATAAGCCCACTGTCATGATTAATCACTTGCCAAACTTCATTCTGAAATGATTTCTTTCTGAGTTTATGGAAGTTCATGAAAAGGGTAAACTTCAAAGTTGCTGAAACACATTGTTTAAATGGCAAAATGCTTATTTTTTTTTCATCTCCAGTTTTAAGTTTTATATTACATGATTTAGCTTAGGGCAGTATTTTAAGGATGAATTATAAAGTTTCCAGGAAGTAGCTTTATAATAAGAGTACAAACATTCTTCAATAGAGCACTGTAAATACAAAGACAAAACCAGAGATGGACCTGAACCAAAACAAAATCCCTAAACACAGAGCTGAGAAATAAAATAAAATAAGGTATTGTTCATAGAAATGGAGTGTTGGAAGAGAACAGAAGACCAGCTCGTCCAACCAGCTGCCCAAAATGTAGGGCCTCCCACAGATAACCTACACAAGTGAGAACATGTTGTGCTACGATCAGGGAGCAAAAACAGCACAGAAATTCCACTTCACTGGAGCCAAATAAACAAAGCCGCATACTACAGGGATGGGTATGGAAGAGGTACAGTTGAGTGATGTGGTATACTAAAGCGACAGTGGGCAACCTTTGGCTCCCAAGACTAGTTAGGCTCACCAGGCCTCTGCATTTGGCCCACAAGGCCATTTTGTCCTGCCCTATAGTGTGGGGCAGATAAAGCAGGGTTTGCAGACACTGCCAATCTGCTATGGCTGAAAAGCACTGCACTTTTCCAAGCACCACTGTGGTCATCCGCACTTTGCAAGTGCTTTGCAAGCGCCATCAATCTGCTGATTGTTTGCTTTTGCAAAGTGCTGTGCCTTTGCCCAAACTGATATGAAACCGAGCAGACAAAGGAAAATGGGTAGCATGACATGCAGTTGACAGGTGGGCAGCCCCACCCACGGCTCAGCCTTGGCTGGTGGGAGATCAGGAAGGTAAGGATCCAGACAGCTCATTGGATCCAATTCCCAACCTCTGTATTAAGGAGAAGTATCTGATTATTCTTTTAATCAGTTCCTTGAGCCTTGTCATTTAATAATCATTGGGTTGAGTCTACCAAGGTATGATAAATGAAGGAATAATGTGCATTTGGTTCATTTGTACATACTTAGGCTTAGATGTGGCATATTATAGAATCTCAGACAATGCTCAGAACGATAGAGGAAATTGGGTGTTCATCTCCATGGGATTCCCTATTACAAAGGCACTACTAGCTTCGACTAGAAGTTGTGCATTTAGTAGCCCCATGCTAAGGAACACTTCCAGCAGAGATTCAGCAGACATCCTCTTGCAACTGCTTTTTTTGTTAATCAGTTTAATGATTATTGGTATTGTTTTTGATGATGTTTTACCATGAGTTTTTATATGATGGTACAGAAATACTATTACAGATGAATAGAATAGGTAGGTAGAATGAGCTAGACACATGTACTTATTGCGTATGAGATCCATTTGAGGATCTCTCCCTCATTAGAGTCGATCAGGTATATGAAGACGAGCAGCAAAGTCAGTCCTCAGGGAATGTGCAGGCGACCTTGGAACGGACAGCCCCGACCAGACCTAAGAGGAGGCGTGTAGTGGTGATAGGGGATTCCCTACTGAGGGGAACAGAAGCAGTGATCTGTGGGCCTGACAAGATGTCTCGGGAAGTGTGCTGTCTCCCCGGGGCTAAGATCCAAGATGTAACTGAACGACTGCAAGGAATCATAAAACCCACTGACAAATACCGCTTCCTCTTGGTTCATGTGGGAACCAATGACACTGCAAGCAATAGCCTCCAGAAGATCAAAAGAGATTACGAGGCTCTGGGCAGGAAATTGAAGCAATTAAATGCACAAATTGTCATCTCATCTGTCCTCCCAGTTGAACGACGTGGCCCAGGGAGAGAGGGGGAAATAGTGGAAGTGAACAACTGGCTTCGCAAATGGTGTAAACAGGAACGGTTTGGATTCTTAGATCACGGACTGCAGTTTCTTGAAGATGGACTTCTGGCAAGCAATGGGCTGCACCTCACAACAGTTGGGAGGAATGTTTTTGCAAAAAATCTCAGAAACCTCATCAGGAGGGCTTTAAACTGACTAATGTGGGGGAGGGAGACAGTGCTCCTGAAGGTAGGAGTCTATCAATTGATGAAGATGATCATCCAAATGTCATAGAACAAATGGAGCAAACAGCACGCAGACCTAGTGGTGGGAGGAAAAAATCCTTAAATAAGAGACACGGGGGAATGATTAATGGACTTCAATGTCTGTACACTAATGCGCAAAGCATGGGAAATAAACAAGATGAGCTTGAGCTCTTGGTACAGCAAACTAAATATGACATAATAGGCATCACTGAAACCTGGTGGGATAAGTCCCACGATTGGAATGTAATAATGGAGGGATACAATCTATTCCAGAGAAACAGACTAGACAAAAAAGGAGGAGGAGTGGCGTTATATGTCAGGGATGTGTATACCTGTGAAGAGATCCAAGATTTAGAACCTCAAAGCCAAAGTGAGAGCATTTGGGTCAAAATTAAGGGAGAGAAAAATAACAGTGACCTCATTGTGGGAGTTTACTATAAATCCCCAAGCCAAACGGAGGACATAGATGATGCCTTCCTGGAACAGATGGCCAAGCATGCAAAAGGAAGGGAGATAGTAGTAATGGGGGACTTCAATTACCCGGATATTTGTTGGATGTCAAACTCAGCCAAGAGCATAAGGTCAAATAGATTCCTCACTGGCCTTGCAGACAACTTCATTGTCCAGAAAGTGGGAGAAGCAACAAGAGGAACAGCCATTTTAGATCTGGTCCTAACCAATGTTGATGGCCTGGTTAGTGGGGTAGAAGTGGAAGGATCATTAGGCGCGAGTGATCATGCTCTTCTGAAGTTTACTATACAGCAGAAAGGAGCAGCCAAGCACACTAGGACTCAATTTCTTGACTTTAAGAAAGCCGACTTCATAAAACTTAGGGAAGTGTTGGGTGAGATCCCATTGACAGTAATACTAAAAGGAAAGGGAGTTCATGATGGCTGGGAGTTTGTTAAGAGGGAGATAGTAAAAGCACAACTTCAGGCAATACCAATGAGATGGAAACATGGAAGGTGCCTAAAGAAGCCAGGGTGGCTATCTAAAGAACTTTTAACTGAGTTAAGATTAAAAAAGGATGTGTACAAAAAATGGAAAAGGGGGGAAACCACCAAAGAGGAATTCAAACAAATAGCCAGCACGTGTAGACACAAAGTCAGAAAAGCTAAAGCACAGAATGAACTCAGGCTTGCTAGAGAGGTTAAAAGCAACAAAAAAGGCTTTTATGGGTATGTCCGTAGCAAAAGGAAGAACAAAGAAACAGTGGGGTCACTCAGAGGAGAAGATGGTGAAATGCAAACAGGGGACACAGAAAGGGCTGAACTCCTCAATGCCTTCTTTGCCTCAGTCTTCTCCGATAAAGAAAACAATGCGTGACCTGAAGAATTTGGAGCAAATGATTCAGCAGAGGAAACACAGCCCAGAATAACTAAGGAGATAGTACAAGAATACTTGGCTAGTCTAGATGTATTCAAGTCTCCAGGGCCAGATGAACTGCATCCAAGAGTATTAAAAGAACTGGCAGATGTGATCTCAGAACTACTGGCAGTCATCTTTGAGAATTCCTGGAGAACAGGCGAAGTCCCGGCAGACTGGAGGAGGGCAAATGTTGTCCCTATTTTCAAAAAGGGGAAAAGAGAGGACCCAAATAATTACCGCCCAGTCAGTCTGACATCAATACCAGGGAAGATTCTGGAGCAGATCATTAAGCAAACAGTCTGTGAGCACCTAGAAAGGAATGCTGTGATCACCAATAGTCAGCATGGATTTCTGAAGAATAAGTCATGTCAGACTAACCTGATCTCGTTTTTTGACAGAATTACAAGCCTGGTAGATGAAGGGAACGCAGTGGATGTAGCCTACCTTGATTTCAGCAAGGCATTTGACAAGGTGCCCCATGATATTCTTGCAAAGAAGCTGGTAAAATGCGGTCTTGACTATGCTACCACTCAGTGGATTTGTAACTGGCTGACTGACCAAACCCAAAGGGTGCTCATCAATGGTTCCTCTTCATCCTGGAGAAGAGTGACTAGTGGGGTGCCACAGGGTTCTGTCTTGGGCCCAGTCTTATTCAACATCTTTATCAACGACTTGGATCATGGACTCAAGGGCATCCTGATCAAATTTGCAGATGACACCTAACTGGGAGGGGTGGCTAACACCCCAGAGGACAGGATCACACTTCAAAACGACCTTGACAGATTAGAGAACTGGGCAAAAACAAACAAGATGAATTTTAACAGGGAGAAATGTAAAGTACTGCACTTGGGCAAAAAAAATGAGAGGCACAAATACAAGATGGGTGACACCTGGCTTGAGAGCAGTACATGTGAAAAGGATCTAGGAGTCTTGGTGGACCACAAACTTGACATGAGCCAACAGTGTGACGCGGCAGCTAAAAGAGCCAATGCAATTCTGGGCTGCATCAATAGGAGTATAGCATCTAGATCAAGGGAAGTAATAGTGCCACTGTATTCTGCTCTGGTCAGACCTCACCTGGAGTACTGTGTCCAGTTCTGGGCACCACAGTTCAAGAAGGACACTGACAAACTGTCAGTGTCCAGAGGAGGGCAACCAAAATGGTCAAAGGCCTGGAAACGATGCCTTATGAGGAACGGCTAAGGGAGCTGGGCATGTTTAGCCTGGAGAAGAGGAGGTTAAGGGGTGATATGATAGCCATGTTCAAATATATAAAAGGATGTCACATAGAGGAGGGAGAAAGGTTGTTTTCTGCTGCTCCAGAGAAGCGGACACGGAGCAATGGATCCAAACTACAAGAAAAAAGATTCCACCTAAACATTAGGAAGAACTTCCTGACAGTAAGAGCTGTTCGACAGTGGAATTTGCTGCCAAGGAGTGTGGTGGAGTCTCCTTCTTTGGAGGTCTTTAAGCAGAGGCTTGACAACCATATGTCAGGAGTGCTCTGATGGTGTTTCCTGCTTGGCAGGGGGTTGGACTCGATGGCCCTTGTGGTCTCTTCCAACTCTATGATTCTATGATTTTATGATTCTATGATTCTATGATTCTATGATTCTATGTGCCAAGGTTAAATATGTTCTGCCTACTCAACTCTTCCTTCTGGCTCTTATGTTTTTATCTGCATAGATTCCAGTCATGTGCCTCTCTCTATTTTGTTATAACAGATTGTGCTTAAATGTCGCTGAGCTGGCTGCTGGTCTTGATGTAGGATAGAACTGTTCTCACAAAGCTGGAAGCAGTAGCACTGGACTCCTCTTGTCGTTTGCTGTTTTATATGTTGCATGGTGTTCCTCACAACTTCCTTCAATTAGGAATTGCTATTTCTCATGGGCTTCAGAAATCCTAACATGTTTTGCACTACAGCCAGATGCTTTGTACTAACATCAGCCTGAACCAACATAGGGTTGAGTTTTAGTTTAAAACATCTGGAAATCACCAGCTTGGCAAGTGCTAATAGTGACTAGTGGGACATAGCAGGGTAGGGTGGGATTGTTTACCTGGCTTCCCAACATGGAGGTCACTGCTGGTAACTAAGAATGGGAGGTGGCAGGTGGCATGAAGGTAGAATGATTTGGCCACAGAAAAGGCAGTATTAAGTTGGCTTTATTGCTGTGCCTGTACCGCTAGCTACTACTGGTGAATGCTATGAGGAATACAGTATTTTACTCATAGTTTCTGCCTGCACAGTTCTTTCAACACACTAAATTCGTCACACAAGAGCTGTGGTCACCCAAGGCTGCTTTTCTGTTTCAGGAATATTGCACCTCACAACACTCAAATCACACTTTTGTACCTTGAACACATTACTGATGAAAAGTAGTTGCAACAAATGTCATAGACACCCAGTGGATTTTAAGAGTTTTCTCATTCTTTAGCAGTTATGCTTAGTGACAATACGGCTCTTCCACTCCATGGTACTTGTTTGTACAATTCTGTGAAACATTTTAAAAGATAAAAATAAACACTTTTGATGCTTTGTGCCACTTTCCTTTCCAAAATTCAGAAGTGCTCATATACAGTTGTTTGTTTTAAAAAGTGGTAAAACAGGACATTAACCTTCACACAGCAGAAATATCTTATCTTTATGTGGACCTTTTGCTAAGATGTTTTTTAAATACATACTGTCTTTTCTACCTGCCATGACACTAATCCGTATTTTAAGAAGCAGTTGGGGTACATAGTAACAATACCTAACTAATGCCGCCATCTGTTCTGAGTGGAAGTGGTATATTATTTATTGCACTTATAATACAGTAGAGACTAAAATCAAGTCAGCACATTATTCTACTAATTGTGTATTTTGCCTAATTATACCTTTTTATCATAATGTGACTAATATGAAAGCAAATAGCTTTCACTTTCTTTAGCTTTCTCTCCTTAAGTGCAAGACAATTGTTTGCATCCCACCAGCCTCCACTCAAAGCTGCTGCCTTCTCAATGGAATGCTCCCTATGTCGTCCCATAAACTACTAGATGCTGGAAATATGTTCCAATGGCAATTGTGTAAGTTTCCTTCTGAGAAATATATATCACACCTGTGCACTTCAATTAAATAATTGCCATTTTTAACGCAAAGGGGGGAAAGCACCTCAGCACATACTCTATCAGTGTATTATTTATTAGTTGATATTGGTGGGGGAGAACCCACCATACATGTAATGTCCCATTCTCTCCAGCCTAGTCCTGCCAAACAGGTAAACCTCTTCTGTGTCAGTTTTGGACTGCAGGTGAAGTTTCCCATGACTTAAAGCAACTCATGCCAAGGAGAAGAGTTTTAGCCTTTTCCCTGACATGTCAATTTTCTATATGATTTTTTTTCCTGATGAAGCATTCAGTTATATGAGTGTCCACCTGTAGCCTGAAGTGGTAAAACTTTAAAATAGGTTTAGCTCATTGTCTGCCGTTTGGGAGTACTGGGTGTCAGTCTGTCACCAAGCATCACATTGACCTGGTTCACACATCACTTTTAAACCATGCTTAAGATAAACTATACAGTGGTACCTCAGGTTACATGCGCTTCAGGTTACAGACTCCGCTAACCCAGCAATATTACCTCAGGTTACGAACTTTGCTTCAAGATGAGAACAGAAATTGTGCAGCAGCGGTGCAGGAGGCCCCATTAGCTAAAGTGGTGCTTCAGGTTAAGAACAGTTTCAGGTTAAGAACAGACCTCCAGAACGAATTAAGTTCTTAACCCGAGGTACCACTGTAGTTTAAATGTAAAAGGATGTGCTGGCACACATGGTTGAAATGGAAAGTGTTTTGTTCATCCCCTGCTCCTGTCACATTGCCAGGAAACAGGCCATCAGCCGAGACAGCGTTGCATCTGAATTTAGGCTTGTGGTTTGTTTCTCTCCAAACTATGAATGGTAACCAAGGTTTGTTCTTGGCTCAGTGTTTGTGGTTGGTTTGGAAACCTAAGGTTTAAACTTTAGAGTGAAGTGCAAATAGCTTTATCTTCATCAGTTTGCTCATGTTTGAAATATCACCTTCCTTGAACCAAGCTGGCAGGTCTAGATTACTCAATGTCTGGGTAATGTCAGGCAGAAAGGCAGACAGACAACAACAGTTAATAAACTGGGGGGGGAGGAGCCAGAGAGTCATTACAGACAGAACCCTTTCCACATATCTTTAGGAATAAACTGCACCGGGTGCCATATTATCCTAAACTTCAAGGGTGCCACATTTGAGTGAATTCAAAGGTAGGAGTTGAATGAACACAAAGCATTACTTAATACCTATCAGCTTCCCTTGTACGTATATTGAGTTTGGACTGCTTTGAGTTCCGGCTTCCTTCTAGAGCCTCACTGGTACATATCTGATGGCATCAAAAAGAGTGTCATTAATGAGATTTCCAAAGGCATCCAGCTTGTGTCCCATGTTTCAAATAAGCAGACACAAGCAAGCATGGGGTATCAAAAATTCTCACACATTTTGTGGAGTAGTTGTAAAATCTTTCAGCTGCATTTATCACCTAGCCTGGATTATTGATATGGCATTATGGGATTCCCAATAACATACATAATGGAAGTGTAATATACTTTCATCACTGCTGGTGTCCAGCACTATCAGGGCTGTGGATAATGGGGCAGCTTCCTACAACAAGAATGGAGATATCAATGCAGTATTCACTGAATAGTCTGGTGGCAGTACAATTGTCAGCTGCTCTGGAACTCTAGGAATCTATTACCACCTTTGCCCACCTTGTCTATTAGTCATCCACATGCCTGAACCCTCTCTCTCTCACTCTCTCTCTCTCTCAGTGGCTACTGACTGGTGTTTGCACAGCTGGAGCCATTGGCTAAAGAGAGAGTACCTCATCAAAACAAGGACAGGTGGCAGTGTCTCTAGACATAATGTACATTTAGAAAACATTACACCAGACACAAAATTAGAATGAGTTCTATGGAGTCGTTGATCAAAGCGATTGAAATGGTGGACATATCATTAGTCAGAAGTGCCTTTATAGTTAAAGCTATTTTGTAGAATAAGCAAAGCACAAAAAGCACAAGAACTATATGGAAATACAAGAAGATAGTACTGCAAACCAAGAAGAAAGCTATCGCCAAAAACCAGATGGGTTTTAGTTTAAAGTAGCTTTGTATATTGTGATTGAGTATTCATTTATTCTCACAGAGAGACTACAAGAACCAAACTAACTAAAAGTGGAAGAAAACCATGATATTCAGATGATAGGTATAACTTTTTAATACTGCACATTTATTCTCCAGATGTCTGCTCAGTAAGTGAAACCATACCTAAAATCAGCTTCTGGTGCTGTTTAGCGCACATATTTTAAGAACCTACTTTAAATATGCAATATGTTGTCTTAACTTTGGATATGCTTTCTCAGTAATAAGATGCAGAGATTGCCAGCCTAGCAACTATGAAGAAAGCTTCATCTCATTGATTTGTATTATATAGAGTTCACTTAACAGCTGGATCTGAATCTTCAGAGCACTGTGTTAACCCATCGCCAACTTATTTGAACGTCACTTAAGAAAAATACGGAAGGAGTTTGATGTACTATCTATAAAATATGCATCACAATCTATCCAGTAAATGCGTAAGTACTTCTATGATGGGCTCAGAGACTGGCTAAGCTGAGGAAATATGACAAAACTGGGACTGAGCCCACCATCTTGTCTGACTTTAGGATGGCAGACTTTTAACAACTTTGAACTTTGGGGATGCTCCTGGATCCATCTTTGTCCCTGGTAGCTCAGGCAGCTTTAGTGCCTTTTATCAGCTATGGCTGAAACACTGACTATGATTGTTCCTGTACAGGGATAGTCTGGCCACAGTGATTCATGCATTGGTAACCTCAAAACCTGATCATTGCAATGTGCTCTGTGGGTTTATCCACACTTCTCTTTCCTCCACTCTTTCCAGGTATGGTCCGCACATTAAAGCTCTGTGTCTGAGCGTCCTATTTTTTTCTCCCTACAGAGGTTTCCCTGCAAAATTCTGGTTTTAAAAGCTCAATTGAGAAAATATCGAACAGCAGCACCCCCGAACTGATGTTTGCTCTGAGTGGGTTTCTGCGGGGAAAGTTCTGGTGCAGACATTTTTAAAACCCACGTGGACACAGAGCTTTTAAACATGGACTTGTACCTGGAAAGACCAGGACCACGGGTGGAGGAACGGGTGTGCGGAGGGAGCGGACCGCCCCCAGCACCACTATACTGGTAGGGTGCCATCACAGCGGGGGGGCAGACATGCACCATGCAACTCCCATGCGCCGGGTGCCATGCCCCCACAGACGGCGTGTCACGCCCCCAGAACACGCACCACGACCCTGGGGCCAGCGCAGCATGCCCTCGCAGGTCGCGTACCACACCCCTGGGATGCGCACCACCCCCTCGTGGTGGCGTGCCACGCCCCCAGGGGTTCATACTATGCCCCCAGGGGGTGCCAGCCATGCCCCTGACTGCTCTCTGCCCCCAGGAGCAGAGTATGCAGCTTCACCACTGACCAGGACAAAACGTGAATGTGGATAAGCCCAATGTCAGGCTACCCTTGGACCTAGTTTGGAGGCTCCTGCTAGTGTAAAACACTGCAGCTAGATTGTTGATGGGAACAGACTACTGCCAACACATAACTCAAGTGCTCAAAAGTTTACAGTGGCTGCCCATACACTAACTGATCATGTTAAAGGTCCTTTTACACAGCCCTTAACAACTCAGGTCCAGAATAACCTCAGGGGGCACCTGATATTCCTGCTCTATCACTGAGATCCTGGGGTCTTTGGGAGCACTCACCAGGCCATGCATTCAGTATTGTGGGCCCAGTCTTATGGAGTTCTCTTCCAGTTGAGGTCAGATAGGCCCCTCATTGTTGAACCTCCATCACCTACTGAAGACCTTTTTTAATTTCAGCAAGCTTTTTAATTCCAAAGTGCTACCTTTAAATGCATTTTTATTTCTATTGTATTAAGTCTCCTGTACACTGCTTCAATGTGACTGCATGATTAAGCAGTATACAAATTGTAGAAATATACAATAAAACATTGGTGATCCCTGATAATACCATTTCAAGAGACTGGCAAGATAAAGGCATCAAACTATGACAGCTCAGGATGTAATGGAACAAATGTAAATGTGGAGAATATTTGATCTTGCACCTAGAATTCAGGTGCTCCAATCACCATGCAAATATTTGCTTATCACCTAAATGTGCAATGTAGTGAGGCGTGGTGCTGGCCTCCAAAGTCAGGAAAGATTTGATCAAAAAAGGCAAAGGAATAGATCTAAGTGTAGAGTGTTACTGATTTTTGGTGGTCTTATCTTAAGACTATAGAGAGGGAGGGAGAAAGAAGCAGCTTACACCACGTATGATTCCTAAGCACAAATGCAAAATGTTTGTAGTTACACTGCCTTGTGCCTGCCAACGGTTACAACTGTTTGAAAATTATTTCAAACACAGTAACAGTCTCTTGTGTGTGGACAGTAATTTATGCTCTGGCAGGTCTTGGAAACTGAGCAAGGTTTCAGATCTAAGTCATTTTCTCACCATTTTTTATAGAAACACCTAGCAGAAAAAGACCTCTCCTGGTATGCTTTTTGGTGACCTATGTTAATACAGTTCCCCCTCATTCCATATATATCTACAATCTTATTCCAAACTTCACTGAGAAACAGTCGCCTTGTTCCATATTCATTGTCACACGCTGTTGGAGATGGAGAACTCTCTCTCCCCCCCCTCCTTTCTTTTTTCCCAGAGAGCTGAAGGTGCTATGATAGAAGCATCCTTGCCTGTGAAATCTCACACTGGATTTTGCTGGTTGTTATTTTTTAAAAATCTTCTGCCATTCTTGCTTTGAAAGTGCTCACAATGGTTTACAGTACTAAATCACACAAATACTCTTAAGTGTAGACACCTAAAAAGAACTGTGCCTTTCTTGAAAGTATCCACAATGGCTCAGGGCAATAAAATGTGCACATATCCAAGTGCCCCTATAGGACAGAAGTAGCAGTTATCTGCAAAAGATGCTGGTTGCGTCTTTTTAGGAGAAGTAAAGGCATTCAAATAATTTATATTGTTTCTCGAGGAGTTTTCCTTTGAAGGCCTTCGTCGTGCAGAAATTTGTGTCTTGCTAAGTCCTGACGAGAAAACACCTTTGTTGAGGGCGGGAAGGATCTATGGAGCCGCCCTGGGAGCAAAGGCAGTTCGAGTTTGGGTTGCGGCTGACGATTTCTGCTTCGCGATCGGCCGCCACTTCCTTCACCTCAAGCTCTGAGAAAATAAAAGCGATCCACTTTCCTGTATGGAATGAGAATTCGTTGCTCGGCCGGGCCAAGGAAGAAGACTGCGCGCACCACACACCCACACCAGACACCAAGAGATCTGGCACTCAGCAATTCTTAGTCTCAGTTTTCGTACTTTCCCGCGGTTTGGGCGCACTTCACCCCGTGGGCGCCCATTAACATCCCCGCCTGCTCTCTGCGGAGACCAAAGGGAAGGCGGGAAACGGACACGCCCTCGCCCTCCTCCGCTTTTCTTCTCAGAGCGCCTCCCGGCTTGCAGGCCCGAGGAAGGGAGCAGGCTGACAGCTCGCCTTTTCCCGCCCGCTGTGCATAACCGCCCAGGCTTCCTTTCTCCTTTCCAATACAGAACTTTTCTCCCTCGTATCTCGCAGCAGCAGCCCCGGAGATCTCCCTCATCCAAGTGTGCGTGCTGAGGGGAAAGTGTGACATTTCTCTCTGAGGAGACAGCCCGCGTCCTCCGGGGGTGCGTGCGCCCTTGTGTATCGGCGGTGTCGCCCCGGGGGGAGCCTCGCCTTGCGCCTGGGCTTGCCATTTGTGCTGACACAAACCCACTCGCGCGCCCGCCCGCCACCTCCGTCGCCAGCGAGGGCGTTAATGATCAGGAGAAGGCGGAGGCGGCGGGAAGCCGGTGGCAGGAGGGCGAGCGGGGAAAGTGTCGTGACTAGGCAAGCGGGGGAGGGAGGTGGGTTTGTGGTGGGTCGAAAGATACGCCCCACACCGGCACCGTCAGTCAGGAGACAGTAATGGGGGGAGAAAAATGGAGCTGGAGCAAGGTGCATAAACCAGAAAACACGCGCCGAGGGAGGACAAGCTCCGTGCAAGGGCGCTGCTGGACAGATGTAGGCAAACACATCTGGGCTTCTGCCAGTTGCCGGCTGGCGGCGAACGAGGATGGTCAGAGCGCGCGCAGGCAGGGAGACGGCGCTCAGGGGAGAGCGGAGTGGAAAGCGTGGGGAATGCAATGGATGGGGGGGCGCGCAGCAGGTGGCCAGTGCCCAGTCCGCGGGCGCGTGTTGCTGAAGCGGCTTGAAAGCGGGTAGCCAGTACACGTCGCTTTTGCACGGGGGTGGAGAGGAGAGACGGGAGGCAAGAGGACAATGCGCAACAGGGAGCAGGAGAGAGTACACGGAGCTTTTAATCCCCCCAAGTAGAGGCGAGGCGCTTCCCCGCAGGGGTGCGTGAGCGCGCGCGCCTTGCAGACTGGGCAGCAGGCGGCGGCGGGAGGGGGAGCACAACCACCGGGCTGCGCCGGTGGGCACCACTGATCAAAGGGGAGGGGGGAGAGAGGATGATGGAGGGCGAGCAAAGAGCGGAGGGCGAGCGCCTACTCTTAAAGGGGGCCGCGACGTGATAATCACGCTCCCCAGTGTCCGCTGATGGCAGCGAGGCTACAGCTGAGGCGGGCATGTATGAGGCATCTTCAGGTGACACTGCTGCCTGAGAGCCGCGCTAAATCCGGTTCGGTATCTGTAGGAAGGCGTCTCCTCCGGTGTGGAATTAGCATATTCTAGTGGAGGGGAAAGAATAACGCCGGATGGCCACGTTCGGGGTGTTTTGGTCCCGAGGAGAGGGCGCTGTGGGCAGCGGTCTGTCGGGGGGTAGTTTTCCTTCGGCGACCAGCTGTGGCCGCGGGCGCGTCACGCTTTGCCCGTTTTACCTGGCGCGCAGAGACGCCCCTTCCCCTCCCCTTCACCCACCTCCCCCCCCACCCCTTGTGGAGCCTACAGAGCGCGGAGAAGGCGAGGCGGCTCCTCTCCTTGCCGGCACGCTTCTGCCCTCCTCCTCCTCCGACTGTCAGTCCGTCGGTCCGCGTCCCTCCCCTCCCTTCCCCAACCACTCCTCCCCCCCGCCCTTCTTCTCCGCTTCCCACCCACCCAACCAGCCGCCTCCCCGGGTGAATTTCAGGGCTCTCGGGCTCCTTCTGTTTGTTTGTTGATCCTTCCTTTGGGGAGGGGGCTGAGAGTGGGAGAAGGGGGGAGAGAGGGCGGGGACTTTGGGCTTTGGAGACGGCGGCGCCTCGGCTCTTATTGCCACTGAGTTGCGCTTCTCCTCCTCAGGCTGCGGGAAGGAGCCGCCTGACCGCTTGGCACTTCTGCTGCCTTCCTCTCCTTCCACCGCTACCAGTGGTCTGGATTGCGGCGGCGGCGGCGCCGTCCCATCGCATAGGGTGCCTTGGGGCTGCCAAGTGGCCAGGTCAGTAGCCCTCCAGCGAGCGCTGGGAGGAGCAGGCAGCGCGCACCTCTCGGGTCTCTTCTCCTGGCGAGCGGATCTCCCTTCCAGGAAGGGATCGCTGGCGAGGAAGACGCCGGCGCCCCTCCTCCTGTGACGGGCGCGCCATCCCAGGGTGAAGAGGGCAGGAGGGCGGGGAGGGAGAGGGCTGAAGCGGGCCACAAAAAGTCGCCTCCGTCCTCACCGCTGCTTTCCCTTCTTCCTCCGCGTAACAGACAGGCGCTCATCTCATCCCGGCGAACCCTTGGAGAGTTTTGCAACCACTTGGAGAAGACGGAGAGCTGCAAGGGGTGTTGCTACTTCCCCAACTCCCTTTCACTTCTCACTGTTGGGACTTCCTCGCTAGTTTTTCCACCGGTGCTTTTTTAAAAAAACAAATAAAGTCTGTTTGGAAATGGCAAAGGCAGTGACGCCTGGAAAGGGAACAAGTGTGGGGCGAGCCAGAGGAAGCCGGAGCTAAATGACAGGATGCAGGAGACTTGAGGAGATACACAACAAACAGAGAAGCGTCTCTTGTACTAACGGGACTCTTGCTTGCTGCTGCTGCCGCCCGCGCTGCTGTGCCGACTGAGCCAAGCTTTCTGATCTTTTTGCACCGGCCCTACTGGAGGATTTAAGATCTAAGAGGAATTGTGCGCTGAAGAGACCGGATATTTTATTCTCTTTCTTCAGTCTTTCTGTACTGAGAAAGGAAGATGGATTGGGGACTCTTCCTGCACTGTGTTGCCCTCACCATTACCCTTGGCAGGGCTTTGAAGAGTGGTAAGTGACTGACACGGAATCTCTTTCAAGTGAAGCCCGGTAGCTGCAAGCAGAGGGCCCCTTACCTGAGCTCCTGATATATAAAGCCAACTGTGAAACTAACTAATATAATGGATAAAAGGAAGCTGAACACAAAACACTGGGTATTTACCTTGAGTTACACAATCTTTGTTTGGCTACCCATCCTGAATGCTACCTAATGCAGGGCTTGCCTGATTCACAAGAATCAGAATAGCCAATTACTTTAATGTTTCATCCTTTGGCAATTGCACAAGATTCCACTTTAAAACCTGACAGACAGTGAATACTTAAAAGGCAGGGTTTTGATTGAGAGACAAGGGGGAAGTGAAAGTTTAGGGTCATATATTTGATTATCTTTTGTAGCTATGAGTCCCCACAGGTACCAATTTCCAAATCCTCATCCTCCTCATCCATCTATATTATGCATTAGGGCTCACAGGGCACTTATTGTCTCAAGCTAAGCAACCTAAGGTACTGTTCATACACAACAGTTATAAGAGAAATCCTATGGCACAGACTTCACATCTGGTTTTGAGGGAGCATTTAAGAGCTGCTTCAAATTTGATGGAGGCTTCCTTCATTCAGCAATGAAATAACGCTCATACTAGCTCCCTAATCTATGCAGTTTTTAAGGATGTTCTGCCTGGAATGGTTGACATCTTACTTGCACACATGGAGGGGGGAGTTATTAGGAGTTTTTCCTTCCCAGACCAATTTCTGAGCAATTATTATTAACTAATTACCAAATATTTATTTTTAGTCTGACTAGGATTTCAATCAAAGTAATTAAAAGAAGGTAACATTCTCCACTTAGAATGGTATATTATTTTAATAAGGGACCACAATAGGAGTATTCTTTTACTGGAGGATGTAAATCACACTTTATGGTGGAAATCAGTCTTTTCTCAATATATTTTGAAGAGGTTGGCTAATTTAGCAAGAAACAAGTTCTTCCTCTGCTCCTTCATGACCAGGAGAAGGGAAGAAAAAAAGTCTTTAAAGAAGTATTAGCATGTCAGTCCCTGAGAATCATGCCTGAGATCCTGTTTGGCCTAATCTTTTTGAAGAGTGTAGCTAACTAGACCTAATCTTTCAACCTGAAGTCTTCCTTTGCAAAGATAACAGGATCGCACTGTATTTCTGCATCGATTTGCAGGCAGTGCTGAATTAATGGAGATGAGTAAATAAGAAGGGATGAACTGGAGGCATAAAGTGGAGTGAGATGTATAGCGTGCCTTTTTGCTATTACGAGCAATATCATTCTCTTAAGTGCTGAGCCAACCATAGGAAGATCTGAGGGGAAGGAACTATGAAGCTGTCATTAAGTCTGAGCAGTTATAGGCATAATGTAATAGCCCTGTAGAGTCACCATGACCATCCATCTCTTCTGTAGCTTAGCAGACTCGTGGATGCCACATCTACCTCTGTCCAGTACTTGTGTCTGCTAAATTAATTCATTAACCTTATGTAGGTAGACTGGTCCGGAGTCATTAGAAACTGCTCCTCTTAATCAAGTGTGCGAGAGATTGCACAGAGCCAGGGAGTCTAGCAGCTCCCCACATTATCTTATTATACTATCACTTTCCCAGGAGTTACCGATTAAAGTGCTGTTGGTAGTGAGCCCACCTAAATGTCTCCTAGAGTGACTCTTGTCAAGTGACTTGCAGCAGCGCTGGTTTATTTCACTCGTTTAACAGATGCCAGATTCTGCCATGTTGTTTGCATAGAGCTAGAGTGGACTTAATGAGGCGGGATCATTTTCCAAGTCAGCTTGCACGCGGCAAATCATGCAAGATTGTCTCTGAAACCACATGCAGGAGGCTTCCAGATAAATATCATTGGCTGTGGATTTTGAACTCATTGTTGCAACATCTTTTGTTCTCGGAAATGAGACACGCGATACAAACTGTCAAGGCAGAAATAAATAGTAGCTCATAACCAACTCTGAAATAGCAATTCGCTCAACAACAACAAAAACCCACAGCATACATCTCATTCCCTTCTAATTTATAGCAAATGTTTCTTATAACGGCTGTAGTTTATGCATTTTTGATGTGCACTTTATCTTTCATTTCCATTTGACCTGGTTATCTATAATAAAATTCTGCACATTTGTAACTTCGTGTGGAGTACAAGGAATGCCATTTCCAGTTCACAAGAATTTTATTAGATACAGAAGTTTCATATGTCATTACTGTGAAAATGGGCTGCCAGTGTGTCATCTGTTAATGCTTGTCTGATTACCTGATGTTAGTAGAAAATATTTCAGTAAAGTTTCAAAGTGCTAGTGCAAACCTGCACAGAACAATGGAACAAGTGGCCTTGGAGGTTAGATTACATTGCCTCTGTTTCATCTTGCAATGTTTATTTGTAAAGAACCCTAGCATGGCTTTGGAGAGGAGCAACCAGATTTTGCTCAAGATACGGCTATTTGCACTTAGAGGGCTGGGGAACCTAACAGTTTTGTAATTAGAAATAAACTTCATTTTGTTTTTCCTTGCTTTCTGTTACACTGCTCTTATCTGGTCTCCAAGCGGGGCGGGGGGGGGGGGACTTCCTTAAAGGAGTCCACTGAATCATTGCTGCTTCAACAAATTCTACTTTGTTCTTTGGTAGTCTGGACTTGAAGATCACAGATAGCTTCCAATTGCTTAGATTTAGGATCTGATAAAACCAAAAGGGGGTTGTTGTAAACAGGAAGGGGTCTTGGAAGACAAGTTCTGTTGCCAAATGACATAGAGCTGGCTTATTGTCCGAATGCTAAGTAAAAGCATCAGATAGCATTGCTCTCTGAATCACTCTCAATTAAAACCTATTACTTAATGACACTATAGCTTCCAATAATAATTAAGAATTAACCATTCATTACTTATTAATTATTAGGTGTGAAAGCTGTTGTAATCACAAAGACCTCTGTCTGGATTAAGAAGTTTTGTAAAAAAAAACAACAACTAAAAAAAACACCTCCCCTGTTCTGTCTTTTGCAGAGGTGGTGATATAAAACCAGAGCTAATAACTGCAGAAAGCAGCTTTCTTCAAATCATAAACCAGAAAAAAATGTTCTTCAACAAGGGCTTGAACTATTGCAGGAAATATAGATGTTTTGTTTGATTGACCTGAACATGAAATGTGTTTTCTTAATCACAGATAAATGTGGTGAAAATATAAGAATCGTGGAGCCTGGGTATCTCACCTCTCCTGGCTATCCAAACACTTATCATCCAAGCCAAAAATGCGAGTGGCTGATTCAAGCTCCTCAACCATACCAGAGAATTATGATCAACTTCAACCCTCACTTTGATTTGGAGGACAGAGAGTGCAAGTAAGTGAGATGGTCTGTGAAGGGAGCCATAGCACCATCTACTGGACAAAAAGCTCCACAGTTTCTTGTTGGGGGTGGGGAAGGGAGATGAAACAGCTGATGAGTGCAAAACTCTGTGCATAAAATGAATCCCTCTGAGGTTTGAATCCATACCAGATCATATGTTTGTGGTAAAGATATTAAAGCAAGTGCTTACTGCATGTCAGGCACTATATAAGATTGTTTTAGATATAATCTTGTAATCCCGCTGTGTCGTTTTTGTTGGAAACATGGATCCATTAGCAGTTATTTCCTCTGAAACTTTTCCCTAAGCCGCTCAGTGACTTGGAGGTTGTGGAACGCCTATGCAGGAACAGTAGGGGAGAAATAAGCATTCGCCTCTGCATTCATGATTGTGCCACTGCTTTAAATGTTCTGAAGTTGCTTGGAAACGTATTGATGCTTAAGGCAAAAGACGTGTGGTTATTTAGAATTTTGCAAGTTTCAGTTCACTCAGTATTGTTTGATGGGAGAGGCTGTACATTCATGGGGCATTATAATGTATTTTAAGAGCCCAACAACTATACATGCTTTGTTTTGCTGTGCTAGTGCCATAATTGGGGATAGCACGTTTGTGGCATCGAGGGGAAATCATCAGTTTTCTTAACTAATATTAACAGAAGTTGTTTTTCATTTTGAGATGGTGAGGCAGTGTGAAGAAAACGTATGGATGTTAGACTGCTAGGTATTGTGTAGAACAGAAATGAGGAACCTGTGGCCCTCCACATGTTGCTAAGACACTTCAACCCACTCCAACCCCTTAGTGTGGTTGATAATCAGGCATGATGGGAACTGTAGTCCAGCTACACCCCAATCCCTGATAAAGTGCTTTACCATGATTAATTCTGATTATAATGGTGCAGGCTTTTCACAGAACTCCGTTTTCATAAGCATAAAAGTGGCTGCACATTAAGTTCATGCCTTTGTGTCAAAATATATTGTGAGATGGACCGCTTACTGTTGTCTGATGGTGAGTGTTGACTGCGGCCTGGCATGAATGCAGTCTGAGCTGAGGACAATCTTATGGCCCTGCATGATCATTGTGGGACAACACTCCTTCCTCTGTTTGCACAGGTTGCTGGGGGCCTGCATTTTAACGGACCTATCACAGGCAAGCAAGGGCATGTGTTTTGTGTGGTGGAGCTGAATGAAGACTTCAGTCCCTAGTCTTTACTCAGCTCTGCTCACTGGATGTATAAAGAAGCCTCACCCAGGCTCATCAATCAGCTTGGTCGGAGCTGGATTCTCCACCCTCTCACCTTATGTAGCATATGGTCCTGCCTGAAGGTGAGCGGGCAGGTTCAGGTCCTGCATAAGACCTTGCTATGGAAATATTCAGTTGTTGTATTTGGGGCCAGGGAAGAATTTGCCTGCAGATAAATTGGGCCCATCTGGTGTCACAACTTGTTGGGTTGGATCCTTAGTCTAGGGGGGCATGGGAGTTAGTCTAGGGAGGCATGGGAGTTGAGAGCCCACCTCACCCCTACTTCAGGAAATTGAGGGTACCCCATTAAAGGGGTCCAGGGGAAGATGCAGTCCGGATGCCCAGACAGTGTGTGATGGGACATAGCACACATCCACACACCCAATGACTGTCCTGGAGGGATCGTCCCTATTTGATGTACATTATAGGGTGATTCTTAACCTAGGATCAACCTTGCGAAATGATCAACCAGCAGCTGGGATGGATGATTCAGGGTACATACCCAGTGCCCATGCCAAAGTCTACTTGCATTTGTTACCAATAAAGTTGTGGCCTGTTTGAACCCAATATGTTTGTCCTGTGTGTTTATTGTATCTTTCCGTGCTTTGGGTCCTGCCAGCAGTGGGTTCCCTGCACCTGGGCCTATAAGTAGAGCTCTCTGAGGTAATAAGTTCTAATGTAGAACACAACTTTCAGTGGAAGTATTTTGAAGCTCCTCATGTGAGGAGGACTGAACCATCTCAAGCTGTGAATCCTTCAGCCGAACCTTTGTAATGTTTAAACCAACTCTGCGACATATTCAGATTATGGTCCCAGTTTACAGATGGGAATGAAAAGTAATGACTTTTACAAGGCCTTCCAGTGACTTTGTGTCAGAATATGAGCTTGTATAAACTTGCTACTTAGCCACACTGGCTTACTCACGGTGGGGGGAAAGGCTATTCTCTATTCACAGCCTTACAGAAGTAACAGGGGACTTGTAGCTCTCCAGATATTGTTGGACTACAACTCCCATCATCCCTACCCATTGGCCATGCTGACTGGGGCTGAAGGGTGTTGGATTCCAGCATTTGGAAGGCAAGATATTGCCCTGCCCTCTTTTAGAGCTTGGATGAACAACTCTGGATGCCACAGGTTCCCCAAGTGGCTATGAGATTCTTTCTGGAAGAATTCCAGAAACCCCGTCTTTGAGAAACTGCTTGGACCATGCTTATTTCAAGGCTTCACTCTTACCCTATTTTCTTTCATGATTGCTACAACCCCACAGAGAACCTCTTGCATCAAACTTTACTATGAATCAGCAGCATTCTGCTGGTTGAAAGACTGGCTGCTTCTTGAGAACACGGACATTTTGGACCTAGAAGGTTTTAACAATGTTTTTGGGTGGCATGCATATTTGTGGTACGACAAGGTTAAAGCACATAAAGCATTTAAAAACCATATTGTCAGGAAAGCATTGTTCAATGTCTGGATAAGATACAAAGACTTACTGGAAAATAAAACCCCAAGGTGGTTGTCACCAATGGAAGCGAAGGCTCAGAAAAAGCTCAATATGGAGGCCAAATGGCCGAAATATTGGGAAATACTGGAACAAGAAGGAGATAAATTGAAATTGCAGAGTTTTGAGAAATTAAAAGATAAAGTGCGAGACTGGCTTCATTATTATCAAATAAGAGAGGCCTATAATTTGGACAAAAAAATTGGCTTCCAGGTGGAAAAATCAAAATTGGAAACAGAATTGTTAGATCCCAAAACTAAGATACTTTGAAGAATGTATAACTTGCTGTTGAAATGGAATACGCAGGATGAAACGGTTAAATCTGCAATGATTAAATGGGCACAAGATATTGGTCATAACATTATGTTTGCGGACTGGGAACAGTTGTGGACCACCGGTATGAAATTTACGGCATGTAATGCCTTAAGAGAGAATATTATGAAAATGATATACAGGTGGTACATGACACCAGTCAAGCTTGCAAAAATATATCATTTGCCCGATAACAAATGTTGGAAATGTAAAGAAAATGAAGGTACATTCTTTCACCTTTGGTGGACGTGCCCAAAGATTAAGGCTTTCTGGGAGATGATCTATAATGAAATGAAAAAGGTATTTAAATATACCTTCCTGAAGAAACCAGAGGCCTTTCTCCTGGGCATAGTCGGCCAATTGGTGCCAAAGAAGGATAGAACTTTCTTCATGTATGCAACAACAGCAGCAAGAATACTCATTGCAAAGTATTGGAAGACACAAGATTTACCCACCCTGGAAGAGTGGCAGATGAAGGTGATGGACTATATGGAATTAGCGGAAATGACTGGCAGAATCCGAGACCTGGGAGAAGAGTTGGTGGAAGAAGATTGGAAGAAATTTAAAGACTATCTTCAGAAACACTGTAAAATTAATGAATGTTAAAAATGATGTTGGATTGAAAATAAGAGGCACTAGCAACAAAGTTAATGAGAATATGCAAAAATGAGTTGATAATGGATGAAAATATAGAGCTATAATATGTTAAGATATAGAGTTAAGATAAACGAAAGAGGGTAAGGATTTGCTGATTTGATTATTTAAATGGGAATACAAAAAGGGGAGGTGTGAGGAAGTCAAGGAAACAAGCTAATGAGTTTAAAGTTACAAAAATGGGTTTGTTTTTAACTCTTTTGTATCTATTTGTTTTTTGTACTTTGTATTTTTATTTTTTATGTACTTTTGTATGTTTTTTTCTGTTTTTTTGTATTTTGTAAATTTATGTTTTTGTAAAATTTCAATAAATATTTTATTTTAAAAAAAAACAAATATGAATGTGAGGGTGCCTAAAGAGTTGTCCTTAGAGGCTGTTTTCCAGCTGGACAACAGCTTTCCCTTAGAGAGAAAACAATAGCAATTTCTTCAAGCCGGTGTTTTGAGCTATGAAAAAAATTAGAACAGGATCATTGTAACTATTTAATAATATTATTACATTTCATCATTGCTTTCGGTTCACTTTATTTTCATATAAACAGAGATAACTAATTACATGCCACAGCAATGTTAAAACCAAGGACACATTAACAAACGGTGCCAAAAAAGTGTCACCATCCTCTGCATGCAATGACTCCTCCTTCGTATTGGAGCAGTAGCTTTTTGATCTTTTAAAAACAGGTTTGGATGACTAGCTCTAGAAACCAGTTTAACCATTGCTAGGTAGGGCGGATTAGAAATAGAAATAAATGAATAGTGAGTTCCTGCAAATGATGAGCAAACAATCCAAGGCCTTGGAAGAAAGAAGCATGAAGAGTATCACTCTAGCTGTCCCTGCCAGTTCCTAGCTCTCAATCAGAATGTGTCCTTGTGTTATAGAAAGAACTGATACCAAGATGGGCTTGTTGGAGACAGAGCAGATCTTGTTAACATAATAGGGCATGTAGTATGTTTGCTATGCCTCTCACCCCTGTTCATCTAACCGGGAGGCACAGAAAACTGCCAAGTCCCATCCACTCTACTATGAAGTGTTGCTGCTAAGCATGTTCGGGAAAGTCCAGGTCAGTTAAGGAGACACCTACAAGGTTTCATTGTCTCCCTACGCTTGTCTCCCTATACCTTCACAAGAAATTTTTTCTTCAATTCTGAGTCGGGAGGAAATGAAAGGGAGGGCTGGGTGGTGGGGCAGTAAACCTCATGATGAGGCAGACCTCATCATTATGTGTCAGTTTTCACAACTGGAGGGGTTCATATTCTGAACCCAAACTCCTGCCACCCATTCTGAAATTCATATCATTTTTTTTTTAGATGTTGTGTTTGTGAAGATACGATGGAACTGATTGTATGAACAGACTCTTAGAGGTGTTTGCATGTGAATATTATTCTCTTCTGAAGTTCAGAGAAGAAAATGGGAGATATTTTAATCCTTTAGTGCATGCGAAACGCTTGTTCAGAGATAACTTACACACTAATATAGTATGATAATAATAAATGCAGTGGGAGTGGTGTATTATATTGCAACCATTAGGTCAGTCTGTGTAGAGCTGATATACCTAAAACCTCTATAACTTGTCATAGGTGAATTATGCCTCTGGGCAAAGTATGTTTCTTCCTCTCAGCAGAGTATTTGTGCCTTTCAATCCAAGTCTCTGAAACCCGTCTAATTAATGTATCTTTCCCTCTCTAATTGGGCAGTTTCGTTGTCAGGCAAGGATGGGGGTAATTTTATGGGCAGAGTTTAGCTAGACAGAACAGTTTAAATTGACCTTTTGTTGAATGACTTAAATGCTTCCTGTGTTATTTGTGCTCTCTTTTAAATTCAGATCTTTGACTTCCACACTATGACCATTAACTCTGAGTGAGGAGATTTGTGTCAAACCCTTTAGGACCATATTTTCAGGAAAAGTTATTTCTTCATAGGAAACTTTTGAAACTGTATTAGGTCTCAGAGTCCCTTACTCTCTTGAGAAATTCATATTCCTTTCACCAAATCTTGGGTAAGGCAATAGATTAATGTACCAATCAGTCTGTCATGGGATTTTTAGTGTTAAGCAAACTTTTATTTCCTAACTCTAGATTTTCAGTTTATTGTCACAGCTGCAAGTGTGTAATAGTTCAGTCCATTCAATCACTGTTTTAGTTTTTTTAAAGTGCAGTGCTGTAAATGAATATTTATCTGCAGGGAGAAAGAGGTAACAAGTTAATACTTCTGAGAGAGGAAATCTGACAGAAATACAAATGTATTGGAGGAAATTAATGTTGTATTGCTGGGATTCAATTGCCTCTGCCATTCATGTTTTACCTCTACTGAAGAGTTACAAGGACACTGTATGAAAGCCCTTAGTGGTGGCAGTTGATATGGATACACACTGCTTCTGATGAGATTGCAAGAGTAGATCTACAGATTACCTTTGCAAAAAAATACAAAAATATGGGGGAGCATCACTGTTCCTACAATTGCAGTGCCGCCTCCAGGAAGGCACTACTACATCTCTCACACATGGCTACTGGCAAAATGTATAAAAATTCACAGGAAAAACCTCTGGTTTGGAGGCCTCATTAGGTCTACCAGGTCTCCCCAGTTGGGTTGTGAGGCCATTTTGGGCAAACTATGACCCCTGCCCTGCACCTGATGTTATATGTTGGGCAAGCAAACAATTGGTTCAGCTAAAAGCAGGGGTTTGATCCAGCTTGCAGAGGCATGAGGCATTGATGACAATCTGTTAATAAATAAATAAGCATAATTAAGGGCTTTCTCCCTTATGGATGTCTTTCTGTGCTCCTGCATTAACGTTTTGAGGCAAACATTGGTCTGAGGTTCATCTCACAGCATTGAGTTCCATGTAAAGATCTATGGAGGAAAGTATTACAAGTTTTGAATGCAGTTTTTTTGCTAGGAAAAGAGGCTTTAGTTTCTCCTTACTTAAGACAAAGGTCTTAAGTCCTACTAGGTTACACATCAATTCTTACTTACCTGGGAATGAGTTCCATTCAACTCCACAACACTTATTTCTGAATAGGCATGTACGGGAATGAACCATTAGACCACCAGAACTATTCCAACCTAAAAACAAATGTCATGAGGTGAAGGTAGTGAATAAAAATTGCCCCAATATTTTATAATTACTATGTCACATATGATCACGAGCACCTTGTTTACTGTTTTAGATGTAGTTACATTTCAGGATTAATAAATGTTACTATGAGAAATCCATTTCTTTCCTTAACTATTGAATATATTCCACAGGGAGGATGAGTTCAATGACCTCATGATATTATGCATCATATAATTCTCATGCTGAAAGTTTCTTTGAGCAAGGGGGTCATCTTTCGTCATTTGTAGGAACAAAGCTATAATCGTAATTAATTAAGCATACTATTAAAAACGAGGACAGAATAACCCAAGAAATACTCTGTAATCAATAGAGTGTGTGGAACAACATACTCAAAGCCTAAAAATCCTAAGTGTAACATATTATAATCAAGATTTTTTTTAAAAAAATGATAATGTAATTCTGTACCGCTTTGAACAATAGCTGGAATTACATGTCTGCTTTTAAGTGGAACGAGTCCAAAATTTGGGATCTTTTTGCAGCAGATGAATGTGATATGCCTAGTGATTACTGTATGTAATTGCAAACATATTTATTATTAATAGTCTATGTTGGTGAACAGAATATAGTTAAAAATGAATGGAGGAAAAGATAAAACATGAGCTTATTACCTCCCTTCCCTCCCACATTTGTTGACAGTTTAAAATGCTTTCAGGGTGAAACTCTACATACTCTGCCATTTGTTTGTGCTAATGTCCTACTGCGTACATGTAGTTATCCTGAATCTTGTAAAACTTTATATCTGGATAATAAACAAGAATGCCACTGATTCACAGTGCTTTGAATTTATGGAACTTTTCCGGTTTCCCAGCAATGCAAACTATCAGCATGATAATTTATAATGGTTTGTGACAAATGCCGCTGAGCAAAGAGGTGTGTGGTTACATTCAGATCAGATGTCATCAGCTAGGGAGCAATAAAAATTTCACAGACACTAGGTTAAAAACATTAAGAAAATGAATGTGAAGTTTCAGAAGACAACGTTTTGGAAAGGTGGACGGGGTGAATGGAGAAAGCCAAATAGCGGTTTCCTTCCTAACAAATTATTGACTCTTATTTCCAGAGTTAACAGCATTTTTTTTTTTACAGGAGTTGCAAAGGCATAATGTCACCGAAGTTTTCATTACTCTAGTTTCAGTGGCCATAATTTAGATATGCAGAGAGCAATATCATCCTTGTTTGACAATTACTGAGTGTGCATGTTCTGTTGTCAGATCATTTCAAACAGAAAATTCACTTGGATTTGGAAACATTGAAAGTGTAGAAAGAAGGGCTTGATAGTTAATTGTTCTTTAAATTGGTTTTAACAGGGATTAGTTACATGGCTGAGATCAGAGCTGTACAAGGATTGTTATCAATTACAGTTCTTTAGTAGGGGAGAAAGCTATTACAAAATATGTTTGTTTACATAGAAGTAGATGGATTAAAAATCAAAAACAGATGCTACAGTTCTAACTATTAACAGGAAATCCACTCAGTGTATTTACCATCCTGCAGAAATATGGATAACATAATTCTGTTGTAAACCAGTATCCATAAAAGTCTGAATCCCATCAAGTAAGGAATTGGCTCTGGTCCTGGTATAGGTTTTTGAAAGCAGAAACTTGTGTTGTACATTAGTAATTTCACTATCTTGTTAAACCCTCCAACATGCTTCAGATGAAGATAGGGACATTTCGCATCCCCCCCTCCACCAACTGAACCTCCTCACCCCCCCCCATTTTTTGCCCCCCACCCCCGAGCATTTCTACCACCACTACATCAGTAGCACACAAGCTCTACACCAGGCATAGGCAAACTCCGGTCATCCACATGTTTGGGACTACAATTCCCATCATCCCTAGCTAACAGGACCAGTGGTCAGGGATGATGGGAATTGTAGTCCCAAACATCTGGAGGGCCAGAGTTTGCCTATGCCTGCAGTCTACGCCAGCTAAGAAAAACCCTTAATCCCAGTTTTAGTTTATACTTTTGTAGATTTACAAAAAGAAAAACACACACCAATAAGAAAATTTTAGAAAGTTGCAAGATTTAAAAATAAATTAAAAGAAAGAAAGAAAGAAAGAAAGAAAGAAAGAAAGAAAGAAAGAAAGAAAGAAAGACTTCTTGCACTCATCTCTGCTCCCCCTTTCTTCCTACCCAGGGCAGCCCTGCCCTCTGCCTGCACCTCAGAGCCAGTGTGTGACGCAAGGTTGGGCCTTGGTGGCTGCAGGAACCTCTCCTCCTTCTCACCTGCTCTCTGAGCTTCCAAAGGGAGGAGGCCGGCAGCAGTGGCCCTGGAGAGGCAATAGGTTGTCCCCTCACAGCCGCCGCTTCAGCCACTGCCATCGCTCAGGACAAGTGCTGACTCATCCTCCTGCCAAGCTCAGTGGCAGCGGTGCTGTTGCGGAAATGCAGACATTCCTGGATCAAATCAGAAGCCAGGATGGCTTTCATAATTCCAGGAAAATAGGAACACTTGGAGGGTACGGCGTATGCGCCAATTAAAGGCCAGATCCCTTGCCAAACTGCTATTGAAGAATATGGGTTAAGAGGATCCATGTAGAGTTCGGCATATGGTGACAGGTATAGGTGAGCCAGGACACTCTTAGTAGTTTTGTTCCCAAAGTTCCCCATATGTTCACCAAGACCTTTAGTGTGGCATCACTTTCCTTTTGGAATGTTATTCCAATATTGACATTTAGGCACCTACTTTATGCTGGCTTACCCTGAGAGGTGATCCAGCGATGTAGATATATTAATCTGATCTGTGATGTATTTTGTACTTATTTTATGTATGCAGTTTCTTTATTGCTTTTTATGCTGTTCACTGCCATGATATATATTATTTCTTAATGTTGGGTTTATAGAAACTTTTGCAAATAGGAATTGTGAATTCTTCCCTGGCTCATTTTAAAAAAACCACAACCTGAGACAGAGAATAATTTCTCTGTCTTGCCCTCTTTATCAGTGATCTGTTTAGTTCCCTGAAGCTTGTATCCAAGCCAGAGTTTGGAGAATTTTATTGGAACCTCTTCTTGCAGCAGACAGCTGCCCCATTCACAACAGCAGACTTGAGCCTTCTAAGACCCTCTAAGGAATAACCCTGTTAGAACCTTGTTCCCCGTGGGCCTGACAAGACCGCTAGGGCAGAGAGCATAAATATCAGATATGCTTGAGTTCCACCACCTCTCATTTTACAAATTAAATCCGGGCTGTACGTTTAACTATATACAGCACATTGCTGGAATGTGCCCAACTCATCAGGCAATCTGCTTTGTGCAGCCTAGCTGCCCTGTCCTTACCATTTACTTACCACTACTCTAATTTATAAGTCATACACAAAATGTAATTAATGCCAGTCAACCTTACTTTTTAAAAATTAAAAAACGGGTCCTGTCAAACAAACCCGATTTCATGATTTGATGAGATTAAAGTTGGGCTGTTGATAGTAACAGAGTTCGTGTAACATCTTTTTTACTTGTCCACAATAATATATATGGTATGTTGCTATTGTTTAGTACTTTAAAGTTTTTTGTTTTTTAAGAGTCCCACCATCTGCTGTTGAAGGCAATTTCAAAGCTGCTATGCTTTGATGCTGTTGTGGAATGGAATACAACTCCATAAAGTCGTATTTCGTGTGAATCTCATTCTAAATAGGATTATCGTAATAGAATTGTAGATGGCCATCTGGTCTAACCCCCTGCAATGCAGGAATCTCAGCTAAAACATTATTATCATGACTATATGAATATGCTTGGATTTATTTTGTTTTGCTGCTGTTATGATTGTCTTTCAAAAATTCATGGTCCCCGACAAATATTATTCCCTTTTGAAAGTGCAGAGCCTGCTGTCCCATTCGGTGACTGAAAGCAGATTACATGTTCTATGTTCTGGAAGTACAAAGTTCCAGAGGATTTAGCCTCAAGTATCCTCCATCTGTATAGACCTGCCCAAATGTTAAGCTGGAGAGATCCTGCTCTTGGTGCTGCCAAGGGTTAATGGCACATGCAAAAGCCTTCTCTGCAATGGCCCATTGGTTATGGAACTTCCTCCCCGTGGAGCGGCATCTGTCATTAAACTCTTTTCATCGGTTAGTCAAGACACACCTTTTTTGCCCAGGCTTTCGGGAGCAGGGGCATTATTTACATCAGGTTGTTTCCCCTCCATGCATGTCCAAAGTCTGTTTCGGGGGGGCCAATTCGGCCCGCCAGTCGGTTTAATCTGGCCCCTGTGGCAGTTTATTTCCTGGGGTAAAATCCTAAGAAACCCTCAACAACTTCAACCCTAAAACTTTGGTTGGCCCTTTGGTCCGCCCTCACGGCCCTTCACTTCATGAGATCTGGCCCTCTTTGAAAAAAGTTTGGACACTACTTCTTCATTGTTGCAATATTTGTGTTTTAATTATGGTTTTAAATGATGCTTTCATGTTGTTTAATATGTTTTATTGAATGTATGCATCCCACCCTGGTACCTTTCAGTGAAGAGCAAGTAACAAATTCAGATAAATAAGCAGAAAAAATACCACCTTAGTAAGACCTTCAACCTAGACCCTACTTTATGTCCTCAGTGATCCTTGAAATACATCCGGTTGGAACCAGGGTCTTTTCAGCAACTTTGCAATAGTTAGAACTATTTTGGGTTACAAGGAAGAGCTTCCAGGCTTAAAAGTATGGTTTTTAAGGCAAATGGACACCTCTCATTTGAGAGATAAAGTACAGGTACTGCCTAGAACTTTGGTAATTTAAGACTTAGACCTATTGTACCTGGTGCCCTTTAGAAGTTTTGGACAACAACTACCATCGAACTCAGTCAACATGGCCTGTGGTCAGGGAGGATAGGAGTTGCAGTTCAGCAACATCTGAAGGACCACAGGCTTTCTATGCCTGGTCTCATACTTTAGCAAGTGTACACACTGAGTTGTCTTGTACAATAATAGCTCATGAAACCTTCAAATGAATAAGGGATGGGGAGCAGGGCTTGCTGCCACGATCTTGCTTCTCTGCACATGAACATCTTCACTTACCCAACATCTAACGTCTATTTAAGGGCTTATTTCTCCCGCTTACCCTGAAATATTACGGTGAAAGATTAATAGCCCATAAGGTATTCAGATAACAGGAGACTCTAGTGGATCATTAAAAAGACTATAGAAGTATTTGCCCTTGTTTTATAGGGCAAATACTTGTCTGCTTGCCTTCTAAAGACAAGAGGTTCTAAAGATAGTTCAGGGTAATTTTCATATGGCTCTGAGTGTAAAAGAGAGTTGAAAGATGTTGGGAATTATATTGTGCTCCTGATTACTGCCTTTAATAAGCACTCTTTTGTTGCTCATCCAAGCTTTTAGCCGCTGTGAAAAGCCTCCATTGTCAAACTATTTAAGTGGCTTTTTGCTGAGTAGCCTTGTCTACACTGAACTTCTGCAAGGAAAAAAGTGTTGAGCAAATTACAGCCAGCTACTGTCCCTGAATGCCTCCTACTCGAGCAGGTATTTTCTTTCGTTTGTTTTAGATGAATGAGCCAAGGAACATTTTAATATGGCGGTAGTAGTGCATTTAATAACTCCCCGACCACTTAAACTGGCATACTCACATCATCTGATTGATTTCAGCAGAGCCTAAACACAACTGTGCTGGCTGTAAGAGGGATCTGCACTTGTTTGTAACTGTTGCTTCTTTTTCACAAGTATGTTGCTTATATCAGTGCATTTGCTTATAATCAATGGAGCTGAAGGAAAGGTTGGTGTTAAATTGGTATAAGAAGAATATTTTCAATCAAGACTAAGTTGATGTTTATAATATAGACCACACAAGGCCTGGTGTGAACAAGGATGTCAAGAACACTTTTTAAAAGGCAGAACAAAAGGTCAGGGTCTCTTTCCAAACTGAAATATATAGTAATTGGAATCCTTCCTTTCATATGATTGTGCTTCTTAGTGTTGATTTAATTTAAACAGCCTTTTCCTCCACATGTTAAAAAAAAGAGGTTTGTTTGCTTAAAATGTTAACTTGTTGCAGTCTATTCCTGCTGATGATTACAAAGAATCAGTCTGCATAGTACTGGTTGATAAACAGAATTAATCTGTTATTTGATGTTGTTAATAGTCTTTAATACCATATGCTTTGCAATATTCTCTATTTTTATGTCTCTGTGTGTAAGTATTATATAATAATATGCACAAAGACTTACAAACAGGAGTGTATTTTGTACACACACACACATATATATCAGTTTCTTCAGGAGTTCCAGAAGTAAATCTAGCAATTAAGCTATAATAGCCATCTTAAGGCTGATAATTAGGTATAAGAAAGAACATGAGAGAGGATTAGTGTTCAGATCATGTTCCAAATGCTTCTTAATTGGCTGTTTGTAATCAATCCTGATTGCAGGAGACTGTGATTTGGCAGACAAAAAGAATTTTAAAAGTTTTTAATACTATTTTCCCCTTTAGTTGACTTGGATGTAGTATTTAGGTCAGGATCCAGGGGGTATGATATCAAACCAAATGTATTTGCCAGCTATGGGAATGGTTCAAAAGAACATGAAAAGTTCCTCTAAAGCTATTTATTTGAGATTTAAATATCATATTCCTCAGAGCTTACTCAAACGAGTGAGCTGAACTCAGGCAAAGTCTTACAAAATGTTTTGAAATTCAAAGTCTCAAGGTGATTTTTGTCTGCCGTTGGCTTATGGTTTCATTAAAGTCTCATTGGTAGCTCTTGGTTATATTCACAGTAATGGTGAGTTCTTAACATTAAATAAGAAAACAATTATTCAAACAGAAATGCCAAATGCCTTCCTGCTACCATTAGGAAAAAGAAATATCTGGTCACAGGGTTAACAAGATCTATGGACCGATCCTGTAAATGGATTTTCCATCTCTGTGGCAAATTGCCCAACCTCCTTGGTATATTTTCTATTAGAACCTACAATCTAAGTTGGATGCCACGATCATCATGCAGTGAAAACATGGATTTGTCCCTGTAGCACACAGTTCAATTTAGGGAAGCTTGCACACTCTGCAACCAGAACTCTCCTATATATTCCCTAAAAAAGATCACTCAGGATATCTTATCCTTAACAGATTCCTTCAAGTGATGTTCGGTATCATCTAGAAAGCTTGTTCCATTGCTGGAACAAGTTGTGAAGATTTTCCTAATTTATGCATTGCACCCCTGCCTATTACTCACATTGTTTTGCCACTTATTTGCACACATTTGAGCAGCTGTATCCACCTACAACACTAAACACCACCTTCCATGACACTGAAATAGCGAAGAAGTTGTTACTTCTAAGCTCAGGTATGAGTTGTGAATTATGTACTGTATTGGAAAAGCTATACAAAGGCAATTCTTTAGCTAAAAGCTCTCTTTCCCGATTCAAATCCATCTCCATTAAAAAATAATAATTAAGGGAGAAACGTAAGATGGCTTTTCTCAACAGGTACATCTTCCAGTTGCTGAGTGTTTTTTGACATTCCCACAAAACCCTTGGGAGTTTTGTGTCACAATCCTACAAACTTTTATCAATGTGTATATTCATATCTGGGCTCAAATCCAGAATGTCTGTACATAGATTTATAATAGACAATGCGAGCTATTCTATTACAAAACAGGCTGCCAAATACTATAAGTCAAAGCACTTTTCTAACTTCTCTTAAATATTTCCTAGAGACAAAGTGCAAAAGTGAAAGTCTTAACACTGCATTGTGGTTGGAGATGAGCAGCAGCCACACACACACACACACACACAGAGAGAGAGAGAGAGAGAGAGAGAGAGAGAGAGAGAGAGAGATTCCAGTGCATTTGCTGATGAAGCCAAATGGTAGTTTAGAGGCTTGTTACATCAGCAAATAAGCAGCGACCACCACAAGGGCATAAACACTCATCTAAACGTCACCACAGAATCAAGACAGGGAATAATCTATCATCCCTTCCACCTCTGGCAATTGCTCTTTCCCTTTATTTTCCCGATCTTAAGTTCAGTTCCCCCCATATCTGCACAAGGTTCCAGACTCTTTTACGTATTTTATTTTAAGAAACTCTCCCATCAAAATACATATGCCTATTTGTGTGCATTTATCCTATTATATAGGGACGCGGGTGGCACTGTGGGTTAAACCACAGAGCCTAGGACTTGCCGATCAGAAGGTTGGCGGTTCGAATCCCCACGACGGGGTGAGCTCCCATTGCTCGGTCCCAGCTCCTGCCAACCTAGCAGTTCGAAAGCACGTCAAAGTGCAAGTAGATAAATAGGTACCGCTCCTGTGGGAAGGTAAACGGCATTTCCGTGTGCTGCTCTGGTTCACCAGAAGAGGCTTAGTCATGCTGGCCACATGACCCGGAAGCTGTATGCCGGCTCCCTCAGCCAATAAAGCAAGATGAGTGCCGCAACCCCAGAGTCGGTCACAACTAGACCTAATGGTCAGCGGTCCCTTTACCTTTACCTATCCTAATATATGCATTTTTGCAAGAAGTTCTCCATAATGCAAACCATATTTGCGCATATCCATCCCTTTTTGTGCACACTTTACCCCAGTACGTATATGTTTTTTGGCTGAAAAACTAGAAAATTGAGAGAAGCATGAATTTTGAAGGACAGCTGCCTTTTTATTCATCTATTGATTGGGTTCTCTATCCCTAGTCTAGAGCAGGGTAGGTAAGGTCAGATGGCTGTTTCTCTTCAGGGTGGGTGCATAAGTAATGCAAGCTGGGTTGCAAGCTGATGAATATCCCTGGGTGGGTATTCATCAGCCACTCCTTCTGGTTCTCAAAAGGTTGCTTCCTTGCTTGTGCAGAGGGAAAACTTGCCCACCAGTCATTCTCTCTGCAGACCCCACAATGGGGCATGTCTCTTGTTGCCCCCTTCTGCCAACGTAGGGCATTTTTAAAGGGCTGCAGCTCCAGCTGTTCTCCACCTTCTGGACGACAACAACAACAACAACAAAAACCCCTTTTATCTTTGTTAACGCATAGGGAACCAATCATTTGGAATGTGTAGTGATTTAAAAAAGATGAGGGGGGAAAGTTATCTAAGCTAACAAAGCAAAACAAAAGAAATGAAGTGGTAATTCTATCCATAGGAGACATGTTACTGCTTAAGAGAAGAGCATATAAAAGGCTCGGTTCTAACTGAAAACGGAGCGGCAAATGCCATCCATTTGCAAGTAATTTCAAGTACAGTGCTTATTGTCTTTATGGAACTAGTCCGTTCTGCATTAGCAGTGTGTCCCCCAGAGAGCTGTGAACCTAACAGCAATGACACAGTAATGGTTGTGTTCTCATGTGAGGAGGGGACTGGGATCACTTTAAAGGCATCTTGGGCAGTTTGAACTTGTAGACCCATTACTTTTTCCCCCTCCAAAGGCTGCTCCTGGTTGGAAGTATCTGGCACATAGCTTCTTTTCCACTGTGCGGTTTCTTTTTTTTTTAATGACATGTCTGGTTTTGCTTTGGTGTGGATTTGCTTGTGTGTGTTAAGAGTTTTATTTATTTATTTTGCTAAGCGATCAACTTTGGCGCACCCTCTAGTATCGTTTTTTTTCCTTTTTGCAGGGAGGAGGGGTGCTTCTCAGAGCAGTTGTAAAAGGTGTCATATGTAGGTTTCGCCTTGCCTGTGTAAATGTTTTGTTTGTTTTAAAAAAAACACCCTTCTTTCCCCTGCATTTTAACGCCTCTTTAAACTGACCCGAAGGATTCTATTCAAAGTAAATGCCAAGTGAAGAAAATGAGAAAACAAGATAAGTAGGAGCAGCTATCTGAAAGCAGTTCTGCTGTTGTGTTTGAGGCTGATGAGGGCTAGGGGATAAATATGTTGGATGAAATTCAGAGTATATGGCTAGTGATCATTATGTAAAGATAATTGTGGAATGTGTTGTATAGGTTTACCTGAGGTGGGGCAGCTGATGGGTAGAATGACCCAACTTAAATGAGAAAAGGAGTTTAATAAGATTCTGGACAGAGTTGTGATATTATATCCCATAGTCAGTGCCTAAACATGAGATGTGGCAAAGAGACATTTTACCTGGGCCTCTGAAGATCAAGGGACACCTGGCCTGGGCTGCAAGCCAGTGACCAGGAAGACACATTGTAGACTAGATCGTATGTCATGCTTGAGGGTATTTATGCAAATTTACTTCCCTGTATCTTTATGGCTATCTTATAAGATCTTGTGAGATTTGTGGGAACAAATTAAATGTGAAAAGTTTGCACATTGAGACAAAAAGTCCTAACCACATACACTTCATATGCACTGATTGTATTAATGAATTGGGTGTTAGCCACACCACCCCTAATTTGAAATGGGGAGGTGAGTAAGAGGGAAGAAATAATAAAGATATTTAAAATTTATCCATAGCGTGAAGGAAAAAATACCAGGCGCTAGGGTAACACCTGAATGTTAGGAGAAGGCAGGTAAGGGGAAGTGCTCCTTAACTGTGGAATGAATTACTGCAATATGTGATCATAGCCACCAATTTAACTTTAAAAATGAGATTAGATTAAGAAATCTGTCAATGGCAACTAGTCATGGTGGCTGTGTAGTACTTTCAGGATCAGAAATGACATCCCTCTTTGATGCTGGTTGCCAGGAAGCAGTGGTGGGAGGGAGCTGTTGTGCTTATGCCGTGCTTGGTTGAATTTCCCATGGGCATCTATTTGCCCATTGTGGGGAAAAGGATGCTGTGCTAGATAAGCCTTTGGTCTCATGCAACAGGGCTGCTACTGTGGCTTCATGTAGCTTTGGAAAGGTAATAGACCAATCCAAGGTTGGAAAATAAATGTACTCTTCTAAAAAAATAATCGGTAGGAGAGCTGTCTGGAGCAAGATAGACACCTGTTGAAAACCAAGATATAAGTGTGCACTGGAATGTTTAAATCCCATTTACAGTGGTACCTTGGGTTAAGAATGTAATTCATTCTGGAGGTCTGTTCTTAACCTGAAACTGTTCTTAACCTGAAGAACAGTGGGGCCTCCCACTGCCGCTACACAATTTCTGTTCTCATCCTGAAGCAAAGTTCTTAATCCGAGGTACTATTTCTGGGTTAGCGGAGTCTGTGACCTGAAGCATCTGTAACCTGAAGCATCTGTAACCCAAGGTACCACTGTATTTGACAGGTTGAGCGTCTCTCGTGGTGTGAGTGCAGAAAAACTCCCTTCTATGTCACTATTAAAGGCACTAGAGTCAGTCCCTGTGTGATGAGTAGCTGCCTGATTGTACCTTTAAATGTTCAGATACATGTAACAAAATTGTTATAACAGTTGTACCTTGGTTCGCGAATGCCTCGCGACTCAAACGTTTTGGCTCCCAAATGCCGCAAACTCTGAAGTTAGTGTTCCGGTTTGCGAACGTTATTTGGAACCCGAACGTCTGACGTGGCTATGGATTGAGTGCAGAAAGCTCCTGCAACCAATTGGAAGCCGCACCTTGGTTTTTGAACGTTTTCGGAAGTCGAATGGACTTCTTGAACAGATTCTATTCGACAACCAAGGTATGACTGTATTTCTATTCTTCTTTAAATAAGGCATGCTATGTAGTTATGATGCTCTCCTCATAGTAGCGTTAAACTTGCATGGGGATACTGGTTCAATGCTCAAGGAAAAAGGTCTCTGCTCAGTCTCTTCCTAAGAGATCGCAGTTTATTCCCTGTTCCCCGATGTGGCCATAAATGCGAGCATTGTCAACCTAATCCTGAACACAATACATGAAATGCTTTGCATGTGTGAGTTGTCTGTATTAGTGCCTGGGTGGGCTACTATAGGGGGGAGATTATGGAATGTTCCTCCTGCAGAGCTCTGAGGATGTGGGATCTCAGATTCTTCTTATGGTTTAGCTGGAAGAAGAGAGACAACCTCCCCCCCCCCTTTCTATTGCAAATAATTGGGAAGCTATGAATCAGCCTGTTGTTTTTACTTAAGTAGGGTACAGGAAAGAACTTTATAAAATTAGGGTTCTGTCTTTCTGTCAGGCAGCTGTAATTTTTTACCATATGGCATCTCATGATCTGAATTCTTTTTAAATGTCAGAGAAAATTACTCTTCTTTGTAAAGGATCTATAAAGGATTTTTTTGGGTTTGTACTACATTAATTTTTGTCAGTGACTTCTGTGTTGCACTGAAAGGGACTCTGAAAGAAGGAGAAATTGTGATGATGACGCAGCTATCTTCTACATCTTTCATTCTCCAGTTTGCTGCTTGCTAGCAGGAGTATAGGCAGCTCACTTACAATGAGCCAGGTCACTGGTCAGTCTAGCTCAGTACTGCCTAAACTCAGTAGCAGCAGCTCTCCAGGATTTTAGGCAGGGGCCTTTCCCAGCCCTATCTGGAGATGCCAGGGGTTGGGTATGGGACCTCCTGCATGCAAAACAGATGCTCTACCACTAATCTACTGTTCTTCCTTTTTTCTATAAAAAGAATGTTTGGGTTTAGTCTTCTAGTACATTCATCTTGATGAAGGAATACTTTCTCACCCATTAGGAGACATACATTGCCACTATATGTTCTGAGTGATGTGGATAGCACTGTGCTCTAAACCACTGAGCCTCTTGGGCTTGCCAATCAGAAGGTTGGCGGTTCGAATATCCGCAATGGGGTAAACTGATGTTGCTCTGTCCCAGCTTCTGCCAACCTAGCAGTTCGAAAGCACACCAGTGCAAGTAGATAAATAGGTACAGCTGCAGTGGAAAGGTAAACGGTGTTTCCGTGCACTCTGGTTTCTGTCACGGTGTTCCGTTGCACCAGAAGCGGTTTAGTCATGCTGGCCACATGACCCAGAAAGCTGTCTGTGGACAAATGCCAGCTCCCTTGGCCTAAAAGCGAGATGAGTGCCACACCCCATAGTCGCCTTTGACTGGACTTAACTGTCCAGGGGTCTTTTACCTTTACCTTTTTACCTGCTGAGTTGAAGTAGCAGCCTATAAGATTGGACACACAACATCCCTGTTCAGGAGATCATATCTTGGCTTAATATGCAGAAGACTGCATGATCGCCATCATTTCCTTCCTTCCTTCTCAGCATTCTGTGATATGCTGCTAAATCTTTAATTAACCACAGTTTAACTTCCTCTTTCATCCCAACTGGGAAACTATGGTTTCCAGAGTTAATGTTGGTTTAAGATCCTTGCTTTTTCTGAACCTGGTGACATTAGTTTCCTTGTTTGCACGAAGCAAGAAATTATGGTTAATTGAAGATGTCTGGGTTTATCACAGAATAATGAGAAGGAAGAAAGAAATGGCCTGTGTACACAGGCACAAAGCTTGTTGCTAGCTCAGTTTATTAAGCTAGAAAAGGATCATCTTATGAGGTCAGTGGCTCCAGCACTAGTGCAAAGGGATGTTTCTCTTTCCTCTGGCATGGGACCCAAATCTTCTCCCCCCCCCCCTTGCATTCCAACATCTGAAGCAGCAGGAGAAAAAGACAGTTTTGGCAGTTTTATATATAAGTATATGTTTATATGGGTGTCTGTTCACTGATGAGCCACAGCTATCTCCTAAGAAAGCTTCTGGGCTCACTAGCGTAAGAAAGGGAAAGACATTTAATCTTTCGCTGTCTGGAGCTGTTTTCTTGCTTCCCACTCTCATCTCTTTGTATTTTCTGAAAAGGCCTTGTTATAGCAACCCTTGAGTACAAGTCAAACTCTGATGAAAGCAACTTTCAGTGGCTGTAACAGCATCCTCCTTCTCCGCCTCCCCCAACCGCCTCTTGATTGCTGTAGACATCTGCCTTTGTAAACACCGTGTCAGAGTCCAGCAGAGATGTTTTATACTCATTGTTCCTCCAAAATAAATAAAAGAGGCACAGACGATATGAACTGGATGAAGACATCCCATTGCTAATAACTGAGCCATGTTTGTAATTGCTAATAACTAAGCTATGTAGCAGTCTGGGAACACTGCGAAAATGTCGATCTGGGCTGAGTAAAATGACACAGATGGCAACCTTATTGCATATTTCTCTGAAGCCGAAGCTGAAATTTCACTTGGGAGGTGGGGGGAAAGAACACCATGATTTACAGACACATTCATATTGGTTTCCAGACTTCAGTGAGGCAACACAATTATTTTTAAACCTTACGTGATATTCATGCTACCCAAAGAATGAAGTGCACTTGGTAGATGTTACTTTTCACTTAATAAAATCAATAATTTGTTGTTGTTGTTGTTTTGCTGCCATAGCAAGGGCAGTTGTCTGATATTGTGATCAAAGGCAGGAAAGAAACACTTGATGAGCAAATCATACTATGGTGCTGTCATTTTCGGAGCGCCTAACTGCAAGTGCTGAAACTCCTGTTTCTGCATGCTAAGAATTACTGCTCAGCAAGGAGCATGGAATGTGTCCCAAATGAATGGCATCTGTCTTTGGTGTGAGCGTGGGCAGTTCTTAGATGGTTTGGAAATGGTTTTAAATTGTTTTTTAAAAGAATTTTTTAGATGTTTTAAATATGTTTTTAGTTAATTTTGAATTGTACTGTTTTAACATCTTGCTTTTTATCATTCTGGGCTCCTTTGCATGGAAGAGCAGAACACAGATTCATAAATAAAACAAAGTCATGTAGATTGCACACCTCTGTTTGCAATTATTATGCTTCCAAGACTGTTATTTGTATCCTGATGCTGACACTGCCTTTTGTTAGGCTTGGAAAAAAATCAACGGCACCCTCTATTACTCAAGCTGCAGCTTGAAGTTGCCTTTAAAAAACTGAAATAGTGTTTTATTTTAAAAATAGCGGATGTCAGAGCTTCCTTCGCTGTGTCTTAAGAAGACCTTTCCTGTTTATCAGATATAAAGTTGCCTTGAAAATGTCTAGTCTGCTGTAGACTTGGCCTTTCGAAAGTAAAATGATAAAGGGTAACTTGTATTGGTGTTAACTTGAAGTTACATGTCAGGGATGAGGTCTGAGGACTTACAGATGTTGCTGAACCCATCAGCCCCATCCAGTTCGGCCAGTGATCAGGGATGATAAGAGTCCAGAAACATCTGTAAGACCACAGGTTCCCCATCCCAGCTATATAACATGAGAACATAGTGGGTAGGGAAATCCAGAAAATAATAGTGTCGTGCCCCCTTCAAAACTCACTTTTTTATCAGGTTTATGGGGGGAAGATCATTAATTTAAAGCTTCTGTTTTCCTGCCTCTATACAACAATAGCACTATTAAACCCCACATGTGCTGCACTAAATTCTGTTTCTTATGCCAAGTTATTGATAACTCATGTCAATTCTAAGACACTAAAACCTAAAGGATTTCATTTTCTGCAGTTTTAGGTTATGAATACAAAGAGTGCTAGATAAGCCAGCGCCCGCTTGTTCTAATGCTCCGCTGCTGTTTTACACATTAGACATTTTAAGCTGTTAATTTTCAGGATTTTATTTTTTTAATCAGCCATAAATAATAAATAAATCACGTTTTGGATGCAATCTATTCTAGGAGCAAATTGCTTAAGACACTTTGCTTAAGAAATTAGAAAAACAGCATCGCCTTTCGAAAGATGTGGGAGTAAAATGGTTTCTTAAGTGCCTTCTTACACTATTTATAAAAGCAAGATCAACCATGGATCTAAAAGTAAATCTAACCCATGTGTTGCAATCTGAAAATGAATAAAAATATATTTAACTGTTGCCAAGGCTATGCCAATTGCAATGAAAATAATGGAAGCATAGACTATGTTCTCAATAGCACACTCCACTGGCTCACTTAAGTTGCACCAGCTGAAAATTTGAACCACACTTGAATACAGCATTTGCAGTGACTAATGTCCTGGCCTTGACTTCTTCATGTGTGGCAATTTGTATTTAACATGATTTCTACTGAACCCAGACTAGTAGGTTAATTGTGATCATGTTTCCTAACTGAAGGTAGCAACATGCTTTACAATTATAAGCACTTGCTAAATAGAAAACGGAGAGATTAAATGGCCTTTCCCAGATGGTTCAATGTTAAAGAAAGAAAAAAATCACCAGCCAATTCTGAGAGGTATTGTTGCATCAATTACGTTTTTATGATGCTAGCTTAAATGCCACAATATAAGCACTGAAGAAATACCTTGTTGGATCAGACCATAGGCCACTTCTGTTTCTAACGGCAGTCAGGCAGATGCCTCTGAAAAGTTTAAAGAGATATGGGGATGGTCCTCCTGTTGTTTGACCCAGGCATTTAGTACACAGAGGTACATTGTCTCTGAACATGGAAGTTTCCATTTAGCTGTCATAGTGAATAGCTGCTGATAGACACATTCTCCACGAGTTTGTCTAGTGTCATGTTGTCATTTACTATCCAGGATAATCAACTGTGGACACCATCAAAGCCACCATTGTGAGATATAGCATATGGCAACCAGAGTCTGGCAGGTAAGGCGTGTCCATTCCCATCGGCTACAATTCCATTTTAAGAATGGCTGCAAAACATAAGTTGCTTACAGATATCTTTTGTTGGTGGTTTTGCAAGGGTTAAAATGTAGAGCTCATCCAAGTTAGAACCACCAGGAGTAGTATGAGGAATCGTTAAAAGACCTGGGTATTAAAGAGAGACATGGTAGCTTTCTTCAACGATCTTAAAGTTCTGTCGCACAGAAAATAGAGCAGATGTATTCTTTGTTCTCCAGAGTGCAGGATTAGAACCACCAATGTATGAAAACTGCAGGGGAGCAGATTTTGACTAAACACCAGGAGAAACTTCCTGATGGTAAGAGCTGTTTGCTGGTAGAACATCCTGTCTTGGGACATGATAGGCTCTCCTTTGCTGAAGTTACCGTATTTTTCGCACCATAGGACGCACTTTTTCCCTCCTAAAAAGCAAGGGAAAATGTGTGTGCGTCCTATGGAGCGAATGCAGGCTTTCGCTGAAGCCTGGAAAGTGAGAGGGGTGGGTGCGCACCGACCCCTCTCGCTCTCCAGGCTTCAGGAAGCTATCCGCTAGCCGTGGGAGACCCAGCTCTCCCACGGCTAGCGGAGCGCTGCATTAATCCCGAAGCTTGCGGCGTGCGGAGCTCAGCGCGCCCCAAGCTTCTGGGTGCCGGCAAGGTCTCCGCTAGCCGTCTAGACCTTGCCGGCACCCAGAAGCTTGGGGCGCGCTGAGCTCCGCAGCCCCAAGCTTCGGGATTAGCGCTCCGCTAGCTGTGTCTAGGCTGCGGATAGCAGCCTGCCTCCCGGAGCGTCGGGCGCCCTGAAAGCAGAGCGCCCGGCGCTTCGGGAACTCATCCGCAGCCTAGGCAACCCTGCGGGAGATCCCGCAGGGATGTCTAGGCTGCGGATAGCAGCCTGCTTCCCGGAGCGTCGGGCGCCCTGAAAGCAGAGCGCCCAGCGCTTCGGGAACTCATCCGCAGCCTAGGCAACCCTGCGGGAGATACCGCAGGGATGTCTAGGCTGCGGATAGCAGCCTGCTTCCCGGAGCGTCGGGCGCCCTGAAAGCAGAGCGCCCGGCGCTTCGGGAACACATCCGCAGGGTGGGGAGCCCTGCAGGAGTTCCCTGCAAGGCTCCCCAAGCTGCGGATAGCAGCCTGCCGCCCGGCGGGTGGGGCGCCCTGAATCAGAGCGCCCCTCGCGCCGGGCAGACATCCGCAGGGTGGGGAGCCCTGCAGGAGTTCCCTGCAAGGCTCCCCAAGCTGCGGATAGCAGCCTGCCGCCCGGCGGGCGAGGCGCCCTGAATCAGAGCGCCCCTCGCGCCGGGCAGACATCCGCAGGGTGGGGAGCCCTGCAGGAGTTCCCTGCAAGGCTCCCCAAGCTGCGGATAGCAGCCTGCCGCCCGGCGGGCGGGGCGCCCTGAATCAGAGCGCCCCTCGCGCCGGGCAGACATCCGCAGGGTGGGGAGCCCTGCAGGAGTTCCCTGCAAGGCTCCCCAAGCTGCGGATAGCAGCCTGCCGCCCGGCGGGCGGGGCGCCCTGAATCAGAGCGCCCCTCGCGCCGGGCAGACATCCGCAGGGTGGGGAGCCCTGCAGGAGTTCCCCGCAAGGCTCTCCAAGCTGCGGATAGCAGCCTGCCGCCCGGCGGGCGGAGCGCCCTGAATCAGAGCGCCCCTCGCGCCGGGCAGACATCCGCAGGGTGGGGAGCCCTGCAGGAGTTCCCTGCAAGGCTCCCCAAGCTGCGGATAGCAGCCTGCCGCCCGGCGGGTGGGGCGCCCTGAATCAGAGCGCCCCTCGCGCCGGGCAGACATCCGCAGGGTGGGGAGCCCTGCAGGAGTTCCCTGCAAGGCTCTCCAAGCTGCGGATAGCAGCCTGCCGCCCGGCGGGTGGGGCGCCCTGAAGCAGAGCGCCCCTCGCGCCAGGCAGACATCAGCCAGCCCCACAAGCTCGGGGGACAGCAGGGAGGCGCAGCGCCACTATCCCGCTGTTCCTCGACCTGGTTCGGTTTCCCTGACCTGCTTTTTGGGGGGGGGGAAATAAAGGGAATTTTTTCCCCCTTTATTTCCCCCCAAAAAAACTAGGTGCGCCCTATGGTCCGGTGCGTCCAATCGTGCGAAAAATACGGTATTTAAGCAAAGGCCAAATGGCCATCTGTCAAGGATGTGGTAGTTGTGTTCTGCAATTGAGCAGGATATTGGACCAGATGATCCTCAATGTCTCTTCAGCTCTGAAACACTATTTTTCCTTTTGAGCTTCAAACAGAACCTAGGGAACATTCTCCTTGGTTATATATATATATATATATATGTTGTGCCATGATATATACCGTATTTTTCGTCCTATAGGGCACACCGGCCCATAGGATGCACCTCGTTTTTTGGGGGGGGGAATGAATTTTAAAAATTAATTTTCCCCCCCAGCCGCGGGGCTGGGGCGGGGCGGGGGAAGCCCGAGCTTCCCCCGACCCCAGCTCCCAGAACAGGCTGCCACCCGCAAGCCTTGCGAGCCCGGCAGCAACTCCCGCCGGGCGCGCAAGGCTTGCGGATAGCTTCCTGAAACCTGGAGAGAGAGAGAGGTCGGTGCGCACCGACGCCTCTCGCTCTCCAGGCTTCAGCGAAAGCCTGCATTCGCCCCATAGGATGCACACACATTTCCCCTTCATTTTTGGAGGGGGAAAAGTGTGTCCTATAGGGCAAAAAATACGGCATATCTCACTATTATTCATGGCAGAACTAGCCATTACTAGAAGAGTACAGAAAGCTTCCGTGCCCCAAAAGAGTTTATTCCAAATAGCCCACTTTTGATATGTTTTACGTTAATGCAGAGTTTGAGAAAATGCACTGTGTCAGTGTGTCTCTGTGTATTTCCTAAGGATCTTTCTCATAGATTTTAAATAGTGTATACAGAAATAATTTTTGCCCCCTTCTCAAATAGCATAAGCAAACAACAACAACAAAAACCCTCCACTTAATCTGCAGATCACTTAACACATCCTGGCTCTCATTTCATTCGTCCTTCTGTCCACAAAAGTCTGGGAACTGATTCACAATGCGTATGTGAAAAATGATAGTTTCCCATGACTATGTTAGGTTCACATCCTTATTATGTGAATGGACTGCTTTAGCTGGGTTTTCTTTTTCTTCTGTGGTTTGTTCTGTGCTTTAGCAGATGGCAAACACTTAACACAATGGGCCAGATTAACTCCCTAGTGGAAGTCAGAATAAAATTGCACTCGTGATGGAATTGGCACAGTTTTCTGTTGTTGCTTACAACCATGCAGCCACAAGGGCAATGAGGTTGTACAAATGTAAAAGGAGATGGAGTGGAATGAAAGTGCTTATGTGAACATACTTCTGTTTCCTCTGTAAATTGCTAAAGTATGGCTACCTAGCGTATAAAAACAGTAATGTTTGTTTGTTTGTTTGTTTCCATAACTGTGATCACTGTGTCATACGTGTGACACAGAACTGGAACCTCATTAATTAGTTTGGGCAAGCTGTGAAAAATAAAAATAAAATCCAGCCCAATGAAGCTAGGACAGGATATTATTGTTTATTAATTAAATTTCTATACTGAGAGGTATGTTCAAAGTGAGAGAGCCAAAGGTCACCATAGTGCCAAATATTAAAAAGGAAAACTATAACTTATATCTCTATTTACAGATATAAAAAATGGTAAAGGACCCCTGACAGTTAAGTCCAGTTGCGAATGGCTCTGGGGTTGCAGCGCTCATCTCGCTTTACTGGCCGAGGGAACCGACGTTTGTCCGCAGACAGTTTTTCTGGGTCATGTGGCCAGCATGACTAAGCTGCTTCTGGTGAAACCAGAGCAGCGCATGGAAACGCCGTTTACCTTCCCGCCAGAGCAGTATCTATTTATCTACTTGCACTTTGACATGCTTTCGAATATATATATGTGTGTGTATTTGGATGCAAGTGTAGCTGTTTTATTTGTTGGGTGAGATGAAATCAGAACAGGATAATACAAGTAGAAACTACAGAGCAGGACGAGGGGAAAGGATCATGTCCGCATAAGATCATTTAAGCCAAGCTGGAAACAATCATAGAAATATTGAAGGGTAGGTGAACATGTGAGATGCAACAGAAGGCCTTAAGAGACCAAGCTTCAAAAAGTCATACAGCAGTTGAAGCAGCTATCAGATGTTGGATCTTAGCAGAAGGCACAGGGCCAAATTAGATGTGACATGGGAGATCCATCCCAATCTTTTGAGAAGCCAGGTGTTGCAGTAGCTAGGAATATTTTCCTCTCAGCTTTTCTTGTCTTGCACGCTCTGCGTCTTCTTGGATAGAGATCTTCAAGTGCTGAAGTGTACTACCATCACCTCCAGTCTTGTCTGTTCCAACACATTCAATGTGGGGTAGTCCTTGAAGACAAGCTGGAAGCTTCAGGTTGTACTTGTCTCCTAATGGTTGTCTCCTAATGGTTGTCGGAAAACATGGTCACTGTTCCAACACACAGGCTGCCAGTATGCCTCTAGCTGAATTCAACATGCTGGTGCTTACCTTTAAAGCCCTTAAATATATATCAGACACTACCTCGCCTTCTCCTGCCCACCCATACTAGCTCTGATCACACCCTGCTTCATTTGCTAATCCCTGAGGGAGTGAAAACTGCCAAAGCCAGAAGCAGCTCCTTTACATTTTGGCTACAGGGCTGTGGAACTATTTTCTCCTTAGAGGTTTGAAGTTCTGCTTCCTTGTTGTCCTTTCGGAAGAGATGTAATGTTCATATCTTCTGCTGGGATTTTTGACCGGGCAGGTTATTCTGCCTGATTTGTTGTTGTTGTTGTTGTTGTTGTTTGTATGTTTGCTTTGCTTTGCGTTATGCAGCTTTTTTATGTGTTTTTGTATCGTTTGGGGTTTAATGGGGAAATATTTGACTCGGACTGTGCACTGTAATATCACTGAATAGCCTTGGACTGTGTGTTTTGCAAGCTTGTGAGAGTGATTACATGAATTTAAAACTTGTGCCACAGGCAGATATGTCCATATATTTGATGCATCTACCATCCTTACAATATGATTTTCATAGTCCCCCTCTCCCAAACATGTTGTCTTTCTATTATGAAGGAGTTTTAGAATCAAACATTTCCTCCTCAAACTGGGGGTTGGTAGAAGGTGATTTATTTTCTTTAAGTGCCACCATGTAGCTAGAAGTGAACCAGTTGCAAGGCAAACACACACAATGAATTGTTTGGTTTTTCATGGCCAGTGTTTGTTAAATACATTTTCATCCACCCTGCATTATTTAAGTCTCAGGTCCTTGTGAACGTGGACTGAATTGACAAGAATGTTGAAAAGTTAATGTCTCGATAATAGTGGGAAATTTGAAGTTGGCTGCTTTATGGATCGGTTTGTGCTTGGAAAGCTTTTAGAAGTTGTAGATAAAGGTTGCTTGCTTTAGACACCCAGGGAGTACGCTCTTTGTGAAGGCACACATCATTTCCCTCCCACTAAAAGTGCTACTGGCAGAATAAGTGTGGTATTTAATCTATAACCTTCTGTGTATTGACCCCCCATAGTGTCGCACAACACAGGGAACCAGAAGAGAAAAGCGATCAAAAAAAGACAGTTAAATGTCAAGCAATGGGGCTCTGTTTTAAACTATTTAGCTGAGATGCTCTCTTGTTTTTAACAATAGCATGGCATGCCACAGAAGCAGCCTCCCTCTCTGCTCCTTTTCTTGTTCTTCTTATTGGGCCGTGACAATTTATTCCAAAAGTGGATTTCTGCTTTGCTACATTGGCACTTCACAGTTCATGTGAGCAACTATTGAAACTGTGGGCATACATTTGTAAATATTAATGAAATATTCAAGGATATTTGAAGCTTGCACAAGCTGCAGGATTTGTGATAGGCTCTTTAGCACTGACAGAAATATGAGTAATTTGACAAGAACTGGAAATGTGCCTTAGGTGATGCTGATAAGAGCCGATGAAAAATAACGAGGCTTATCTGTAATTCTTTTAAGCAATTCAACTTTAAAAAACCCATTTTTATAAAATTCACATACATATGCTAAAGCACTAAATGGATATGCAACAACAGATGTGCTATAGCTTCCTTGTAGTTATACATTTGTTAGCAATGTAATCCTAATTGCATTCCTAAAAACATTTTGCTAGTAATTATCCTTGTGTTTGTCGGTGATAGAGATCAGTAGGATACGCTCCACAGAACTCTTTTGTTGGAGATTAGTACAGCTGATCCTTGTGGTGCATGGGTGCTGTTTCGTCATCTCGTTCTGCTTCTCCACATGTCTGATGGGGGGCAACTGCAAGATTGTCAGGGCTGGTGATCTGAAGCAGAAACAGGCAAAGAAGTATGGAGAGCCTGAATGCAACCAGCGTTCACTCAAACAATACAGTGCTCACACTGAGGAGCCAGGCCAGAGTCTGGGACTTTATAGGATCTAGTGGAATCCTATTAGCCTCGTGACACTGCTGAACTAGAAGTTACAGGATGGTCCTCTGACCACTGCATTAGCGGCACCTAAGCACCCAGAAGTTCTTTGTGACATAGTGTCAGGAGCCAGAATCAGGAGTGGCTGAGGAATAAAAAAGAGGAGTGTCCATGAAGTTAACTTTTTGTTCAAAGAAACCAAAACAGCACAGGCCTAGTGATCACAGCAACTCTTCCTAGTAGGTCTTGCCCCAATGAGGCTGTTGCAAGGACTGAAGGCCCCCGCCTTCCCACCTCTCTCTAAGACTCCTCCAATGGTTCCTTCCCCAGCAGCCTAAGGCTCCAGCACCTTGTATTTCATTGTGCTGCCCTCTTCATTTTTCTAAGTGTCTAGGAGACCAGTGGGGAGGAGAGCTGGTCACAACAGGAAGAGGAGGCTCCCTGGATTCTTCAACGGCCTGCCTCATCGCTGCCTCTTGGACCCCTCCTCTTCTGCCTCTGATTCTGGATTGCCCTCTGCCCCAGCTTCTTCTTGCTCACTAAACCCTGTTGCCTCTTCAACTTCTGACACCTTGTCCTCCCAGCTGCTCCATCTTCTGCCTCTGACCATGCATCATTGTCCCACCACCAGTCCCACCACCAGTGGGGAAGAAGGCTCTGAGCCTTCTTCCCCAGGGGTTCCCCAGCTAGTGCCTCCCACCACTCCTCTGCAGCCAGTCCATGACACATAGGCTGCACCAATGGCAGAAAGAGGGAGCAAGCGCCCCCCCAATGGATTTACTCCCACATTTGCTCCCCATTGCTGGGCTCTGTCATTAACATACTGTTATTTTTCTTTTGGAGTTGTGAACTTAACTTGCCCACCTAGTAGTATACTTTGCTCCTTCTGTACTCAACCAGAATTTTTTTTTTCTGGACCCTCCACAGCTTGATAAGCTGCTGTGATGGCACATTGAATAAGATGCCTAAGTCTGGCTACCTGGGACCCCTAGTGCTTTAGAAGGCTATCTGCAGACTATGTAATCTGTATGGCTGGATCCCTGTTTTATCCACAGGGATGTTCAAAGGAAGTAGATGGTGGGTGGCTGCCATCACTTGGGAGATGGAGGGGTAGCTGCATTATTAAATTACTTAGATTAACTTCTTCCAAAATAATTTGTTGTTGTTGTTTAGTCGTTTAGTCGTGTCCGACTCTTCATGACCCCATGGACCAGAGCACGCCAGGCACTTCTGTCTTCCACTGCCTCCTGCAGTTTAGTCAAACTCATGCTGGTAGCTTCGAGAACACTATCCAACCATCTCGTCCTGTCGTCCCTTTCTCCTTGTGCCCTCCATCTTTCCCAACATCAGGGTCTTTTCCAGGGATTCTTCTCTTCTCATGAGGTGGCCAAAGTATTGGAGTCTCAGCTTCAGGATCTGTCCTTCCAGTGAGCACTCAGGGCTGATTTCCTTAAGAATGGATACGTTTGATCTTCTTGCAGTCCATGGGACTCTCAAGAGTCTCCTCCAGCACCATAATTCAAAAGTATCAATTCTTCGGCGATCAGCCTTCTTTATGGTCCAGCTCTCACTTCCATACAAAATAATTTAGGGGCAGGCAAATTGAAACTGATGTCACTCGCTGGCTTAAGACACCCTGACCTTCACATATATGATGTGATTCCAGCTAAAAAGTATTTCCCTGCTCAGAAAGAAGTGAAAATGTTTCCATAGCAGCCATCCCATCTCATGAATATGTCTCATTGAAGAGACATTGCATTGAAGTCAATGGGACTTAAGAGTGTTCAGTATTACAGCCTTTATTCTCTAGGCTCATTATAATTAAAACTCCCATCTTTGAGCACCAGCGGATGCACAATAGTCTCTTTCCAATATCTTGGGAATTACATTGCCAACTCTTATTAACGCTAATGGGAGTTATGTGCGTAAGTCCCTGTTCATCTCGACAAGTCTGTGCCCCCAAGCATTTATGTGTTATGAAGAGATGTTCTTGTAATGATGCTTATTATAGGGAGGTTTGATGTAATTGGTAGGACAGCACAATAGTTTATGTCACAGGCAACAGTGACAGACCAGAAACTGGGTGTACTGTTTAAGATCTCTTTGTTCTCTTTTCAGTGACAAAAGTTGGAGAGTTTAAGGGGCAAAGCCTCTGAGATTTATTAGAATGATGCTTGCAGTGGTATTACAGGTATGACAGAATATTTAATAGCATCCTTTCTTCAGATTCAGTGAAAGGAAAGATAACCTACACTAAGACACTAAGATGCTCCATTGTACAAAAACATGCTATTAAGCGTAAGATAAACCTTATACCAAACCATCAGTACTATACCAGTACTATTTGAAAGTTGTGGTTTTTTTAATGTATTTTTTATTAAAGATTTCTGGGCTTACAAAAGTATGTGCAATGTCTCTTTTTTTCAAGTTACATTTTCTACAGGTCAGTTTCATTTGTTGAGACATTGGTGTTACATTAGGAAGAAAGGGGGGAAGAGGTGGAGGGGGCCATGGTGCGTGGGGGTGGGGTCGAGTGGCGATGTTTCTATTTTACTTAATGTATGTGTGGGGTTTTGTGTCAGCGTCGTTTGTGCAGGTTCTCTTTGTTATTCGCTTGTGTTGCTTTGGAGGTGAGAGAAGTTGGGGTTGGCCTAGGGTGCGGTTGCTTGTTTGTGGTTGGCTGTGGTGGACTTTGTTTTCATGTGTGAGTTGGGTGGGTGTTTTTGAATCAGGTTAGCCATATTGATTCGTATACTGTTGGTAGAAGCTTGTCGTTGTCTTGTTGGGCTGTGTATGTAATAAAGGGGAGCCATAACGGGGTGAAGGCATCTTCTTCTATTTGTCCCCATGTCAGTTTCAGTTTATTGGTTAATTTTTCTAGTAAGGCTGTTTCCCATACTATTTAGTACCATTGGTCCATGCTTACTCCTGACAGGTCTCACCAGTGTCTGGTTATGGTGTTTCTGGCTGCTGAGAGTAGGTGGGTTATGAGTTCTTTGTGATGTGAGTGGGCATTATTGTCTTGGAAAATGTTTAGCAGGACCAGTTGTGGGGTGATTTTACATACCGTATTTCTCATATGGCTGTTGTCCGGAATAGAAAGTTGTTTTTTTAAAAAAACTAACAAACCAAAAACATAAGTACATTTTAATGGTGTATTTGGTCTCCTACAACATGACTTTACATTCTAGAAATCTGGAAGCAGGACAGATCAACATGCTGGTGGTCCTGCCTTTTTTATCTCAGTTTAATAAGTTTATCATTTCCTCTTCTCATTTTGTTAATCAGTTATAAATGTTTCTGGTACATTGCATTTGGTATGAATAAATTTCATTTGCTCCTATGGTACAGTGCCATGGAATCTATTTGCATGAAGGGTGGTGGCCTGTACATGGGACTTTAAATAAAATAAATAAATCTTCCAGGGTGAAATCCAGTGGTGTCAATCCAGCAGTAAAACAGTACAGTGGTACCTCGGTTTACAGATGCTTCAGGTTACAGACGCTTCGGGTTACAGACTCCGCTAACCCAGAAATAGTACCTTGGGTTAAGAACTTTGCTTCAGGATGAGAACAGCTAAAGTGGTACCTCGGGTTTAGAACAGTTTCAGGTTAAGAATGGACCTCCAGAACGAATTAAGTTCTTAACTCAAGGTACCACTGTACACCACTGGAGAAACAGATTCTGCAACTCCCTGCATGCTCCCCAAATTTGCTCTAAATAGTTGAGGGACCTTCCAGATCAGATTGGGGAGGGGAGGCTTTGCAGGGAAAAGGAGATGAATACAAATCAATGGTGCAACCACATTTGGAATGCTGTGCACAGCTCTGGTTGCCTCACCTCAGAACGGATATTATAAAGTTATAAAGAAAACATTCAAAGAACGGTGACCAAAATGATCAAGGGAACGAAGAGTTTAGTAGTAGTAGTAGTAGTTTGGATTTTATATCCTGCTTTATCACTACCCTAAGGAGTCTCAAAGCGGCTAACATTCTCCTTTCCCTTCCTCCCCCACAACAAACACTCTGTGAGGAGTCTCAAAGCGGCTAACATTCTCCTTTCCCTTCCTCCCCCACAACAAACACTCTGTGAGGTGAGTGGGGCTGAGAGACTTCAAAGAAGTGTGTCTAGCCCAAGGTCACCCAGCAGCTGCATGTGGAGGAGCGGAGACGCGAACCCGGTTCACCAGATTAGGAGTCCACCGCTCTTCACCACTACACCACACTGGCTCTCAGTTTACCTATGAGGAAATGTTGCAGCATTTAGAGAAAGGTGGCATGACAGAAGTCTATAAAATTCTGCATGGTGTGTGGAAAATGGAGAGAGAAAATGTCATGGCAGTGCACAGTACAATCACTATAGTGTACAGTTATAAAATCATAAAATACAGAACAAATAATCAACACTACATCAAATTAATATTCTAAAAATGCTTGGCAAAACAGAAACCTTTTCGGCAGGCAATAAAACATCTAAATTGTAAGTGCCTGTCTGATTTAAAAAAGAACTACTGCATCTTTATATGACTTGAGCAATAATACTTTAAAATGTTCACATGTAAGTTTCTTAAGTTTTAATTGCTGGAAAAGAGAAAAGGGGAAGGGAAGAAAAGCTAGTCCCATCTGACTTTATATTTCCCCAAAGACCAAATTAAGTTTACAACTAATGAAGACTATATGCATTTTATTTGTTAAATGGGGATTTCTGCAGGTGTCAAGAGAGGAGGTTATTGCCATTTCAGACATGCAATAAAGAACGGGATTCTGTCTCTTGCATATTTTTACAATGGAACAAATGGGGCTATGTTTCGCTGTAAAATTTCAAAAGGAAATACTTAGCAATACGTATACTGTGTGGCATGAAGTAGAAGAGCTGTTCACAAGGAATGCAATTATTTATGAAATTTTTAAAATGTCAGCCACTACAATGATGTCTACATTAAAAACAGTCGCTGCTAGTGTTTGCTGTTCCCGAGCCTTATGAAATAAACACAAAGGTCATTCTCCAGGTTGTGATTATCTTGGAAGCTGGCGTCTGGAACCACCAACGTTTGTTTTGCTGATAAAATTCAGCTCTCTAGTCATAAGAAATAGCCATAGGAAAATATAAATTTCTCAAACAATCAAAGAAAGATAGGATCTCTTTGGTCTTTTAAACTTGCACCTTGCAAGTTTCATATAGCTCCTCATAAATTTATAGGATCATATTCATTTCAGCCGAAATGTTCTATCATTTTTACTGAAATCTGTGAAATCTTTATTGACTTCAAAGAAAATTATTCAAGCTCTGTAGATATTTATCCCAGTTTAGAGTCTCTCCAGCACTTCAGTGTAAGCATCAAACATTTATGCGCATTTCAATGAAAGGAGCAAGTCCACATGGACAAATGTTTATGTTGATTTATTTTCTCTATATAAACAAATACTTGTTGATGGTGGAACTTCATGTGTGCATTGATGCCCTCAGGCCCATAGGACATCATATATGAACTATTTTTTTAGAAGGAATAGCAGTACGTTTGCAGATTAACTATGCATAAAGTGTATTTTGAAAACAACAGGGATTTTACTCCCCTTTCTGTCTGGAAAGACCACATTTTCTTAGGATGTGACAGAATGACTTCATGAATTCCTCACTATTTTTTTTTCAAAGTTCTATTTCATTTGAACATATGCTCCTCTTCTAATTGTTTTAAAAAATATAAAATCATTGGATTTTTTAATTATTTTTTTAATTACCATGTCTGAATCCGCCCATCTTGCAGTCATAACAGTGAGCTGTCACTATGCTTTGGGTCATGTGGCTGACCCTAGCTAACAAGCTGTTCCTGCGTTTAGGCTACTGGGAAGTTTTATTAGCCTCGATTTCCCCCCATTCTAAACACATAGTTATTTCTCAAGGCCCATATAAATCACAAGGTCACATAACTCATAAAAGCTGTGACATTCCAGGGATATATGATACAAAGAAGCTGAACTCAGGCTTAGTGGCTTTAAATTTCTATGGGATGTTTTATCATAATATCAATCTAGTTATAACTGGGGCTGTATTTACATTTTAGCTTAAACAGCACACACAGTAAAAATGGCACTAAAAGTTACTCGACAGGATCGACTTTTATATACTGAAATTATGATGGGTACCATGTTACAACTAGCTGTAGTTTAAAATCAAGATAATATAGTTCAGCACTAAAGAGGGTTTAGAGAAAACGTTGATTGGTTTGTTAACAGATATTAGAGCTTTGTTTTCTTGCAGTAACATGGATAGTGTTGTTTTAGTGATTGATAGTATAATCTTAGACATGTCTACTCCAAAGTTAATACCTATTCAGTTCAGTGGTACTAACTTTCAGGTCAGTGAGTATAGATTTGAAGCCTTAAGTTCCTTTTTTCCATATTTCTCGTATGGGAGATGTTTGAAATTGACATTCCTAGAGCAGAATACCAAGATACAAACACAGAGCAGTTCCTGAAAAAAATCACCCATGTTTCACCCTTGAACCCTGACAAAGGCCAAGAATTATAGAGAGCTGGAATTGCTTGAGCAGGAAATGATGTTAATGGTTTAATCCTTTGCAAGCCTACTCAGAAGCAAATCCCATTGAGTTCAATGGGTTTTATTCCCAGGTAAGCGAATATAGGATTGCAGCTTTAGGAGAGATGAGGGATACATGGTAGAGTGTAAGACATTATTTCCTGTGGTGTTGACACACTTTTTTTTTTTTTATCCCACGGTCCTCTCTGGTCAGATACTTTTTTCAGGTATTCTAAGGCACTGCAATTAACAATCAAACCTGCAAACAGAGACAGTAACCAGAGAGGCAACAATTCCTGTATCACACCATTCTTCAGCACCCTTCAGAAATACCCATTGTCTCCAGAAAGTTATGCCAGCTGCACTTAAAGGGGCAGTGTGCTGGTGGGAAATACCTTGCGTCTCCAGCTCAGAGTTGTACCAAAATGATTATCAGAACTGCTTACTTTGATAGTAGTAGTAGCAGCCACCTGTGTAGGTGGCAGATGGGGCAGGGAGTGATTCTAGACATGCCCTTGGTGCAATTAATCATCCATCTGGTAGGGAGAAATCCTCAGATGGAGAAGTGTGTGTGCAACCCACTCTATGTATGGTGTTATAAACAACTCAGGGGTCTTTGAGCAAAGGGGTTAATTTTAGTTTTAGACTAAAGACTAGACCAAGTCTGACAGATTTCTTTTTATTGCAATGACAAAAGCATACAATGTTCTTGCATTTTTAAAAAAATCTTTATGCTGCACTCCTGTATACATTTACCTGGAAATCAATAGAAATTAAATCTAGATTAGATGATCCTGCAGAGGATCACAGTGTCTTCAGATCTGAACATTATTTGTATGACAATATATTACCAAAAAAAATTGCAATGATATATAATTTTAATGTTATCTAAGTGTTGCAGTCCTCAGTAATTGTGTGCAGTAAATGTGTGCATGCCAGACATACTGGCGATATGGACATATAGGGGAAATCATTAATCCATACTAATGATGCATTCCTTAGAGCAATTCCATGTATACTCTGGAGTCAATTCACATGGAGTTCATTACAGGGCCTAAGCCCAAGTAAAGGGTGTAGAATAATGGAGCCTTTTGAGTGCTTAGCCATTGGCCGTAATGGTCTTTCATGTTTCTGAATGGAATTATTTATATACTTATCAATCATGTTCCTGCATTTATAGATTATCACTCCCTGATTACCCTGGAGGAAAATTTCCATAAACTGTATTATAGAGCTGTAATGTACACTGACAGCCTGACTCCTCCTTTAGCCTCCTGTTTTATTAAACAAGAGCCCTGGCCAAAGTGCTGGTCATTGATTAACCTCAACAGATAAAGTATTTCAAATATTTGAAATGCATTTTAAAGGAAAAACTGATAACAGTGTAATAGTTTTTCTTAGCTGAGTTTCTTAGCTTACGGCCACACATATCTTAACTAGTAATTGCTGATAAACCAGGTGTTGAAATCATTCTGGCTGACGTGATTCATAGTTCTTACTATCATCAAAAGGGTCCTCTAAATTTCCATGGAACGTCAAAGGATCACAAGGATATCGTTCTCATTATGGTACAAACTTTATGCCCGGCGCTCATTAGATATTCCAAGAAAGGGACCTGATGATTCCATACGTACCAATTAAGAGACCTTATTAGTGCATTCAGCACTACATGTTAAACAGCATCAAACCAAAGGCAAATCATTAAACCAGTCGGGCACATCAAAAGCAACACTTAATGGGTTTAGTAGCTTTTTTGTTTTGTTTTATATAGATACATTGGTTGTGTTCACTCTGCTCAGAAAATTGCACTAATTGGTTGATTATTATTTTTAATGCTTCTGGTCTAAGTCCTATTATAGTTTTTATTTAACCCTTGAGGGTTTCCAGGTTTCTAGCTTACTAAGTGGCAGCTCTCATTGAGCCTTCATTCATTCAATCGTTTGTTTATTCTCTTTATTTACAATGTTTGTAAAATGCTGCAGTTCAACATACGGTCTCCAAGTGGTTTACATAATAAAGCCAACAAGTAAAATGTCACAAAATCGTAAAAACAGACGTAAAATTGAAATCATGGGCGGGGGAGAGACCTTAAAAGATGACAGCCGGATGTGAATTGAAATGATCTATCAATATAATGGAATCAACTCCTCATGAAAAAAGATTTAGAGGTCAATTCACAAAAAAGAAGGCATTCTTTTTTAACCCCATTCAGAAAATCCTGGAGAGCTCCTGCCACTCATTTACACGATACTGATCTAGATGAATCAATGGTCTGGTTCAGTATAAGATCGCTTCCTATGGCCTTCTAGTGATTGCTTCTCCCTCCTATCATGCATTTCTTCAATGCCCCATAGAAAGTCACTGCCAAGCAAAGTTGTTAACAAATCCCAGTATTTTACAGAAACAAAATGATCTGTAAAAAACAAAACAAAAAAATGCAATGAAACTGGAGAATGGATAAATACCAATGAATCAGAACGTTGAAAAATGACTTGGTAATTTCATAAATCTTGTGACTTTTGAGCTATACAGCCAATAAAATCAGACTGGGTTTTTTATTTTGCAGAGAACAGTGGAAAGTTGGCAGAAACTAACGTTTTGCAGTGAGGTAGGGAGGCGAACAAGTTGTAAATGACTCTAATGTCTTCCATATGTCACATTTTTACTTGGGGACTGGATCTGGAGTAATTAAAGGCATGTGAATTTCCTATAAAGACTGAACTTCACCAGCTTGACACTGGAAAACGCCATCAAATCTGAAGTCTTTAAATTGCTAAGTGTTTTCTCTCCCCACACCACCACCCAATTTGAAATTCTTGCATTTCGGACCATTTCTTCTTTAACAAAGGGAAATCTTATTTCCATGGCTAAAAATAGCATTTACTATTATTATTATTATTATTATTATTATTATTATTATTATTATTATTCATGTGGTATAGAAACATTTCAAAATTATAAAACTATTCTAAAAGCGGTCCTCATTTGTAGTATAATTTAATAATCACATTAAAACATGAGTGGAAAACCTGTGGCTCTCCAGGTGTTGTTGGACTATGGCATCCATCAATCTTGACCGCTGGTGATACTGGTTGAGCTGAAGGGAGTTAGGAACCATCAGCACTGAGAGCGCCACAGCAGTTTTTATTTTAAAAATAAAGGAATCAATTTATCCTAATATAATGCCATTACAGTTATAATATAATTACCATTATTTTCACCAATATAAGCATTTTTGTCTGTGTTTACCCCTGTCTTTCGTAGAACTGCATGACAAAATTTGGGGAAGTGCAAATTTTGAGGGACTGCTGTGTTTAAGTTCGCCTGTTGGTGTGGGAAAGGCAAATAGTATAAATTTGTGTTACAATGCAACCCAGACCCCACCTCCCCTAGTTAGAGGAGAGGGCGTGATGTGCATTTGAGGAGCAGAGCATGCTGTGTGTTATCAGGGGCTGGCAGGGCTCTGAAGAATGGGTAGCAGAGGATGAGGGCAAGAGGCTGATCCAGAGGAAGAAATTTATGGAGTTTTGCGCTTGGCATGAGCCAGGGCTGGAGACCAGGGAAGAATCTGAGCAGGTGGAGATGGGAAGAGGAGGTGCAGAATGCAGAGCAGAAGTTGGGGCTGGAGGAAGAGATGGCACCTGAGATGGGGGGCATAGAATCTCCTCCATCCCCTCATTTGCTGTTCCCCAGGACCAGGAGGGACTTGAAGAGACTAATACAGCAGCGACTTTTCTGTAGGAGAAGTTGCAGGTTGCTTTTGTGTGTGCCATCACGTGAGGGTGCTTAAAGTTTGGGTGTCGTGCTCACACTCTTGCTCTGGCAGCTTGGAGCACAAGAAGAAGAGGAGGAGTTTGGATTTGATTTCCCGCTTTATTGCTACCCTAAGGAGTCCCAAAGCGGCTAACAATCTCCTTTCCCTTCCTCCCCCACAACAAACACTCTGTGAGGTGAGTGAGGCTGAGAGACTTCAGAGAAGTGCGACTAACTCAAGGTCACCCAGCAGCTGCATGTGGAGGAGCAGGGACGCGAATCCGGTTCCCCAGATTACGAATCTACCGCTCTTAACCACTACACCACGCTGGCTCTTCTCAGCACAAGCCTGGGAAGGCGATGCCAGCTGAGAGACAAGGACAAGATCACTGCACCCACTGGCACATTCGAAGGACAGCAGCAGCTTCTTTGCCATTCAAAGCTGGATAACTCTCCATCACCAGATTTTAAGACGCTGCTATGAGCACCAATATAATCTATACACAGAGCACAGGTTGCTTTCAAAAGTAGCAAACTCAAACGCCCTTGCTCTCTGCCTTGCAGGGTAAGGGCTTGAGTCTGTCAGTTTTGCTGACAACCTCGGATCTGTGTAACAAATAGTTCTATGTCTTATAATCTCTTTCTGGGTTAGGTAGCTGCTCTTTCACATTTGTTTTACGTTTACTTATACTTCACCACCTGGTTTAACATCAGTGGTGGGCATCCAAATGGAAGTTTTATTTTGTGGGCATATCCACAAGGCAGCTGTCCAGCATGCCCCCAGTTCGATTCTGTTATACGCAGCCAGAAACCAAGGCAGTCTACCAGGAAATATCTTTTTCTCCCATGACACCATAATATACAGATAGTAGAAGGGTTATACAATAGTGACAGGTAACACCTCGAGGTACTTCTTAGAAGGAAACATGCAGAAAATCAGCTAAGCAGTAAGGAAATAATACAGCACCATCTACTGGTTGGAGAGGTCATTTACACCTTTGTATTTTACAAGTGTCCTTCAGATTGGACAGCCTCTGCTGGCCCTGAGTTTTTTCAGGGGCAAACTACTCCTGATGCCAGGTACATGTTTAAACAAGTGTGCTTAACCTTTTGCTTTTGTTTTAAAGAAAAAGGAACTGCAGAATCCCAACCTGGATTGGGCTGCATGCCTGTTTTCTGATGAAAAACGTACTTTAGTATATACTTTAAATTGAGATTATGCTCCAGATCAAGATCTGACCGCTTTTTCTCCAAAATAATGTCACATGGTCACTAAGACCAACATTGAAGAAGCATGTGAAGCTTCAGGTGGTCCGCAGTGTGTCTGCATTTTATATATATATATATATATATATATATATATATATATATATATATTCTAGTTGTATTTTTATTGTTTCTTTTATATTGCATTTTATTGTATTAATATTTGGTGTTTAAGGAACAAAAATGCAATTAAAAAGCGTGTTCTCACTAAAGGAGAGCACGTGTTGCGGATGGGGCCTAGCAAGACACCCCATAGTTGCCAGGCAGTATAAGATAGAGGGGCCTGGCAAGGATTGGCTGTTTGAGTTGCTGGGATAAAATGGATGTTGCCAATTTGGGGGTGGGAACAGGTTATTTAAACAAGGTTTACAGCAAGCTGCTTTCTCTTTCAATGTGGGAACCGGATCACGTGGAGCACTTGGACTGTCTGGAGGACAGTGATGCAATCTTCTCATTGTCTGGTTACATTTCTTTATTTCCCCCTTCTTTTAATCCTCTTTAGTCCCTTAAATAATTTAATTCCCCTTTCCTATTCGATTTCCCACCCCATCCCTTACCCTGCCCTGTGGGAAGATTCTCCCTGTATCTGTGGCTTGCCTTTCCCAATAGGGAGAGAGTCCCCGTTAGGGGCTTTCTTTCGCAAAAAAGGTTTCCCCCATTTCTCCTGTTGTAAATTGTGGGGCTAGTCAGGGCTGTTCCCAGCTTAGCTGGAATCGCTTTCGTTTATAGCACCCCCGAAGGTTGGCTTTATTTGAGTGTGTGCAGCGCTGTTGGCCAAATGTTAATCTAGCCTTGGGCGGGAGCACTATATTGAGTTCCTTTAATATTGCTATGAGACTAAGATTCTCAAGAGCAGAGGCAGGGAGGCCTATTTGGCCTGCACATAACTTCCAAGCCTAAGTCTGCTACAGGTAGCAGTTAATTTTTAAGTCTCTGATGGACACATTCATGCCTGGCCTAGCACGTGATCCTAGGGCTTTGCCCTAGAATTCAATGGCCTGGAAGCGTTTCCGGCCTGAATAGTGTCCCCATGTGGTCCATGAAGCATTGGTTTCACCGGTTCCTTACATTGTTTAGTTTTTGCGGACTATGACAGGGCTTTTGCCGGTAATGCCTAGGTTGCAGGATTGGTCCCTATATGGGACAGCTGCATGCTCCCCCATTGCTCTACCTGGACACTTAGGTCCAGTGTCGAGGGTCTTTTGGTGGTTCCCTCACTGCGAGGGATGTAACAGGCGCCACGTTTGCAATATGCAAGCGGGAGAAAGCACCTTTGCGTGCCCGCATTGCAGTTTGCTCTGTGCGTTGCAGGGCACAGCGCTGCACGGGCTGCATTTGCATTGCATTGCATGAGAGATTTGCATTTGCATTGCACGGAGGTTGTGCGCATTGTATGGAGGGTGTGTGTGCATTGCACGGAGTGTAGTTGCATTGCACGGAGTGTAGTTGCATTGCACGGAGTGTGTTGTTGCATTGCACGGAGTGTGGTTGTGGGCGCATTGCAAGGAGTGTGTAGTTGCATTGCACAGAGTGTGTGTGCATTGCACAGAGTGTGTGTGCATTGCACGGAGGGTGTAGTTGCATTGCACAGAGTGTGTTTTTTGCATTGCACAGAGTGTGTGTGCATTGCACGGAGTGTGTAGTTGCATTGCACAGAGTGTGTAGTTGCATTGAACGGAGTGTGTAGTTGCATTGCACGGAGTGTGTAGTTGCATTGAACGGAGTATGTAGTTCCATTGCACGGAGCGTGTAGTTGCATTGCAGGGAGTATAGTTGCATTGCATGGAGGGTAGTTGCATTGCACAGAGTGCGTTTTTGCATTGCACGGAGTGTGTAGTTGCATTGAACGGAGGGTGTAGTTGCATTGCATGGAGTGTGTAGTTGCATTGAACGGAGTGTGTAGTTGTGTTGCATGGAGTGTGTAGTTGCATTGCACAGAGTGTGTGTCTGAAAAGGAAGCTGGCTCGGCAGCAGCTTTGTCGGGACTTCTTTAGGGGTTCTGGCCAGCGTCAGCCCTGTAAATTTACGTATTATGATGGCAGCACAAGATGCCCCCTGCCCAAGCAGGGGCTGGAAGCTGGCAAGCAATACCTCAATACCTTTTGCCCATATTCCCATTTTATTTAGGGATCCAGATGGATATCGTTTGCTAAAACATACCACTTGCCTATGGAGAAGCTGTCTGCCTTGAAGGAAGTTATTTTGTAATACTTCCTCTGTAGCAAGTGATGCTTCATCAGATCCGATCTTGCTGGGTCACTTAATTAATCTTGCATGCAGAGTGGTTGCCCCAGGCCGCCCCTTCCCTTTCCACTAGGCCAGGCTGCCTGCGGCCTGAGGTCCCCTTACCTTTCTCATATATGCAATGGGATCTCATGCAATGGTTGCAATTCCTAAATGTATGCAATAGTAGTTGGCCATGGCAGGATACCTGGAACTTGCACAGGGATTTTCAGGTTCATGCTGATGCTGCTGGATCTTTGCCCTTTGGTTTTTATTTCAGGGGCTGCTGGTGTGCAAAGCCATGGCCTCAAGCCCGGTATGGTGAGGCAATCATGTGATCTAACTTTTCTTGAGTTTTCCCCATTGTAGTAGCAGTTCACATGTGGCCCGAGGAGTTCAGTGAACATCAGATCTGCTTTTGGTCTGATAACCAGGTAGTGGTGAGCGTCTTGGCAAAACAGTCCTCACGCTCCAGCAGAGTCTCCGCCCCTCCGCTCACGCTTTTGAGCTGCGCCGCTTAAGGTTTAATATTGTGCTTTCTGCTCTCCTGATTACGGGATCCTCTAATTATGTCACTGACACTCTATCCCATTTTCAGATGGAGTGCTTCGGATCCTGGGCTCCAGACACTCAGCTACTGCCAGACTTTTCCAGACCACCTGTGGCATTTTGACAACAATTAGTAATTACAGAGAGCAGCAGCTTCCATTTCCCTTTCTGCTTTTAGCTCTTATGGGAAGGCCTGGATGGATTTCTTAGCCCTAAGCTGGCAGTCCTTGGCCATTCCGATGAACTGGCCCCCATCCTCTGAGCATATCCTGCAGTATTTGGTCCACCTGCTGCAGATTGGGCATGCTGTTATAACTATAAGAATTCAGTCCGCTGCAATGTCTGTTATACTGAAGCTTTAATTTTCAGAGACCTTTGTATAAAGTTTGTAGTGCGCAGGGCCTTGGAAGGTTGGAATAGGCTCCAACCTCATAGGACAGTGGGCAGGAAGTCGGTCAATTTTACCTATGCAGTATCTGCAACAAGCTAAAGCTTATTTGCTGGTAAAAGATCAAGGCGAGATTCCTTTCAGTATTCCATTGCATTTTGGTGCACTGAGGGTTGGGGAAATGGTTGTTGGAGCCAGCACGGGGCTGAGAGTCTGGAGGCTTATTGCTTCAGGACTTTTCCTTATCTGCTTTGGAGCTTGTCATTAGAGTTGGGAACTCTAAAACAGACTTAGTGGGCAGGAGTGCCACAATCAGGCTTCCCGTTACAGGTGAGGAGGGCCCTTGCCCAGTTATGGATACCAGAAATATTTGGCTTTTCATTCCCCTGGGGGCTGGCCCGCTCCTAGTGCATGAAAATGGGTTCCTGTTAGCCAGGCATCAATGTGCTTACGTCGTGCACCAGTTATTACGGCCTGCGGCTTGCCTACCGCTGAACACGCCTCATTCCTTCTGAATAGGGCTGCTGCAAAGGCTGCACACTGGGGGCCTGTCAGTAGACAGGATTGTGAATACGGGTCATTGGAAGTCTGACGCTGACAAGGGTTATATCAGGAAGTGTCACAATGATGTCTGTGCTGATGCTTGTCTGTTACTTCCTTTTTTCATAGGAGCAGCTGTGCGCATTTGGGCCATAGCATACACTCGGCTGGCAAGCGCGCTGACGAGTCTGGACTGGGGCGCCATCTCAGTCTTCCTGCCCATGTGAACATATACTGGATGTCCAGATGGGGAATGCTTTGGGAGGAGATCCTTCCTTTGGTGCGGTCAAGTGTGACCTGTGCAGGTCCTCCCGCAGTGCTGGTGGTACAGCTAGGCGAGAATGATTTGCCGTCTTCCTCCAGCATAAGTTTGCATTCCTGCATGCAAGAGGGCTTGGTTCGAGTTGATGGCAGCTCTCCCTGGACTCAAAATAATTTAAGGCATTGGTTCAAGGTGATCTGGAGGGGGGGTTTGAGCACCTGTCCCCTCCAATGTGCAAAGATATTCCATTAAAGGAATCCAAGGATTTGCCATGCTTTTGTCAACCCCTTTCGAGGGGTAGGGCCACGCAAGAGTCCTTGGGAGCATTTGGGGTGAGCTTGAGTCTGATCCTGGTTCATTGCTCCCCAACGATGTTTGCTTGTACTGACGATATGGTGGGGCCCAGTCGTCAGTGCTGCCCTGCTGAGGTCAGGTGCAGCTAGTCGGGAACCAATGCCTAAACAAACTACCACCGAGCAGGCCAGAAAGCATGTTAATATGGCGGTGGAAAATAAAATAAAATAAATAAAGTAAATAAAATAAAATAACAAATAAAATAAAATAGGTCCTTGCTTTAGGTGGCTCTGTGATATTGCACCCTGCTGTTTTTCTTCAAGGCTGTTGCCCTCTTTAGGGCAGATGGGGTGCATCTTTCCCCTATGGGGTACAACACCTGGCTGGATGCGGTTGCTTTGGGATTCATTGCTCCCCCACAATGTTTGCTTGTACTGACAATATGGTGGGGCCCAGTCGTCAGTGCTGCCCTGCTGAGGTCAGGTGCAGCTAGTCGGGAACCAATGCCTAGACAAACTACCACCGAAGAGGCCGGAAAGCATGTTAATAAGGCAGTGGAAAATAAAATAAAATAAAATAAATAATAAAGTAAAATAAAATAGGTCCTTGCTTCAGGTGGTTCCGTGATTTTGCACCCTGTGATTGCCTTCAAGGCTGCTGCCCCCTTTAGGGTACATCTTTCCCCTATGGGGAACGACACCTGGTTGGCTACGGTTGCTTTGGGATTGAAGGAAGGGTTGCATTTGTGAGTGGTTTGGCGGTGAGCTAAGGCTCTGTGGCGGTTAGGCATTGGTTTAAATTGGTTGGTGGAGGGGTATGGATTGGCTGTGCCTGCCCCTCCAATGCTGCTGCTGCATGGAAATTCTGTTAAAGGAATTCAGGGGCTTACCATCCTCTCGTCCAAACCCCTGGAATCGGGTGCGGGCCGCGTAAGCTCCTGGGAGCATGCGGGGAGAAGCTGAGGGTCTGTGTCGCAGCTCCAGTTATCCCTGATCTTGTTCCTCCACACTGGCTCTCGCTGGAATCCGGGAGTCAGTGCTGTCCCCCAAGGCGGGGGGGACAGCTAGTCATAACCAATGCCTAAGCAAGGCGGTTAGGCATTGGTTTAAATTGGTTGGTGGAGGGGTATGGATTGGCTGTGCCTGCCCCTCCAATGCTGCTGCTGCATGGAAATTCTGTTAAAGGAATTCAGGGGCTTACCATCCTCTCGTCCAAACCCCTGGAATCGGGTGCGGGCCGCGTAAGCTCCTGGGAGCATGCGGGGAGAAGCTGAGGGTCTGTGTCGCAGCTCCAGTTATCCCTGATCTTGTTCCTCCACACTGGCTCTCGCTGGAATCCGGGAGTCAGTGCTGTCCCCCAAGGCGGGGGGGACAGCTAGTCATAACCAATGCCTAAGCAACCACTCACAATTTGTATGTTTAATAAAGTTGTGGCCAAAACTATGCCAAAAACCTTAAACAAAAATTTATGAGTGATGTGTGAGTTATTGGGGTAGGGGTGTTTTGGGGGACCTCAGCACGCAAATCATACAGCATCTAGCACAGCGCATTACAACTGCTGCAACAGGAAGAAAAATCGTTAAGTGGTCTGGCAAGGCCCTCAGTAATTTTCGTGGCGTCCATTGGAGGGGGCAAAGTTTGAGAACCACTGGCATGGACTGAAACTTTTAAAGCATGTGTGAAACGTAGGGTTGGGCGAATAAGTGCTGCACAAAAAATGCCAAAACTTAAAGAACTCAGCTAATTAGCTAGGTTCTTTAAGATATTTACATGTATTTTTAAAGTTTTTTTTTCCTTAAGAAATGTATTATTTTGAGTATGCCTTAGAGCAAGTGTCTCAAATGTGTAAGCTGTAATAAGAGAAAGCAACAACCAGTTTTGTACATTGCATATATCTTTGGCTTTATCTTTCTAGATAAACTAATAGCACCCTATCTGATCTCAGTGTCTCTTCATAACAAACCTGGGATTTGTATTGGGAAGTCTGGCACCCAGGTTGTCCACAATATGATGTCAACAGCTGTAAATTCCACAGTCTCAGCCTATCGTCAGCATTGGTATATGGGTCTATTGAAGCACTGGAAGCAGGAAGTCTTCCTTCAAGTAATTTGTGGCTTTTGCTTCTCTCTCGCTAGTCTAGCTGTGTGTGAAATAAAAACAACCAGATGTAATCAAACATAATATATCCTTTGCTTATCCTAACTTAATAGCAGACCCAAATGTTAATAAAACTTGGCTGCAATCCTAGCCATCTCTATTCAGAAGTGAGTCCCATTTAATTCAATGGGGCTTGCTCCCAGATAAGTGGGGTTAGGTTATGATTGCAGCTCTTGTTGGAAATGTTCCTTGCTTTCCTCCACAAGAATCAAACTGATCTGAACACCCATTACTTAATTGTGATTGAATCTCATGCTATTTTCTGTTTCCCCCTAAAAACAGCTATGAATTTTGCTGTCTGTTGCTGTATGTTAATACACAGACACCCGAAACTCACATGTGCTATTGTTTTGAAAATACAACCTTCCAAACATTTTTCACACCCCTTACACCCTCAGTCTCGTATGCAATACCCAGAGTTTATGGAAACAGCTGGTATTTTAAGCTGCTTCCAATAAAGGCAGATTTCCTCTACCAGGTGTCTTGAGCGAAACACCCATGGGGAGGACTTGCAATACTCAGAGGAGAATATTCAACACATAGATCAAATGCTGATTGATAGGATCAAGGGGAACAATTCTAGCTCTGAGCATATATACTGCATGAACTCATAAAGCAGAAACTTTAAGATCCTATTGCCCATTGACATGGAAATCTCTCCAGTATAAATAATGTGCCAAGCCTGACTCCTTTAGGAAGAAGGATGGGATAGGAATTTAATAAGTAAGTTGGTACAGTAGCTGACTTCAACACTCAGCAATGCTATACAATTGTCTTTACTACCAACAGCAGTGTTTGCAATGCATCACGTATGAGGTCACAGGTTTGTTCAGAAGGGAAAAAAAAACAGACATGGGCAATTCACTGTTGTCTAATATTTGAAGATGGGAATGTGGAATTCTCCCCAACCTGTATTTTGGAGCAGGTTTACAATGAACACGATCTCATCCTTCCTTTCTTTAAGTTTTTTTAAAATAACTGCTCCCTACCCTTTTTCCTGAAGCCGTAACTCAACGCTTTCAAAATAGTCTTTTGCAATCCTCGCATAAAGATCCTTAGAGGATTCTATGTTCGTTTGCAATTCTGGCGGGAATCTTTCCCAGACATTGCTTTTACTGAACCATAAAATTATGACTGTCTAGTAGCAGCATGTTCAGCCCCTGATTGTGGAACTGGAAAAGAAATGGGGAAAGATTCTCACCCTGCCCTTGAGCCACTTTCCATTTAACAGGGAGCCATATGCAGCCTGCCTTAAAACACAAGGAGTGCTTCTGCTCTGTTCAAGCCTGCAAACATTGTGGAAATGAGATTTCTCAGGAGAACCTAGGGAGTGCAAATTTGATTGTATGGTGATGTTTATTTACCATAATCTGGGCATCTACCCAAACACAAGCCACAAGTAGTCAGATTTTGTTTCTCCCATTTCCCCAAATACCACTGCTGTTTATAACACAAAGCTTTAAGCGGTACTTGGCTACATGTCTGTATTCAGATAGCCATGCTCTTCTAGACCCTGTAGAGCTATAATGTTGTAAAAATATTTGCCATGCCATTGATAGCAATAACAGAGCAATGATTTTGCTGGCTGGGAGAGCCACAAATGCAAGCTCAGCATCCTGGGATGTGTGCCAATCCTGTCTGGGTATGCTGCTGAAGTGACACATTTAGTCTCCTTAGAGGAATGCCAGTGTGCCAACTTGCATCCCTGGCACAGCATTTTCTAATGACAAACTTATGGAGTGGAACTGGTACCAACTCCAGAGGGAGATGCAAGCTGCTTTCCCTAGCTTCTTCAGTAACAATGCTGTTTTCAAGTTGTGAATGTACATTCTCAGGTTTTTGTTTTTAACTATTGCACTGTGGACTTGGGTGGCGTTTTGAAATAGGTGTTGAAATGACAGATGCGCTTCATTTAGGAATCCCCATGAATTGCATTTTTAAGGACACTTTGAGCATAAGCTTATTGCTTTGATATAACTTCTAGGACTGAATAATTTTATTTATTGCTAGGATGGGATGTTCACAGACCACTGGCTGTTTTCACTTTCTCTTTTCCCATCTATATACTCACTGCTCATCTTGCCATGTGGATGTCACAGAATTTATGAAGCAATAATTGTGTCAGACTAGATGCAGAATTTGTTGAAGGCTGGATTACATTCTTTGCGATCTTAATACATCTGTGAAAGCAATTTGACTACTTCTGCAGAACAATGTGGGGGGGGGGATTCCATCTTAGTTTCTTTTGTGGTTACAGTGGAATTGGCAAACATCATGGGGATTCTTCTGGCTTTAAAACTGTGGGATTCTGGAAGGTGTTTACTCTTGAAAGCAGTTAAATGTAGGGAGCTCAGCAGCAAACTAATTGATTCCCATTATATGCAGATGCAGGTCCTCCCTAGTCCTGCTAATTTGTGTTGGCTAAAGTTCTTTTAGCTACATATATTAATCAGATGTAGTTCCTTCCTTCCTTCCTTCCTTCCTTCCTTCCTTCCTTCCTTCCTGCCCAAATCAGCAGCTGAGGTTGCAATCTCCAACAAGAGACCAGGATAGGAAGAGGAACAATGATGTCCCCTTCTGCTCCCTTTCCCAGCTGCTTTTGGCCTTAAATAGAATAGATGTGGAGGGTACCAGTTCGTTTTCTTTTGCATGGCTGAAAGCATCAGCTTTGGAAATGGGAAGCTGGAGCACATAAATAAAGTTATGATTCACTTCCGCAAACGCATTCATGTTAACCTCACATTGAAGCCCAGCCTTCACATAAGCAAAGAAAACATCAAGGAAAGAAAACATATCATGAGTAGCTTAAACCTCATTTGGCAGGAATTGCTATACTGAAGAGCCAACCTCTCATTCATGGTTAGTTGGCCTAAATTGCTGCTAGAGTGCTTGTTCTGTGCTTTAGAAAGGATTGCTGGTGCACAGAAAGTGGATACCCCTGCTACCAAGATGTTACCAGGTCCTTACATATTGAACTAGATGCAAGGCAGTTCAGTCCCATTTATTTGAATGGAACTGCTTAAAATCTCCAAATACATCTTCACAGACTAGAGAGTCTTGCAGACCCTAGTTAGACAAAGTACTTAGATGTTAGCTACGGTAATTTATTACTGTGGAGATAAGTGAAACTGAGGGCCAAACCACAATACCAAATTGATTACTTAATAATGGGGATTGGTGGATCCATTGAAACCTAGATTCTGCCTCACACCAAGGTCAAATCATTTCTCCACCTAGGCCAGTATATTCTATTCTGATTGGTGGCTTTCAGGCAGAGAGCCTTTCTTGTCGCCTGCCAGTGATACCTGTGATTCCTTTTGAACTGGAGATGCTGGAAACTGAGGCTGGGACCTTCTGAATTCAAAGTGTGCAGTCTGTCACATAACTGCACTCCTTTCCCAAATCTGAATGTGGCAGACATGCTTGAAATGGCTTCCCATCCACTTGATCACTGTGAAAACAGGATACTTGACTACGTAGATCTTCTTGCATTTTTATAAGGGCCCTTCTTACATTCTTAGAATTGGCTCAAGCACATGCACAGTTCAGCCTACACCTATGACCTTGCAGCAAAGCTTTTGGAAAAAGTAGTGAGCAATAGTGTCATGAATGTGAGCTGAGCTGCAGGAGTCAGGTGTGTGCTTGATCCATCCCATGAACCACTTTGTCCTACGCTAAGTTCTGTATTGATCCTCACAACCCATATTCTCAGAATATCAGGTTTTTGACTGGTTCATTTTAAACAGCTTAAATCCTAGTGTTTCAGCTTCAGCTGAGCTGTGTATCAAGCAGCTGATCAGCTAAATTTAGAAAGCAGCTGGCAGCTTTGTGTGCCTTCTTTCTTTCAGTTAACTTTTCAATAAATATTTCACAAATTGGGGAAAGGACTATCTATGTAAACAATAAGCGCTCATGAGCAATCCCGGGAGGTGCAAGAACCCACAAGTATCACCCTGACCCACGAGAAATACTGTTGCTCTAATCTGAAAGACTGCAGCAAACAGTTATGCTATAGTCATAGACACATATGTGTAGGAAAACCTCGATTCTTTCTCTTCTTCTTTTTTTCAAGGCAGGGCAATTGTAAATCCGTCTTTCTGATCTCTTTTTGAGCCATCTTAACCACATGAAACATCTGCAAAACTGTCTCAGAGTGAACATTTCCTCTTTTTGTTTCCTTGCCTTTGAAAAAGGACAGTGAAGCTAATATGCTGATCAATGGCTACTAGAGCATCCGACGTATAAGAGGAAATGCTGTTAGAACAATATTTCACATATGTTAATGTTTACAGTACCATCAGGGTCAGTCTTATTTTCTGTTTGATATATACCAAAGCTGGCATACAGTTTTAGCCAGTGAGGTAATGCCATTTTTAATTTAGAGAGCCTTTAGCTGTCCACTTTAACTAGTGATATCATCTTTGCAGTTGTCTCCTGAGATCTCATGTAAACATAAGTAATGGGCCACAGACAGTTTGGAACTGCATTGTTAAAGGTGGCACTGGTCATTGTAAAGACATTTCCCCCCCTCAGCTCACTTCAGAATTGTCAGATATAGTTTACATTACTGCCATTACAACAACAAAAAAATCCTCCATACATACATTGATATAATTTGGGCCATTTCAGTGTGCATAGCAAATGGGACAAAATGGCCAGAACAAATTAATGCAACAAATTAATGTCAGTTATAGTGGGATAATGAAAAGAAAATGAGATTGTGGGGTGGGAGGGAAGCTAGTAGATGGGTTTTAAAAGCCGACATAATGGAGCAGAAAGAAATAAAAGATTTGCCATACTGGTCCATTTCTAGGTATTAGAAAGGGGCTCAAATCAACATGTGGACATGCCATTTCATGACTTTCCAGCATCCTTCTGACAGCCTAGTTCCAATCCTTCACTCCTAGGATCAGCCTAGGAGTGCCCATCTTTTCCCTGTTTCGCCTTGATATTTGAGATTAGTTTTTAAAAACTAATTATATTTGTAGATGCAGTGTAGGTTGTAGTGTTGTCTTGCAGGGTTAAAAAAAAAAGTTTGAATTTACGTCATTGGATCTGTACACCTAAATAACTACACATCCTAATACTAAAAATGTTGATGTAGTACAGGAAAAGTTGAAGTCTTTGAGTTGTGGTTGTAAACTATCTCTTGTTGTACATGGCCAGAAGCAATCCACTCCCCTTCCACAGTAGTTAGCAAGAACAAAAATTATGGTGGTCATTACGATGTATGGGTTTCTTTGTACAAAAGCAAAACAGGAGATCTGTAGTAATGAGGGAGCAGTAGATGAAACAATGGCCAGGAAGGGGGACATGAACAGGAAGAGGAAAATTACACGACATCTGTCCAGTTAATTGTTGGTAGAGCTATAATTATTTAATGAAGTATAAACCAGTGGCAGGCAGTCTTTCCTCAGTTCCAAAAATACAAGATTTCTTCGTGTGGGTTTGAGAATTGTAGTTCCCAGAACCAGCTGTGGCAGAGTTACTTGGAAATTCAACTATCCCCCTTCTGAAAGTAAGCATGATCTGGATGTAAACTACATAAAACATTTGCAAAAAAACAAATGGGAGAATGGACCTAAACTGAGAAGACAGTCATCTGATAAATGATGGTTTGGTTGGGTTATCTGGTCCCATAGTTCATAGTAACCAATTTGGACATCTGGTCTGCTGAATGCTGAGTGCACATGCTTGGAATCTTATAAAATCTCATTTTACACTGCCAAGGTAGAGCAGAACTGTTTTGGACATAACTTGTAATACATCATGGCATTATACAAATGGGTTACATAATTAAAAACTTGTTTAAACTTTTGCTTGGAGAAAAGTAAGAAAGTTGAGAGATTGTTGGTTATGGTGGAACCCAGGCAGACAAAATTGTCTACCACCACAAGCATGTGGTCACCAATGTTGTAATGCTTGTGAATATCAATTGATGGAAACAGGGGACGGGAAGAGAATGCTCTTGTACTCAGGCCCCTGCTTGTTTCCTACAGGCATCTGGTTGGCCACTGTGAGAATGTGATGCTGGCCTGGATGGGTCTGTGGCCTGATCCAACAGGCTCTTCTCTTGCTGTTATGACATGAACATTGCCAGTGTGAACACAAAAACAACAAATACACTTAAAACAAGACTAAAGCGCTAACAAGTGGGCACTAATGGTAAAGACACATTTATCCCCCTGGGAAAGCCTGTTGGCACAAAAAATGCATTCACTTGTTTCCATAAAGTGCATATAGCAGGCATCAATTGTATCTCGACAGGAATTCTATTCCACAGAACAGGGGAAGTCACACCAAAAGCCCTGCCCCAAGTTGCTGTGGATTGAGCTTCTATGATCTTTGGAACTTGCCCTCAGACCACAGTGATCAACTCCTGCCCTTCCTCCTGAAGGAACTCAGGACAGCAAATGCAATAATTAATAATAATAATAATAATAATAATAATAATAATAATAATAATAGAAAGCATTCTAAAGCATTTAAAATGAGATGAAGTTCTTTTGAGGATTACTGCAATAGCACATTGGGAAATTTGGGAAATAACAAGCTCATAGCCTTCCTTGGTGTGCAGAACCAGTTATGTGATTCTTTTGGTCCTGGCCATTGACCCATAATTTTTTTAGCTGCTGATTTCACTCTTATACTTAGGTAAACTTCCAATATCAATAAGGGAGGGGGCATAACTCCTTAGTAGAATCTGTGTCTTGCATTGAAAAGGTTTTGGGTTCAGTCCTCAGTATCTATGGTTGAAAGGTTCTCTGGTGGTGAAGTCCTGCTCTATGGCACTGAAGACCTGCTTTGAGTCAGAGTGAACCACTTTAAGCTAGATAGAGTAATGGCTGAGTTTGTGTAAGGCAGATACGCATTTTCAATCAATGCAATATTCATCTCTTATCCTTTCATTTGGAGTTTATTATACAGAAGTGTATTTTAACATGCCCATGCAGATGAAACAGTAGGATATAAATTATCATTATTGTGTTCTGTATGAATATAATCAATCCAGTCACTTAGATTAGACATTTCAAAATAAAACTTAAAGCCGGGTTCTTTTTTGAGTGTGCAACAGATCTAATGTTATACAGATATTTCAAGTGATGTGATGCAAAAAGAATATGTGCTAAGATATACAGTGGAGTAGTAAAGAGCGTTAAATATTTAGAGCTTCATAAATTATTCTCTGGACCTATGTTTAGAGAGCTACATACAGAAATTAAAGTATTATGCAGAAATTAAAGCTGAAAAGGCATTTTAGAATTCAGGCGAGAACTTCGCCATTTGAAAAGAACGCTGTGTATTATGTATTGATAACAATGCCGCTATAGACAAAGGATGCAATTTAATAATACAGAATTGTGCTCATGAGATTTCCTTTTGCTTGTTAATTGGTTACTTTAGCTGACATTGTCTGTAAGCATAATGGGCACCATTCTTCCTAATAGTTCCATGTTGCCAGATGATGTCTACAGACATGATGTAGTCCATTTTAATTATTGCATTTTGCTTACATCTCTCAGAATAACGCAGCTTCCAAACAGGCTAGCATTTTTCTTCATTATGTATGCTGCATGGCTATGGTTCCTAAATTAATTAGCTCTCTTTTCTTTCCTGGAAGTTAAAAGTTTCTTTCTTCAATTTATCTACCAGGTACGATTATGTTGAAGTGATTGATGGAGACAATGCAAATGGCCGAGTATGGGGAAAGTTTTGCGGCAAGATCGCCCCTCCTCCTGTGATATCTACAGGACCATACCTCTTAATCAAGTTTGTCTCTGATTATGAAACTCATGGAGCAGGCTTTTCCATTCGCTATGAAATTTTCAAAAAAGGTGAGCAAAAATAATTTAAGGTTATTTTGTCACGCTAATTATTTCAAGCCTAAAATATTAACAGTAGGGATTGTTCAAACTGAAGAGGCCTAGTATTGGGGATGGGGGTAATTAAAATAGCAATTTGTAACGGATCAGTGCAAGAGTGTTGTATTAATGGGAATCCTGGGTTCAAATGTCTACTCACCCATGGAGCTCAGAGAGTAACTGTAGTTAAGTTGCTATCTCTTAGCCTATCTTGATGAAAACATATTTAACATTCATATCTTCTAGAATTCTGTTTTCAGTAGTGTTTTTATGGAAATCATACAAGAAAGTCATGCTGGTTATAAACTTCCTTGGAGGAGTGGGGAACCGGTGACCCTCCAGATATTGTTGCACTATAACTCACATCACCACTGACCGTTGACCATGTTGCCTTTTCTGATGGGTGTTAAAGTCTAAAGACCTCTGGAGGACCACAGGTTGCCCACACGTGCTCTGTTCCCTAATCCCTAACAGAAATAATCCTTTTGCTGCTTATGGCAGGACATGCTTAAATCCCTATGTCTTTGTTCACATGTTATATTAAACCATAATTGATGTGGACTGTGGTTTAACACAAACGAGCAGCTTTGTTGACCATACTGCTCCAGGAGTAAGAAATCATAAGCTTTGGTTTGCTGTTTGATCTAAATCCAGGTTTCATCCAAACAAGCCAAGAACATTGTGCCAGGATTGAACTTGTGCACCAGCAAACTGCTTGTTCACGTTAAACTTCAAGGCACTTTTCTCAGACCTCTGCTGTTGTTTAAAACTGCCAATTTCCTCTCATTTCCCTCCATCCCTGCTTTATTCAAACTTCTGATGTTGTTTGAAACCATAACTTTTCCCCTCTCGGTGTCTTCCCTTTCTTACTCCCATGCCATACTCACTGCTGTTGTGCAACCTGCCTTCAGTTTTGCTCTTCAACCCAGCCCTGACTTCATTCAAATCCAGGTTTGTGCTGTGGCACTGCAAATCCTCCAATGGGAGCTGTGTGGCGACATTCTTACATTTTCATTAAATAAAGAGATAAAGTTCATGTACCTAAGGGGAAGTGTTGGCTGAGGAAAAAATATAATGATGCATCTTAATTTAAATTACATCATATGTTTGAATGTTTAATTAAATGTGTAATTAAAATCCATTCTGCTATTATTGGATTTGTTAAATTTAGTTCCAAGACCTCTCTTTCCAGTATACTGGCAATTAGCTCTTTTGTTCCATTATTGAATAAATTTACAAAAATAATCCACTGGTTTATTTAGTTAATTAGTTTTGCATTTTCACATCCTTCCTACTATTAGGATTCTGTGCTACTGTACTACTCATAGTACTGTAATACTGATAGCATCCAGCAATATTCTCACAGTAATTTACACTGCTCACTATTTTCTTAAATTTATTTGGTGTCACCTCATCCACTATTCCTAATAACAAAACTGTGGAGTCCAACAGCAGTGCTGTTGATATTTTTAAAGCAAACACACACACACACACACACACACACACACACACACACACTTTAATTAGAATTTGTTGACTCCTTTTTTATAATAGTGACTGTTTGCTATGTGATTTATAACCTATATCCTAGGGTGGTTGTGAGAATAAAGCAGGGAGAGGGACAACCATGTATGCCACCTTAAGCGCTTTGGAGGAAAGGTGGAACATAAATGAAATAATAAATACAATAAAATATTTCAGTTTTTATTAATGTGGTAAGCTTTGCAGTTGATAAGTTATTCTGTCCACTCAGGATTCCCACAGAAAACAAAGGGAGCAGATAATGAAGAACATCATCAGAGCATTTCTGCTAAAAAAGTGGGTGGTGGGTGGTACTTAACATAGGTTTTCAAACCTCACACCTAGCATGCTCTGGGTATAAGCTTTCGTGTGCATGCACACTTCTTCAGATACACTAAAACAGAAGTCACCTAATATATAGTGGGAGGGTGGGGTGGGGTTTTTCTCAGAAGGGTAGTAGGAGATGGGTGATTGACTCAAAGGTATGGGAAACCTGTTGACGTCTGTTAACGACTGCAATTAGTCCTACAGGAAAAAGCAAGGGATAGTATGCAGATGAACAAAAATAGCTTTAGCATATGTAATGAGACAAGAATCCAATATGTCTATTCAGACCAGGTCTCGCCATAGTTTTCAGCCTGGTAACTTCTGTTTCAGTGTATCTGAAGAAGTGTGCACGCACATGAAAGCTTATACCCAGAACAAACTTTGTTGTTGTTTAGTTGTTTAGTCGTGTCCAACTCTTCGTGACCCCATGGATCAGAGCATGCCAGGCACTCCTGTCTTCCACAGCCTCCCGCAGTTTGGTCAAACTCATGTTGGTAGCTTCAAGAACACTGTCCAACCATCTCGTCCTCTGTCGTCCCCTTCTCCTTTCACCCTCAATCTTTCCCAAAGAACAAACTTAGTTGGTCTCTAAGGTGCTACTGGACAATTTTTTATTTATTTCAACTGCGTCAGACCAACACAGCTACCTACCTTAACCTAGCATGCTGTGAGTGAATGCTGTACTACTAGAATGCAACCCTGAGGGTAGCAGGAAGGTTTTCCACTATTCGAAGGACTGGCAAATGGTCCCTAGTCTCCCTGCTCTTTGGTCAAATCTTTATTGACTGGCCACTGAGTAGCAGTGAGATCATTTTTTGGCACAAGCTTTGGCTGTACTTGGAAGCAGACTAATGACACATTCAGAAGCCGAGAGAGTCCTCTAACCAAAACTAGATAATTAATGAATAAAGTAAACCCCGAGGGTCTTAACTTTTATAGGAACAAAGGTTTTCCTTCCACAACAAAAGCATTTAGATTCTTAGAGACCGCAATTCCAGCGCCTTGCCAATTAAGCAATGGACTTTTAAGGTTGGTATGCACTGGGAAAACTACTGAAAGAGCCTCTACATAAGCCATTTGCAAAAGTGAGCATTTTCAATGGGGCCCTTTCCCCTTGACATTTCAGTGACAACTCAGCAGTTTCATGCATTTATTTCCTCGTATGATCCTTTAAATCTCCTTCTGAAAGGCATTAGTTACATTAAGGTAACATTATAAATGAGAATTCGCACACACAAAAGTCAGAATATTGAAAGTTATAGGTCCCAAAGTAATTCTAACTCAAGTTTATGCCACAATATATCAAAGTGGAAACGATATTGTCATGTACAGAGATGGAAAAGATTGCACATGTATTTGTGGTCTAAGAGTTACAGTTACCGTGAAACACAGAGTTCACGTTTACTTTTCGTCTAAACATTTTAATGCATCCAAATTAATGGTGAATTAATAAATTTACTGAATGCAAAATCTCTTATCTAGTGTTCATCTATTAAATTATTGTATTGGGTACGTTATAAAGTCAGGCTTGACTGTCACTGCCTGTCCAGACACCAGGTGGCTTGAACAGGTAATTCTAGCAGCAGAAGTACCTTATTCTCTGTTCCACCATAATTACACCGGCAGTGGAAACTATTTGCCTGATCCTTCCTGGTCTGCAGCACCACCCAGATTTTGGCTATAAAGTTGTTCTGTGTGTAATCAGCCCAGCTCTGTTGGCTCCCCAGACCACAGGCAGTGGGAGTCAGTTTAGGTGTGTGAGATAGGTAAAGGTAAAGGTACCCCTGCCCGTACGGGCCAGTCGTGTCCGACTCTAGGGTTGTGCGCTCATCTCACTTAAGAGGCCGGGAGCCAGCGCTGTCTGCAGACACTTCCGGGTCACGTGGCCAGCGTGATGAAGCTGCTCTGGCAAGCCAGCACCAGCGCAGCACACGGAAACGCTGTTTACCTTCCCGCTATAAAGCGGTACCTATTTATCTACTTGCACTTAGGGGTGCTTTCGAACTGCTAGGTGGGCAGGAGCTAGGACTGAGAGACGGGAGCTCACCCCACCGTGGGGATTCGAACCACCGACCATACGATCGGCAAGCCCTAGGCACTGAGGTTTTACCCACAGCGCCACCATGGAGGTGGCAGCTGCATAGTGCAGGAGAAGCAGGGAGGAGCTCAGGTCTGACTTTATGCCATTCCAAGTCTCATAGACCATCCTGCTTTCCATCCCTTCCTGCCTCAACATCATCTCTTCCTATCCTCCAGAAAAGAAAAGAAAAATATCAAAAAGGCTGTTGCATTTCACTTATGAAAGGTATCACACATACTTCCTCTTTTGGTTCAGTCCTGTTTTACAGAGGTAGCCTGAGTTTTTACACTAGCTAGAAAAGATGAATACTTACGACACAATTACTTCCTCGCGACATCCTTCCCTGCTCTTCTTCAATTCACCACTCTGTACATAGGACATCTCTAGTACTAACAACTATCCTTATCCATCAGCGACCCTCTCATATTTGGAGAGCTGCTTTTACAAAAGCACTGTATGTCCCCAATCTCTCATTTAGGGGAAGGGCTAGATTAGGCCTTTACCTATAATTCAGTTCATTTGTAGTATGACCTCCCAAATTAGAATTTGACCAGAGAGCCTGCAATGATTCATTTTTGCCAGAACGCACCATTTTGCTAGGACCTGGATTTGCCATATCGTGCACTTCAGGTGCTGTTTCAGAACTGAGATCACATTCTTCTCAATTGGCTCCTGAACGTCCGCTCTGCCTGGATGGTAGCCAAAGCAGCAAGAGGTAGCGTGGTTTATATCATTTCAGAAGGAATCCATTTCCTACAGTGTGCCATTATTTATATACATATGCATCTAACAGACTAGTCTTCTCTTGGGAAACTGCATGTATTGGAAGGCTGGATATTTTCTAAATATTCTCTGTGCTTCCTGCCATCATTTCCAAAGAGGATACAATCTCCTTATGTGGACCTATACTGGAGATTTATTATCACAAATTTGTTAAGATTTCAGTGTACGTATACATCTCTTTAATAGGCCCACTGGTTCCGGCCTCAATTGTAGGCTCCACAGACCTGACCTAATATTGAAAGGATGGATGATGTCATAGTTCCAGCACATGCTTTGTGTACAGAAGTTAACAGTGTTGGTGTTGACATCTCCAATTCCTAGCGTCTCCAAGCAAAGGAATGTCAGGTGGTAGAGCTGAGAAGCCAAGAGAAGAGCCATGGCTCAACTCCAGAGCATCTGTCTTGCCTGTAGAAGTTCAATCCCCAGGTAGAATTGGGAGAGAACCTTGTCTGAAATTCCAGAGAGCCACTGCCAATCTGAGTTAGATGGACCCATGGTCATACTCTGCCTAAGCCAGCTTCCTGTGTTCTTATGTTCTCGTGCGGGTCCTGAGGAGCACATAAAAGTTTTGCCTCATTCCCACTGGATACTCTTCACACTGGGAAATGAAACACCACATCTAACAATGAAGTGTTTTTAAAGTTGGTGCTGGGAGGGCCAAAAGGAATGCAAGAGAATCCCGTGGGAAATGGGGAATTTCCCCATGGGCCAGTATTACATGGGCCAATGGAATGATGCCTCCCCATTGCAACCGTGCTCAATTCACACATCACATAAATCAGTACAGGTTACCTAGCATGATAAGGTGGGCAGGGTTTTGGATTTGGGAGTAGGTGGAGCTGCTCATTTTAGGAGCTCACTATGTGGACTTTTGCAAGTCCATGTCTCTCAGCTTCACTACCAAGGCCTGCTCATGACCCAGTTGTATCTGGCTTGATGCTCTTGGGGAAAGGATGCAGATGAAGATGGATGTTGGTGTGATCCTGCATGGATTTTTATTTTCACTTTACGCCATCAAGGTGAAGATAAGGTACATAGGTAAAAAGGTAAATGACCCCTGGGTGGTTAAGTCCAGTCAAAGGCGGCTATGGGGTTGTGGCGCTCATTTCGCTTCAGGCTGAGGGAGCCGGCGTTTGTTCGCAGACAGCTTTCCAGGTCGTGTGGCCAGCATGACTAAGCTGCTTCTGCCACCATGGAACACCGTGGCAGAAGCCAGAGCACACAGAAACGCCGTTTATACTTTCTGAGAAGTGATTTTCTAAAATGGAATTTAAATCAAGCTAATGTGAAAGAGCTGGGAGTAGGATAAAGTTTTGTGAGACTGAGAATTCTCTGGTATAAAAGCAGCAGGATGAGCTATGTGGGCAGTACCCAGTGTTGCTGTATGAGGGTATTTTGTGGAGCACACTAAAGGCTAACACCACGGCTGATGTTATGGGTAAGGTTAGGATGTCAACATTGATATTAGTTGGATTCCAGCAACACGACCTGTAATCACACAGTTTATCATGCGTTCACTAACAGCAACACTTTACTGGTGCACCTGTGTCAACACCGCTCAGAATGAGTCAAGTCACCCTTGGTACGAGTACGAATTACCTTTCACATCTAGTTTGTCAAGGAGGCATAGGTCACATCTGGCAGAGTTACTGAGTCACTGCTCTAGGAATCTGAAACCTCTGCTCCATCTACCGAATCCACTCCCCTCCTCTTGCAAAATTTTCTATTTTACCAATAAAAGGCTGTCAGCCTTAAGATTTAAGCTTGAAGGGGCTATAATTATTTCCCTAGGGCTGTCGAGATTTCAGCAGCTTACACTTTCATTGTTCCCACATGACTTTGTCATAATTTTCACACACACACCCCTTTCTTTGGAGCTGGCACAAGTTTTCTTTTTCTTTTTTCCCATTATCACCCTGCTACAAATTGAAAATTGGAGTTCATGCAATAAATGTGAATTACATTTTAATACCAATTATCAATAACAGGAACAAGTTTGCTGGATGATTAATATGGTGATTAAAGTGAGGTGTTTCACCGAAAAGCCACTCTGCTGTTTAGAAAGATAAAATGGTCTAATTTGTTTTCTAGTGAACCAGAATAGCACAAAGTCAGCATGTTGTGTTTATATTTGTTTCTTTTGTTCTGCAGGACCAGAATGCTCCAGAAACTTCACGTCTATGAGTGGGGTGATCAAATCACCAGGATTCCCTGAGAAATATCCCAATAGCCTTGAATGCACTTATATTGTATTTGCACCAAAGATGTCAGAGATTATATTGGAATTTGAAAGCTTTGAACTGGAACCAGATTCGAATCCTCCAGCAGGAGTGTTCTGCCGCTATGACCGCTTAGAAATCTGGGATGGATTCCCTGAAGGTAAGATACGTATCTAAAATGAGCTGCCTGCCGCAGGGTTGTAATCCCACAGCGTGCTATAGAAGGCATGTTGACTTCTAACATCTATCACATACCTTGCCACCCAAAACAGCTATCCCATATAGAGTTCCCACACCCTCCATCATATGACATACCTTGTATCTTGATGTCATTATATTGAACATTTCCCTGTTCCCACCAGCAGTAGTCAGTGACACGGAACTGAAAAAACACACAGCATGATGACATTAGAACAGGAGGTCCATTGAACTACACATTATGGAGGGGGAAATGAATTAACACAGAGCCACCATTTCCAGTGACAGCCCTGCGTTTTTGATAGCATGCTTTTTCTGCTCTAGAAATTGCCCTTGTGCCAAATGACACACTGATATATATATATATATATATATATATATATATATATATATATATACACACACACACACACACACACCACACACACACACACACACGTTATATCTCCCTTTGATTTCAGCAAAGCTGCAGTTGGTTCGTTTACGGTAATCTCTTGCTGATGCAAGCTCTAGAGAATTAGTTTGTATGTTGTTAGCACTAATGGAGAGAGGATGTAAGGGTTTTTATGGCATTATCCTGTGGTTTGCTGCAGCTATTACAAGTTCAGTGGAGTTTAAAGTTATGGTTTTCTTAGGTTGAGCACTTCCTCTTAGGAAGTCCCTAAGCCAAGGGAGTCATACATGCAGTGATGTGCAAGCAAACTGCCCTTGATAACTTCTTCAAACTTTTTGTGCTCATGTGGCAATGAACAGCGGAAGAGAAAAATATTTTGGTTGTCCCATTCCCTAACTTCAAATAAAATCCCTGTGCAGAAAAAGTGACAGCAGAAACTGAAAATCGTGAGGCACCCACTACGGGTCTTACAGTTGTTCTAAGCTTTGCCCAGAATGAGGCAGCCAGCTGAGGCAACATGCAAATTATTTGAGCAATGGAGTCAGGCAAAGCCTGGCCAAGGCAACTTGAACCCATGTTCACCATTCACATGCTGTGTCAGATGGTAGTGGTGGTTGCTCGTGAGTAACCAGTCAGGACTCCAACCTGTCTTTTACAGGTTTTATTTTGGTGCAAAACTATTTACAGTGCAGAACCACAAGTTCATGTCTCCCTCAATCGCTAGCAGAATCTGGGAGTGGTCATTTCCGGGTCCTCCCCCAACATAAGAGCTTAGTCACCCCCAGCCTTTTCCTTCCTTCTTTGCGTTTTACACCTCTGCGCAAGGTGGGCGACGGAAGAGGCGTGCTTCCCTCCTGGCCGGCTTGGCCAGGAGCGGTGCTGAGACTCCCAGCAGCATTCTCTGGTCCCTTCCCCTCTTCCCCACTGGAGGCGTGGCTTTCCCCACCGCAGGAAGAGGAACTGCTTCTCAAGATTTTCGGAGATTCCCTGTATCCCAACTGCCCCTCTGCCTCCCTTCCCTGTTCCGATGGCAATCCCCTGACATGCTGGCTGCAGTGCTTCCAGGTCAGAGAGGGACCTCCCTTCCACCCTCTCTTCACCATGCCACAGGAGCTAGCGGTTTCACTTAGCACACTGCCTTGACTGGCCATAGCTGCTCTTTTTACTGGAGGAAGCCACTGTCACCCCTGACGGTGGCAGGGACATGGTGACTGCTGTTTTAAGATGTATTGCCGTTCTCATTCCCCTCCCCAAGTTGGAGGGGGAACTTCTGAAGCATGGAGGCTCCTGAAGTCATGAAGTCTTCCTGGTTGCAAAATTCTACCTTGAACTCATGCATGAGACAGAGAAGGTGGTGCTTAGCATACTTGGTCCTGCTGTCTCCAACATGATCCTACACAAATGGGGGATGATTACTCCTGAAGGGGGAGTAATGGAGGAAGCAAAATAATGACTGAAGGTCTTTCTAGTATTTAACCTGTCCATTAGAACAGTCTCGTGGCAATTCAAGGCAGTATTATAACTGTGCCTTGAAATGTAATAATAGGGTTTTTTTAAAAACAGCAAAAAGCACTCCGGTGGAAATTTCAATTTCAGATGATATGTGGAGAAAAAGACCAATCAGCCAAATTATTTGAAATATTTTCAAAGAGATTAGTGTCAAAGTTATTGCCGCTGAAGTAGTAATTTTCTGGTTCTAGAAAATGAATGAATTGGAATCATTATGAGCAAGTATTATAATCATCCCAATGTATCTTTGGATTAAAACTGTGTTTTGTTTAAACTATAGAAATCAGGATTGTGACATTTAAAACATATATTTCTATAACTACTTACTTAGCTGGCATCTCTCTCCCAGAAGGGGAGTGCTCTGAAAATGTGCATGATTTAGCATGTGTAGGTATATGAAATGTCAGCTTGTAACATTAGTCATTATTTAATATTTTGTATTAAAAGACATGAAGTGGAACACATTCTTCCTGTCAAAATGGTGCTGGTGGAGAAAGTGTGTGATGTGCACTGACAACAGGAGATGGTTGCTGAGATTAAAGCAATTGGGCAAGGCATGACTACTGTATTCCAGTTTTGTCACCAGGACTGTGTCAGCGGTCCTGGAAAATGGCCCATCTCACAGAGAAAGGAGGCAATGTTGACAATTGCTGGAGGACTCAGACTTACCCGGCAGAGACAAGCCTCTGCTTTCAGGGCTGACCCAACCATTGGGAAGAGTGAAGCAACTGCCTAAGGGGGCAGATTTTGGAGCACAACAGCAGCCCTCACCTTTTCCTCTTGAATTTCCCCCATTCCCCTTTGTAACCCCACAGCCTTTTGTGCCCCCCCCCTTAATGTAGTCTGCTGTCTCCATTGTGGTGGAGGATGCCATCCCATCACCAGTGTTGAAGATTCAACTGCTGATCCAACCAGCTTCTGTGCATGTATTTTTTGGGGGGGGTGCTCAGACAGAGAAATATCTTGGGATTGTTGTGGGGGGAGTGGAGCTCAGTCAATAAAATGTCTAAGGATGGCCTTGGGACTGATTTCAATATCAATGGCAGAAACAAAATTATAGGAGAAAACATTCCATCACATGCACCACAGAAAGGGGAATAGAATCATAGGATCTTGATCTTTGGTGGCTCTTCTTAATGGATCACATGGCCACTCCCTCAGAACCTAAAGCAGAGGCTTGAGTTTGAAAGGGGGGATATTTGTGGCGTAGCCATCCACCATTTTAACATCGGAGCAGACACAGGACACTTGGGCTACATGTATCTACATTGCTGGCTCTGCATAACTCTCTCACTGCTGTGTTCCTAGCTCCCTGCTCCTGAAAGGAGAGGGATCTTGTATGTGTAGGGATCCTGAAGCTTTTTCTGGTTGACCATCTGCCACACTGGCTCTAGCTGATCCATGTCAAGTAGGGTGCTGGGATCCTGCAATCCTATACACACTTAGCTAGGAGTAAGCTCAGTTAAACTCAGCAGTGGACACATATAAGATTGCTCTGAAAATATTCCCGCTGCTTCAACTTTGGAACAGCATGGATGTTCTCCAAAGCCCTGCTCATGAAGGAGTTCTTTATATTATTCTTACTCGCATAAGGGCTTCCCTGCCATATGGGGTGCTTTTTTGCTCTTGGAGGGAAATGGACGGCCTTTGCTAATGCAGAACTGCATGTTTGCATTGGTGCAATTAGTCCATACGACTTGGATTTAGAACATGCTGGACTCCCAACTCCCATCAACTTCAGTCAGTATAGCCTTGGTCAGGATAATGGAAGTTGTAACACAGCAACATCTACAGGGCACAGGAGTTCTCCACCCCTGCCATAAGAAAGTCTAAACTCCACTGATAAGTATGTGTCTAATTGCCCATTTAAGTCAGTGGAGCTTTAATCGCATTGCACTCTGCTTTTCACGTTCACTAAAGGTGGCTAGCTAACACATTCTCTCAATCAAAATGTTGAAAAATTGCAAACCATCTGTTTTTATGCAGTGTAATTGTTCTTGGCATGATGATAATATCTTAGATCAAATTAATAATAATGAACAAATGACATTTTCACTTTACATTTCCATACATGAAAGTTCAGAATCTCATAAACACACAGCTCCAGGACTGATGCTACCAGAATAGGACCAAACATCTCAAAATAAAATAATTTCTAATAGCAGCTTCAAATGGGTCCCAGACACTCTATAGTTCCAATTTAAACAGCTACAAGTAGATTTGTTGTGCTGGAATCCATTTGACCCTTCGCTCACAAATTACAAGGCAAGGAAAGATTAATAGGAGCCTTCAAGAAAGACTGACACATTCTAGCTAAGCAGGTAGTGATATAATCTCATGAATTATTGGTCAAGATGTTTTCTCCACAGTGAACCATTTAGTGTGGTCGCCTTTTGCACATTATTAAGTAATTTATTGTCATTCGCCAGTTTGAAAGCTTGAAATTGGAAAAGAGAGAGAAAGAGAGAGAGAGAGAGAGAGATGTTTAAGAATGCTCTGTATTTATACAGGAAGACTAAAAACCTCCATTTTATCCAGTTCAGGTCAGATCAATATTGCATTAACTCAGTAGGCAAAGTCTTACATGTTGTGTAAGAAAATTCAATACCCCTTTATATCATAGTCTGCAAAGCTTTTGGCTGCTGTATTTACACAGCTAGATGACGAGCCCACAGCCATGATATCTAGTGGCAGTATTCAAACAAATAAAATTTTAAATTACCATGTATGTGTCTTAAAGAAAGTATGAACCCATGAGTCACGCTGAATCTTAAAAGTGTGAATCTGCTTTGAAACAAGTTCCCTTCTGTTTGCTATTTCAAAGGAAGCATCCTTGCAGGAAATGGGGTGGGGGTGAAGAGGGTGGCTCAGAATAAGTACCAGGGTATGGAATTATAGTGGCTTCGTTTCTCCTCCTCATTAAGGTCAATGGCTGCAGTGATCAAAGGGCCTAATGGAAAAGGAGCAAAGTCACAGATGTTTGCCCATTGGACAGAAGGAGGGGGAACAATGAGAGGAAAAGGCCAGATGCTGACTAGTCAGATTCAAGATAAAACATACAAAGCCCCAGAGTCCTTTTCGTGGGAGATTAAAGAAGCAGGAGCCACAAATGAAGAGACTTCCATGGCTCCATCAAAAGTTGCCAGACACTTGCAGTGCCTTGGGGTGGTGCATGTTAAGCTGCGTCACAGTGCCATACACCTCCCTAAATTACAAAGCAGCCTCCCTTCCTTGCTTCTCCAAACCTTTCTGTTACGTATGGGCATCGTACGACAAACATCATAGGCCCTAGTAAACTTAATTAAAAAGTAAACAAAAACAAAACATGCAAAATCAGTGCAGAGGCTATCGGTGTAAGTTCTGGACATGCCTTTTATTTCTGGGCCATCACAGACCAGTGTAACAGCAGCAGCAGTCTGCCTCGGTGCCATAGCTCAGTGCTTAGAAACTGCTGTGCACACATGTGGGCATTGCCAAATTTTAAACAGACTATTAAGTCTGTTTGAATCTGCTTATCACTCATGGTTAAACTGTTGGCTCTGTCTTGCTATTCATCTTTTTCCTCATCGCTTCTTCACATACACTAACAGCCACTAAGTGGGATGTGGGTGCCGCTGAGGTCTAAACCACTGAGCCTCTTGGGCTTGCCGATCTGAAGGTCGGCGGTTCGAATCCCCACGACAGGGTGAGCTCCCGTTGCTCAGTCCCAGCTCCTGCCAACCTAACAGTTCGAAAGCATGCCAAAAAGTACAAGTAGATAAATAGGTACCACTCCGGCGCAAAGGCAAACAGGGTTTCCGTGCGCTGCTCTGGTTTCGGTGTTCTGTTGTGCTGGAAGCGGCTTAGTCATGCTGGCCACATGACCTGGAAAAACTGTCTGTGGACAAATGCTGGCTCCCTCGGTCCGTAAAGCGAGATGAACTCCGCAACCCCAGAGTCGTCTGCGATTGGACTTAACTGTCAGGAGTCCTACACCTTTTTTTTTTATTAACAGCCACTAAATCTATTGCCTTTTCTATGTCCTAGCAGTTTTCTTATGGGGATCTCACCTTATTGCATGTAGAGTTTCGTAACCATACCTACATACCCTGGAGGAGTTTCTGTCTTGGAGATAAAGAGTTACCATTAGTATGCAACAGAGAGGAATCACATATAGTAGCTTTATTCAAACTGGTGCCCTCCAGATATTTTGGGTTGCAATTCCCATCAGGTCTGGCCAGCACGGTCAAGGATCATACATGATGGGAGTTGCATCAGTAGAGTACCAGGCTGGGAAACTTGACATAGAATAATGCTGTCTGTGCACCATACTTTTAAAGCACACGAATCCTGGGAACAATCGTTTGTTAAGGGTACTGAGAACTATACATCTTTGAGCAGGAGACTGCAGTTCACAGTATTCTCTGGGGCAAGCCATGTGTTTTGAATATGTGGTGTGTTTAAATGCTGGCCACCCACTGTTTTCAGTGGTATTTGAAACTTGCAGGGAGCCCATGGAATTGAGAGAAAAGGGTAAGCAGAAACACTTTGGCTGAAGGAGGTGAAGCAGGGAGAGAAGGGTGGATGTGAGGGCACTATGAAAAGCACGACTGGAACAGCTTGTACAGAAGCTGTGGTAGGACTTGAGGACTTATGGGGAAAGCTACTGCAGGAGAAGAGGCAATGAGTGCTGATTTTGTTCTTGCGAGCAGAGAAGCAAATGCCTGGGAAGGAACAGAATCTGTGCTTTTTGGCTCTCAGCCATATGGAAATTGTGGTAAGAGGCTCTTAGGCTTAGAAAGTTCAGCCAATCTGGTTATAGATTTTTATTTTTATTTTACTAGCAAAAGATTTGTTGTTCTTAAACTTCCAGAGGTGATTTCACTGGCATATATCTTTGGTGAATGCCTCTGAGGGATATTACCATAATGGAAAGGAAATATTTCATACTCAAAGTGAATTATTTTCTTGGTGGCACAGGCCACAATATGAGCAGAGGGGGAATGCTTCAAGCTGGAAGCTGTTGAAAGCACAAATAGGAATGGACAGTGCAAGGGAAGGAGGGAGCCATTGATTACTGGGCCATTGTAATCACTTAGGCATTTCTCTGAATTTACTGAACAATCCATGACAGCTTGCCCTGTGAACATACTAATGAATGAGCATAGATGCTCAAGTATACCATATCCTGCAGAGGCACAGCCAGCAATTCACTGTTGTAAACACAAGCAGAATAACAGAAGGGCAACCTCTTGAAACCAGAATGTATGCAACATACCAGTGTGATAAACTGGCATCAAGATGTCACCTAGACACACCAAAGCAAACAAGGAGGTTGCATACCATATAAAGATATCACATCATTACCGTATTTTTCCCTCTATTACACGCAGATTTTTTCTCCTAAAAAGTAAGGGGAAATGTCTGTGCGTGTTATCGAGCGAATGTGTGGTCCCTGGAGCTGACAAGCGCGAGTGGAGGAAAGGAGGAAGTTGCTGCTTTCCTGCATTCTGCCTCAGGGTCTTACTGCCCACCCGCTTCTGTTTCCTTACTGTGTTTGCTCAAACGGAACAAAGAGCAGAGAAAACCCCTCCCCTCCAGGCAAGCAGAGTGGAAAGCTCCTCTCCGTGCGTCTGGGACTCGAAGGCAACATGCAGGTTGGGGGGGGGGGGAGAGAGAGAGAGAGCTGGCTGGCTTGGGGGGGGGACTTTTGCCTTCCTTTCCTCCCTCCGGTAAAACCCCTCTCCTGCATTCTTAGCCAGCTGCTTCTCTGCACACCCCTCTCCTTGTCGCTTCTATGTTTTTCCTTCCCTCCCTACTTAAAACGTGGTTCCAATCACGGATCCACATGGATCCTCAGGATCTTTGCATTGAGTCACCCCAAATTCACCATCAGATCACATAGCAATGATCTGATGCAAAAACAGGGCTGCAATGGTGCAAAAACATGGTTACAAAGCACGGATCCACATGGATCCTCAGGATCTTTGCATTGGGCTACCCCAAACTCACCGTCAAATCACATGTCTGTGGCCGCAGCATGAAGCACAAAAATGATACATCCACTGTTTCATTCAGAATTTTTTTTTCTTGTTTTCCTCCTCTAAAAACTATGTGCGTGTTATGGTCAGGTGCGTGTTATCGAGCGAAAAATACGGTATATATAAGCACTGATTAGTGACATGGGAAATGACAGTTTGCAACGTTTTCATTTGCCGTGTCACTAATTAGTGTTTATATTGAAGCTGTGGTGCTACTTTACCATATGCATGCAACCATAATGTTCTGATGTTGCTTTACTGCAAGGTTACATTCAATGCATTCTTGTGATCCAATTTAAGAGGTTGCCCTTCTGTTCAATCTGTGTTTATGTCCTGTGTACGCCTGAGTTTCTGTTTGTTTCAGTGCAATTCACCCTTCCTTCCCATTGCCTTGTTCACTGAGTCTTGACTGTGTTCTCATTTCTCTTGTACGGATGGTGAGCTTTATTTCACGGAACTAGTAGTGCAGGCTGGACCAGCTGGACCCCTTTGTTTTGTTGGCAAAGGTTCCTTTGTGCTTGTAACTGTGTGCCTCGTTACTAACAATCGCAATCATAAAAATATTTCCCCTATAAATGTATGTTGCCATTTTCCACTGGATTTTTGTACTGGAGTATAGGATGCTGTCTTATACTGAGTCAGGCCATTGATCCCTCTAGCTCAGTAATGTCTATGTTGATTAGAAGCAGCTCTCCAGGGTTTCTGACCGGGTTCTCTCCCAGTCCTACCTGGAGATGCTGGGTATTGAACTTGGGACCTTCTGCATGCAAAGCAGATGCTCCACCACTGAGCTATGTCCCTTCCCCCATACTGTGGGTTGGTGCCTTCTGTTTTAACCTTTAAATGCCTGCTGAAATCATTTCCAGATCCCCAAACTTATGCAGTCAATTAAGAGAATTTCCATAACAGCTGACGGTCACAAATTTTTATGTGGCTTTTATTTTACATAGGTATTCTTGTGCACCATTCTGATATATATTGCAGTCTGTAAATATTTTTTATAAATAAGTAAATACTGTAGGAGCGAGGGTTTGTTGGTAGCATGGAACTATAATTTGTTTTGGTTAATAGCTGGTGTATCATTGTGGATATATTCTGCAACATGTTCTTGACACAGTAACAGTGCATTAGTGAAGGGCTGATATGGCTTTATTAGTTGTTTTGAGGTGCTTCCAAACATTTGTGGTATAAAATGTTACAGGGTTTCGGCAGGAAGCTGCAGGGCATGCACTGATGGGAAATGAATCAGTATAACACACACACACCCCAAAAAATGTTTGCATACCTTGCAACTGTCCCGTTTTAAGTGGGGAATCCAAGATTTACAGAAGCTGCCCCAGTACTGGCTTCTCAAAGTACACTAGTGGTGGCTGCAGTGGCCGAGGAGGAGGGTGAAGGTACAAGGGAGGGAGGGAGCTGAGAGGGGGCAGGGGCAAGGCCAAAGTAAGATGGGGGGCACAGCCTCCATCAAGGTCATGTCCCAATTTGCCTCATTCTGGTGTTGGGTGGTATGTGTCTTCAGGCACAAACAGTTTTGAATGCAGGATCACATATGATTGCTCCAGAAGCATCACAAGCAGAAATCATCATGAATGCACAATAACAACATCTGGAGGGGGGCAAGCGTTTCCTATTTTCTGTGAGGCCTCTCTTCGGGTGTGCATAAAATGCCATCTTCTATTGTTGTGGAGACTTCACCGTTGTGCTCTTGTTTACTTTCAGTTGGTCCTCACATAGGCCGATACTGTGGGCAAAACACACCCGGCCGTGTCCGCTCTTCAACCGGCATTCTTTCCATGGTTTTCTACACCGACAGCGCAATAGCAAAAGAAGGATTCTCTGCAAACTACACTGTCCTGCAGAACAGTGTGTCGGAAGGTCAGTGTTTATCCATCCTACAGAGTTGTGTGCTGAATACTGTCTGTCCTGTCTCCTCACCTGCTGGGTGCTGCATGAAATATTTAAAGAAGCCTTAGATAAATAAGAGTCCTTTGTGCATCTGTTTTTAATGCAACCACCCAAGGGCAGGAGAAGACATTTCCACTCAAATTTATTTGTCTAAAAAGTCACGACGTTGTGGAGACATTCTCCCTTCCCTGTAGAAATGTAGAGTAGATCTAAACAATAACATCCAGACCAAGAAGTCTAGAAGTATGTCCACAGCTGGAAAGCATGCAATTTTTAAATTCTGCTCCTTATTACGTTATCTGAGTATCAGGAAAATCCTGGTTAAATGGTTGGGAGATGCAGGGTGCTACTTGGATGACTACAATGTTGTGTGGATGGCGTTTAAACTACCGCATGTATACAGCCACGATATAAAATACCAATTTACTGTACACAACATTTTGTCTAAGCGGATAGCAGTCTGTGTTTGGCACCTCATTTCTGCAAAGGCAAGAACAGAGGTCTGAGGGTCAAAATCCATTGAAGGAAATGTTGATGTGACAGGGGGAGCTGCTCCAGCATCTGACAATCTGTCGACTATCCAGGGATGGTGAATTCCCACCCAGAGCTAGAGTGATGTAGTGATTAGTGAGTTGGGCTAGGACTTGGGAAACCAGAGTTCAAATCCTTGACTCAGCCATGAAGCTCATTTGGGCTGGCCACTGTCTCTCAGGCTAAGCTGTTTTGCAGAGTTATTGTAAAGATCAGCTGGAGAGAGGATAGAACCACTGATGCCACATGGAGCTCCTTGGAGGAAAAGTGGGATATAAATGCAATTATAAAGAACAAATGTAGTAGTAAACTATGCAGGAACTCTTGACTCTTGCCCAGCAGATCCAAGCTTTTAATACCTCATCTACAGAGCATCTTGCATTGTCTTTGATCAAAACAATAGCCGACATCTGTACAAAATTCAACATTTCAAATGGAGATTCTGCAGCATAGCAAAGTCTGACGCCTCTTAATAATGTCTCTTAAAAGCCAGTTGTAATTTTTCTGTTTGACTTCACAGAATTGTTTCCCTCAGGGAAAATGCTGATCGACTAGATCTCATTTTTGGTCATGGGTGTGTTTTTAAACCTTCAAATAGAATTAAAATTGTAGGGGATACAAGGCTAATCATACCCCTGTCACATCACGGCCGCTTTCTGATTTTTTAAACATTTTATTCCACATCTCTTGTTAACATTTAATGCATTTTTTTGGTCTGAATTTAATGCTCATCATACAGACAGGCCTGTTTTATATCCCACGTAAAGGGAGTATGTGAAGACTAGAGCAACAGCTTTTAAAGCTGAAGTTTACTGTATAAGTAAAATATGGAGGCAGCATAGTAGACTTTTGACAAGGAGGTCTGGTTCAAATCCATGCTTAAGCCACAAGCTTACTGGGTGCCCTTGGGCCAATCACCATATCTAACACTAATATGCCTCATTTGGTTGTTGTGAGGATTAAATGGGGAGCAGCATGTGTTCACCACCTTGAATTTTTTGAAAGAAAGGTGGAGTAATTTAGTCCATTATCCTCTCTTTCAGGATTCTCACCCCTTTTTTCTTGCAATGGAAATTGCACATGCTGGGCTACCATGGTTATATACCTTGGTTATTTCAAAACTTGCCAACATTTCAGAAATTTTGTAATATTAGAGTGATTTATGACATAAGTCTGACATAAAGAACATGAAGAGATTCCAGCAAAGGCCCCCATGACTTTGTATTCATGTATCATTTCTGATCTTTATAGCCCTATATTTCTACAAACACACAACCAAGGAGGCTAGACACATAGAGTCAAGATGAGTAGTTCTTGCATTGGTTTGTGCCTTCCACTGTGTTTGGGTGCTTTCAAAAACTTGACCACAATTGTCAGCAGTAGAAGAACTGCTATGGCCTCATTTGATAAAGTCACGCATCACAGTACTTGGGCATCCCCTTCAAAGCAGGAAAGGGTGAAATACTGAGATGTTAACTTCAGCGTTACTTTGCCATTGTCTTCATTGGGATATGGATTGCAGCCACTGCTTCTTGTCATAGCTATTTTGGATTTTGTGAACCTTATGTGCTACTGACAGCATTGTCATTTTCAGATTTCCAGTGTGCTGAACCTCTTGGTATGGAATCTGGTGAAATACATTCTGACCAAATCAGTGCCTCTTCCCAGTATAGCACCAACTGGTCTTCTGAAAGGTCTAGATTAAATTACCCTGAAAATGGGTGGACGCCTGGAGAAGATTCCAACAGAGAATGGATACAGGTATGAAAGACAACCAACCCACATCTGTAAAAATTACAACTCTGGTGGGGTGTTTCAAAGAAAGCAGGAGAGGCAAAGTCATTTTAAAGGTAAATGCACCAGTGTATAGAGTGAAAAAAAAATCCTGCATAACGCAGAGTCCTGGGCATGAATATTTCAACTCCCCCATTCGATGTTTATTACAAATAGGCTAGGTATGAGGTGGAGGGAGAGAAAGGAAAGGTCAAGAAGATGCATTCTTTCACTTCCTGCATGGTTTTTCCCCTCTTCATTTTTCTGGGCACAAATAACAGAGGTTTTGGTTTCGTCAGAAAAGTCAATATTAGTTTAACAAGCACTTAAAGTGAAATGGTCTGCTGAGCAGCCTGTGGTAGCTTTCACAAGAACAGTACTCAATAGCTACTTGGTGCCATGAGGAGATGAGTGAGAATGTCACTTTGGGAGGTCTGTGTCTTTCGCAAAATTTAAAGTAAAAATGAGATAAGCCTATTGTTTTCTGTACATCAGAACATTAGACCCATAGGTAGACTAAGACAGTGTGGAACCAGGGAGTGGTATTCAACTTTTACTACAGAGTAGACCCATTGAAACTAATGAACATGACTAAGTTAGGACTATTAATTTCAGTGGCTCTACCCTGAGTAAAACCACCCAGAGAGTATAAGGCAAAAACTGCAATTGCCTTTGTTAAGTGTAAAAAAAGCTCTGAAATGAAGGAGTATGAAATCCTGAACACAGAATAGAAAATATAAGGGCCAATGTGCAATAAATAAAGTTAAGGATATTTAAGTGTGCCTGTTGTGCAGTGATATTCCCCATTCCATTTGGCAGCATGGTACAGAAAACCAATTTATCTAATGGTTACATGTACATTGTGGTAAGCAATTGTCAGTATTCACCCATTGAACCATATGTCATATGTACCTTTTTAGAAAAATTAAAACATATTTCTACTCATATGCAGAGAATTCTGATTAAGATGCTGAGATGAAAGCCGCATTTTGGCCCCAGTTCAGGACCATGTGTCAGGGTGTGAATTTTCTTAACTCTTTCCCCCATTCCTCTCCACCAATGAGCAGGTTCTTTGTAGCATTGTACAAAGCTGTATCTGAATATATTTATGACCCATCCTGGTTTTGAGAGTCGGTTTCTGATGCGGTGCCATACAGCTGTTGTTAAAAAATGAATGCAGAAATATTCATTCATATATTTTTGTTTCACCACCACCACACACACACAGAATGGGAATTGGTGTTCTTATTTCTGCAGAGGGGGATAGAGGAGATATTTACAAGATTTGGTGCCTCCGCTTCCTCTTCACCACCTTACCTCACTCCTACACCTTTGAAATAATTCGTTTTATGCTTGGTCCATTTTGTTCAAGTGATCAGTAAGCACTTCTCTACCTGAGTAATTTTCTAGTACTGTTGTGTAACCAGACCTACCATTTCGCTATCATTTATGGCCACATTAAAATTATTTATTAGAGAATTCAACCCAATGAATGCTGCTGGGTTGTTCAATTGTTATTTTTTGTTTTACAAAAGGGAGTTTGTTAAGAATTCAAAGACTCAGTTATCATAAATATCAGAACATTTCCCCCCTCTACTATTTAATTAGAATCTCCACTTTCCTCTTTAATTGTGGTCTAAATGCAGTTGATGACAGCAGGAGCCAGGAGAGAAATGTTCACATTTGTTAGATTAATAATGCAGTATTGAAAGCTTCCAGTAGTTTAAATAACTGGGGCATTCTTCGGGCTTTTATTGTTTTCCATAGGAAATATCGAGCTGACATATAAGAATAATGCATCATTAACCATCAATAAGAGCGTTCGCATCAGTGTTTCCTCTGAGGTTTGCTGTCTGCAAGAAAGCTTAAAAACATGTTGAGTGGTAATCAGCCAGGGGAAGAAAGTCAGGGGAAATCTTTCATTCCTGATCCTTTGGTACACAATGGGACTCTCAGGTGTCCAGCTTATGAGGCCTCAGCACATCCTGAGCTGCTGAAAACCAGTTAATTGTAAATGATAAACTTAATCACACTTCACCGTAGCAAACAGAAATCAGTTGATTCTAACTCCCAAGGAATAAGTAGCAGGGAAATTAAGCAAACCTTGACTATAAATCAAACGACGTTGGCGTTAATTGCTGTCACTTATCTTCACAGAAGTGTAGCAAACATAAAAATTGCATTCCATATTTTTATTCCCACTTCTTTTTAAAAGAAAACCCACTTCCATATTCCCCGCTCCACAATTTAGTAAAAGAGAGCCAGAAATCTAACTTGCAAGTTGTAATTTCTCCCTGTAACTTGCTCTAAGCAAGCATTTAGATGAAGTCAAGAGGTTCACATAGCAGCAAAAAAAAACCCCAACCAATGGCAGCAGGAAAGTGAAAATAATTTTGAAAGTTAATCTCAAGGAAGAGAAGACTGGAGGTAGCAAATATGCAAAAAGTTCATTACAAAATGAATGGAAATGTATTTCAAGTGTGGCCTTATTACGAGGCTGAGCAAGTCCAGTACCTCCAGCAGCAGATTAAGGGAGTGTAATACTTAGTGGGGCTTACAAAAATCTGCAGTAAGTTCCTGAGGTCTCTTCTTTGTACTGCCAAAACCAGTAATACTGTATCTTGGGTAATGCAAAATATAGTACCTAGAGTGCAATTGTGAGTGATGCAAATATACACAAGAGCATCAAAGTCCTGTAAATATTAGATGCTGTTCTTAAGGTGTGCTTGTATTTCCTTAACTGCCTTGGGAGTCCTCAGCTGCTGCAACAACAACAACAAAAACAACAATAGTGATCTATCTTCTGCCAGTACAGAATTATCTCACACTGGCAAGGATATTATTCACCTGTGCATGCACTAACTGCCTTAGATGTCAGAAATGGGCACTAGAGATGTGTATCTAGGAATCCCATTCATATCTGATAACTATGTCCATGGTTGTCCAGGCAGCATTCCTCCAATGATAGCATAGTTGGTTGGATGGTTTCAGCTATGGTCAAAGACAGCCCAGACTTCCTGTGATACTGGTGGTAACGGCAGCTGCAGAATCGCTTCTCGTGGGTGCAGAAATGAAACGTAGACTTCTGGAAGCAACTAGGGAAGCGAAAAGTGGAAAGAGCAGAAAAATAGAGGCAGTTGGTTGTGTTCTAATCTCCTTAGCAAAAAAAACCTAAAAACCACATATGCTTATGTAATGGTTATAGGGGTTGCTCGTGCGTAAGTTGCCGCCACTCCTGGCTAGGTTGCCTGGTTAAACCTTTTCTGTCTGGACAGCCCTTCACTTCGTGGCTGTTTCAGTTGCTAGCAGAATCCGTCAGTGGGCGTTTCTTGAACCTCTTCCAGCACAAAAGTTCTTTGACGCCAAGTCTCCGCCTACTCTCCCTGCGCGGAAGTCTTCTGCGCAGGGTGGGTGTGGGTATCGGAGGACCCGTGCTCTCCCCGCTGGTCTCCGGTGAGGAGTCCTGGAGCCCCCTCGCCGATTCCCCCATCTGCCCCCCTTTATCCCTGGTGTTACGCTGATTTCCTTCCCCAGCCGATGAGCTACCTCTCTCCCTGCTGGGCCCTTCTCCAGCATCGCTTGGGAGCCTTGCCTCCGCCTCTGGCTCCGATGGCAGTTCCCTGACAGCTTATTACCAGCAGGTTGCATTGATCCTTAAAGCAGGGCACTGAGGGAAGGGGCAGGATGTGGCGCATGGAGAGCATGTTTACTTGGCAGTAAGTGTACACTGACCTGAGTGCCCATATTGGCATGCCATGGGGGAATGAAAAAGAAGGCCCTGATCTCTTGGGATCTTCCTGTGTGTGGGTGGTGTACTGGCAGCATAGCAGACTGAATCCAGCATATGTTTCCCATCTTAACAGTGCCAAGAAGGGGAACTAAAGATATGCAGAATAGCATGTGTGAAGGGCCTACCAAAAATAAATCTTGTTTCTGTTACATCCAAAAGCCATAAGTAACCATGTTGGCCCATTTGGAGGGAGGACCCTAAGAGGCATTTCCTTTAGGCGCAAAATGCGAAAGCAGCGTTATTTACTTCCTTAATGCAATAAATGCTGTTCTATTGATGAAAACCTGTTTGATTTTTTTTTAATCTTCTGCTTCTATTTCAATTCTTTTTTTATAGTGAAATAGCATTATTGATATTCCACCACCCCCTGCTCCACAACAATGTTTTAATTTAATCCAGAAAAAGGAACAGAAGTTGAAGTATATTTCCGAGCTCCCCTCATTAACATATCCTTTCATGGGGGGGGGGGGGTAGTGTAGTATTTCCATTTTGGTAACCTAAACAGCAAACATGCTAATAGCTATCAATTTTAATAGTTTTAGCTCTCAAAACTAGTAAGAACGCCAACCCAAGGGTTCCACATCTGTTTTTAGTGAAATCTGTTCCTGTCTGTGGTATTTAAAATCTGAGGAACTCCTGTTATTGTGCAATTGGGAATCCTAAGGGAGTAAAATCTTAATCAAATCCATAACATGCAAGGGTTTTATGATTGCACTTTCAGTACATTCCTTTTAAACGGATGGCAGATTTCTGCCCTGGCAGCAGTAATTGCATTTTTACAGAGTACATTCAACATCCACAGTTAGGACCAACAGTTACATTTAAGCAGCACACATGAAGTCATTGCGCTTAAATAACTTTTGTAGTATGGTTAAAAGCCCTTGAGTGAAACCTGTGTTTGTAAACACAATTAGCACCTTACATCTCTTGAGTTTTGGGTCGTCCTGTGTTGCCGCCTTTAGTAAATCCCAGCCAGGCGCCTTCTCTAACCCACAGTTGTTACTGCAGACAAGAAGGAAGAAAGTCTGAAAAAATATTGCCAGGACATTTGCAGTGAGTTTATATAAGCAGGGAGATTTAACAAATTGTGAGATCTTGGGTGCTATGTCCAGCTAAGCCATACACAGAGTAGACCCATTGAAATTGATAGACTTGACTAACATAAGTACATTGATTTCAGTGGGCCTACTCTATGACTTAAAGCACATCCACCCCACCCAAAAAAGTATCATGGGAACTGTTGTTTATTAAAGGTGCTTTGAACTGTAGCTCTGTGATGGGCAAACTAGAGTTCCCAGGATTCTTTGAAGGGATGTGCTTTGAATATACAGTTTGTGTATGTAGCCTGAGTTAGATGCAGGCAGCGCTGAACGGAACCCACTCAAGAGTACAGAAGACTTAGTTCTGTTGTCAAATTCTTATGGGTGTATGAAATCAGCATTGGTTTTTTGTCTCTCCAAATAGAAATGTCCATTGCAATCTCTCTTCTGTGTACAGTGTACACAAATCACCACATCTTTCAGATTTGTACCCTGGGAATTGCCCTATAATTGCACCCTTCAGGTATATCCCCCCCCCCCCAAGGCATCTTACACAGAGATAGCAAACATGCTGGGTATCAAGATACAGATCATTTTCATTTTCATGTTATACTTTGTCAAATTTCACATGAAAAAATTGTGACATCTGTTCAGAGGCACAGCTGGGAGCAACATCAGCATGAGGATATTATTATAATTTTTTAAGTGTTGTTAATTTCAACATCCACGTAGGTCCAGAGACTGACTTATCCTCAGATGCCGTAAACTAATCCAATCCAAATAAATAGGTCTTCCAGTACTTCTAAAGGATGTCCAAGGTTTAGCACTGGCAAGTCTGCAGAGAAAGACCATTCCCCAACTCCGAGAAGCTTAGCCAGAAGACTATTTCACGTGCCTTTACTATCTACACTGAGTGCATGAGTGCCTGATTCAAGAAAAGGACTCTCTTGGACAAACTAAATGTAGCTTGGGAGATCCATGATATTTGAGGGAAGCACACAGGTGTTTGTAAGGTGTCTGTATGTTCCCTGCCCCAAGGAGGCAAATAGCAAATTGCTGAAGGTGTGTTAGGCCAGGGAAGCAGAATGGTGAGAAGGGGCTGAACATCCTCACCGCAGTAGCACTTCCCTGAACAGATACGTAGCTCAGTCAGTAGAACGTGAGTCTCTTAATCTCAGGGCTGTGGGTTCGAGCCCCACGTTGGGCAAAAAGATCTCTTACGTTGCAGGGGGTTACTCGATGATTCTCGTGGTCTCTTCCAACTCTACAATTCTATGATCCTCACCCCAGTGCCACTTCCCTGAACAGGTTTATAGTTCCATGCAACTGCTTTTTAATGGTATTGGGTTCCTTTGAGAGTAAGGGCAAGGCTTAAAGCTAATAAATACATAATTTGAGCTTTAAAAACAAACAACTGAGGTCACACACATCATGCATCGTTAAGCCCCCAGCTACTCTTAGGGGTGTTAGAGGAGGCATCTGTGTTCTGGTGACTCACACCTGCCATCAGTCAGAAGGAGGACTGCTGCTTTATGAACTGTGAATATTAAAACTTCTACAGACAGTAGCCTTCTTGGCTATGCTTCTGCCAAAGGTCAAATAGCTGATTTGGAGACAGAAACTTCACAGTGCTTCTTGGGAGGAACCTAATTTCCCTTTCTTTTGTCCCCCCCCCCCCCGCCCCACTTTCAAGACTTGAAAGATATACCAAGACAAATAGGTTAGATAATATTAATTCCTCCAACAGTCTGCATTGATTAAAACATAAAAAATGCTGTGCATTTCTCCCCCTTGTTCAAGGGAAAAAAATATTGATTGCGTTTAAAGCATTTATTAGTATAGAATACTTCCTCTGAACGAAAGATGCCTCCAAATGGAGTCTCCTTCCTTTTCGCTTTCAGATGATTAAGCAATCCATATTCCTTCAATATTTATAACTTTGTGACTGCTGTGTGGAGAGGAACTGTTATAACATGGATGCAAAAGGGAAGTATTCCAGCAGCAGGCTGAAAAATTATTGCAGTTCATCTTATGGCATCCCACATTAACATCTGTACAATATTCTGTCTTCATGCCAGGCATATACACATATTTTCATATATGTGTGTGGCTGGTACACAGTGTGTGTGTGTGTGTGTGTGTGTGTGTGTGTGTGTGTGTGTGTGTGTTTGAGAAAGTTTATTCCTCTTTCAGGCAGTTGCTCAGATTGGCTTTACTGGGGGGGGTCTAAATGCTTTGCGTGAGAGTCTGGGGGTGCATAGGAAACCTGCAGTGTCTGGCTTTTTTTCTTGCTTTCCCTCCCCCACTTCTTTTGAGCACTCACAGTACCCAAGTGTATCATACAACAACTGCTTGTGATAAGATGAATCCTAGAAACAGCTCTGCTTTTGGCTCTTCCTTGCCTTTGAAAGGCTGCCTGAGAGCAGAAGTTCACAGTCGTCATTGTCAGGCTTACTCATCGTTAGGGAGTGCACTGACATGAAAGCCAGGTTACTGTCAATTCATTTCCTCCTCCCCTCTCTCTCCTTTTCACGAACACAAGTTATCTATTCAGCTCATGTCATTTCACATTTCATAATGCCACTCCAGAAAATTATAACAAGCGGCACTGGCTGTTCAGTTGAGAGGATAACATCACGAAGCTGGTTTTCCATATTTACTTGTTCAGGAGCAAAACAACAGATCAGGGTATTTATTTCCAGGAAGGGGCCTTATTCCAGCTCAGAATTTATTGTCCATCCAGTTCAGTATTGTCAGCTATGACTGGCAGTTATCAGTCAGGGCTCTTTTCCTTGTTATCCAGTTCTTTTTTAACTGAAGATGCCAGGGATCTAACCTGATAACTTCTGCATGCAAACCATGTTCTCTCTCCAATGTGCAGCACTGAGAGTCTAGAACGGGGGTAGGGAGGACATACTCATTCATGGACAACCTTCCAGGGTCCACATGCTGGTGGGCGGGGGGCAAATACAGAGGGCCAGAGGGCCACATTTGTCCTTGGCCCAATGGTTCCCTAGCCCTGGTATAGAAAGTGCAACCCAGTCCTCCAAAATACATTTACTCAGAAGCGAGTATCACTAAATCTTTGGTGTTTATAGAAATTATTTTCAATAAACAAGCATTAAACAAGCAGATTTGGACATACTCCTGGGTCACCACAAAAGTTGTTATCATAAAGCCTCATTCATACTTGGTTTGTAAGTCAGTCGTTTTATTTGTATGCCTCCTTTTCAAAATTAAAACCATGCTCAAGGCGGCTTGCAACATGTAAAAAATTGCATAACTACAAACGTAACAAAAGTAGACCTAAACAAAAACAAAATATCAAAAAGCACACAACCAAATTGAAAAGTTTCCACATAAATCATAACATCAACAGCTGCTCTCCGACAAAAATCCCTGAACAACGCTCAACCCAAGATCCTGTTCAGCAGCCTCAGCTTTTGTAGTTGGAGCCTGTCAGGGCCCTGCCCTCCCAAGCTAGGTGGGAAAAGGCCTGCTAGGCAAGGAGCAGGTCTTCCAGGACTCACAGGCATGATGGTCCAGCAGGGCTCTTGTGTATTGAACAATAGTAGAAATTCAACAGGTGTAACTTTTTTCCAACATGGAGATAAAATGATAACTGTTCTGCAGCTCTTGAAGGTAGAGACTGCAGCCCTAGTTTCTACGTGTCAGAAGATCCGGGTGTTGGCAGCCTTGACAAGTTCAAGTGGCGAGCAATTAGTTTTTTAAGCACTGCTGGAGCCCAAAAGATAAAAGGGAGAAGAAACATTCGCAGTCTGAGAAGCTGTTCAAACTTGAGGAGGAACAGAAAAGTGATAGTGGGTCATTTGTAGGAGCAGAAGAGGGTGTGAAGACACTGCAGGGATCCAAGAAAGAGCTGGTAGCACAGCATCTGCTACTCTGCAGATTTAATTACACAGCATCTTGCCATCACTTTTAGGCTCAGTTACGTATCTTTGCCTGGACTAGTTTCCACATCTGTGCTCTGATATAAGCTGGAGCAATTAAGAGGCCATGACGGTCTTATTCAACTCATTGTCCCTTTAAGTCTCTTCTTGCTGCTTGGTCATTCACTGCCTGCATCCATGTGTTTTCCAGCCTTCCTTTATGCTTCCACTGAACTTTGCCCTCGTTACAACACTCTCTCATAGTGGTGGGGGGATTGCAGGTCAAAGGATCTTTGCTTCACTGAGTTAACTATCTGTCTTTCCAGAATCCGTGCATTCCATCGCCTGGGCTCACGCAACCCTGATTTTGTTTTTGTTGTCACCATCACTTCCTGCCATCACAGGAGAGCTTGTGCAAACCTGAAACTATTGTGTATTCCCTTGTTTTAAAATGCAGTCCTTAAAAGCCTTGCTCTAGCCTTTGTATCTGTCAATGAACAAATGTTTCATTCAGCAACAGCTTTCTTCTTTTTTTTTAGAGTCCACATAGATTAAACAAACTGAAGCCCCTCTTTTTTGTCTATGACCAGGCTACGTTTCAGACTGGATGTTTAAACTTAACAACTGAGAAGCAGCTGGTATCTATGCAGCCTGTTGTTTCTCTCCTGTGTGGCCTCCTGTGCTGAATCCACCAGATGACATTTATTCTTTATGTCAAAGAGCTACTCTCAAGATGTGGAAGGGTTGCTGTGTTCTGTGGTAGAGCATCAGACTTGCGTGCAGAAGAGCCCGCGCTGGTCAGTGTAGACCCTACAAAGCTAGATGTTCCAAGGGTCTAATTTGGAATAAGGCAACTTCCAGTGGATTATACCCAGCATTGGTAATACTCAGAAGAGACCCATTGCAATGACTGGACATGATTGACTTAGATCCATTAATTCCAATGGGTATACTGTGAGTAAAAGTTAGTTGGCCACAACCCTGTGTTCCTAGGATACACTCGGTTGCATTGTACATTGTAAAGTATGAGCTGGAGTTAAGCTGCAGAACTATGAGAAGCTGTCACTGAGATCGTATCTGTTCTGCCAGGATCACAGGCAATATCTGGCCAATCAGAGAGAAGTCACTAAAATGCTTTACCTTATCTTGGTGGTGCCAAAAATATTAGAATATTTTGGAATATATTAGAGTAGGTCTTTAGACAAACGTATGTAAGGGATGGGCCTGGCCACAATGATCCTATTCCCTCTCCATGTGTATTCCCTTGCATGAATTTTGTCCTCTGAAAAGGGTTTATATAATCCAAGACTGAAGGGTGCCTGTTGCTTGGCTCTGTGTAGCTGCATCCAAGGTTATAAGGTGAATAATATGGAGCTGAAATTATTGTGACACCATTTGAGAAGGCAGTAATTCCTGCCTGCTTTCAATACTCTTTTTTTGTACCTACAAGCTAGACTGGCCTGGAATGAGAGTGACCGCTGGAAGAGATGCAAAAACCGTTTCCAGGGGAAGGACTCAACGCAGAGACCACAGGACACTTGTAGCTTGCTTCTGAGAATTTTTGAAGCTCTATAAGTGTGTCTTGTTTTGAAAGTGCAATTCAATAAGAAACTTCGCTGGTTTGAATGCTGTTCCACTAAATACTTGTCTGTGTTCCAAACTGCAGGATTAAGCTACGGTTTAAAATTAAATCTAAATCACAAAAAGTATTCCAAAATGTTAATTAAAAGTATTAAGTTTCTGAATAATTTATAGCTTAGCAAGGGTTTCTAAGGGATGAGGGGTATGGGAGAGCCCATTCACATCTATTTCTTTTGTTGACCCATTGATTGCGAAATGTCTTAGGTGTGCATTTGCAGGCTAATGTGATGCTAAAGCAAAGCTTTTGGCTTCAGAGAAGTAATATTTTACAATAAGACGTGCTCCTTGTAGACAGAAAGCAATCTTTTTCGAAGGTGCCAGGAGTTAATCAGCCTCTGTCCCTGCCACAGAGAAGTTTCCAATTACATAAGAAGTTGATTGCTTTGGTTTGAAGCACACAGTCTTTTTTCTCTCTCTCTCGTAGGAATGCATTGTGCCTTCATGTCCAGATTTTTTGGTGTTGCCAAGCAGGAGGTGAATTGGGAAAAGGGATATGTTCTCTGACTCCTCTGAAAATAATATACCTTGAAATCTATTTTGAAAAGTTGTGCAGATGGAGCATAGCTTACTGGCATGCGTCTGAAAGCACATTTCTCCTTTGTTTGCATGGCCAGTAAAAACACACTGTAAAGCACACTTAGCTGCTTTCAATGGGACGTATTGTATTCTGCACAACTTCTCAACCAATCGCTTTTTCAAAGGCTGCCTAACACTTAAGAATACCACACAGAACTAATGTATACTACTGTCACTGTCCTTTCCCTGGATGGGAATAGCATTCCTCCCTGCACCTTACCCTGCACGCTGCTTTCACGTTTAATTTTCATAGTTTCCGTGCCGGAGCTGTTTGGTATGCTGAATTCTGGAAATGTCTCAAGCTTGAAACGCTAGTGTATGAACCTGCTGTACGGAGTCGCTTTTGTCTCCCCTTACCAGAGTACCGCTTGCCAATTTTTACAGCTACAGCAGATTTTTTTTTACTATTCAAAAACAGAACCAGATGGAATGCCAGTTCAAAGAACATGTCAGAATTAAATATTTCTCTTTTAATTAGTTGCTTCTGATTTATGCAGGGGAAAATTAACATAAGAGTAGGAGAATGTGCCATGAATCCAGATGTGACGCAGCCCACACACGCATTATCTTTTCTCTGTCAAAAAGATAGATCTTTCTCCCCCCCCCCCCACACACCTTATTTTGGGGGGTGGGGGGTGACAAAGCTTGCAAGCATAGCTGTGACAAGTGTCAGAGGCCCTTTCTGCCTTCCCTCAGCAGTGCCAACAATTTTAAATTTTTAAAAAAGATAAAACAAAACATTTCATTTGAAAATAGCGCATCTTACTCCTTTTTGCTGTTATCAGTCATTTCTGTAGCATGTTCTGGTGCAGAGGTTGCTTCATAATTTATACTTCTTTGGGCTTCCCAACAGCTCTATGAGGTAGGCCACTATGATTTCCATTTTTTCAGAAGAGGGTCCCAAGGCTGAGAAGTAACAGCTCTAGCAAAGAAACACTGCTTCCGACATACTTTCCCTTCTACAGAGGTTTCACCCCCCATGACAAAATCATGTTGTGGAAGCTCTGATAAGCAAGCAATTTCCATGCAGCAAGGAAAAATGATATAGACAGCAGCTGGCAGATTGGCACACGGCTAACAGCAAGAAAACCATGCATGCCACATTTCATACATTACACAGCACGCATGCATCTTTTCCAACTTGATCTTAAATCTTCCTGTAAGGCAGGGTAGGGAGTCTATTTTCTTACTCTTTCAGCTTTCCCTTGTGGGAAGTCAATTTTGCAGGGGTCACAGGCACAAGCGGGTGGGGCTAGAGGCAAAAGCAAGCAGAGCAGTGGATGACATTTGTATAGTAGGCTGCATTCCAGCCACATAAATATGTACGCACATTGACAATCAGGACCGCCAGTAGGCTGCTGCAAATGGTACTGGTATACTGGGCCCAGAGCCAGCAAGGGCCCCAGACTCTTAGCTTACATTTTTAAAAAAATACCCCCTCATTTTCACCTGCTCTGAAAGGGAAGCTGAGAAGCAAAATGTGGAAGCCCACCCCCACCGCCTTCCCTCACGTTGGCTCCTTTAGTGCTATGTCGGCAGTTTCTCCTAGAAACTGCCCAAGGGTGTGGTCTGAAGACATAGGTGGCTACCAGTTTGCTGAGGGTAAGCAGGTCTGGCTCTTGCCACTGACTGCCAGGAAGCACATTCATGCTGCCTTGGGTTCCATGACAGAAGAAATGCGGAATATAAATGTAAGAAATCAATATCCCTGGGGGTTCTTGCTTGCTTTCAGATATTGCTTTCTACTTATTGCCTGAGATGCTCTTTTATCCCTGGATACAGTGGTACCTTGGGTTAAGAACTTAATTCGTTCTGGAGGTCCATTCTTAACCTGAAACTGTTCTTAACCTGAAGCACCACTTTAGCTAATGGGGCCTCCCATCTCATCCTCATCTCTGATCTCATCCTGAAGCAAAGTTCTTAACCCGAGGTACTATTTCTGGGTTAGCGGAGTCTGTAACCTGAAGCGTTTGTAACCCGAGGTACCACTGTATTTTATTTCCTTTGCCTCGAGTAAATGACGTTTTTCACTTTGTTCTCTGCCATTTCATATCTCCCAGGGATAACTCCTGTTGTCAGGTACCTGTCACTACAAAACCACTGTCTCTTGGTTGCCACTTTCTGTTTTGAGGGATGTCTTGTTAACGTTTTGTTGGTGAGAGCCAGTGCTTTTTTGTGGTGGTACTCACCAGTACACCATACCGGCGCACACACACACACACACACCCCGGGAGACGCTCAGTCACATGGGGAGATGTGGCATGAGCAAAGCCTGGCCAGGGTCCAGCCAGTGCCACAACCAGAGCTGGCTGGAGATCACAAGTCCCACTCCCCGAGGTCTGTAAGAGTGGGTGGTTTCCCCCCTGCCATGCATTGCGCTCTGCTGCTGTCCATGTGTGCCCTGGTTGCCTCGCTGCGGGGCCTCACGGTGGGCAGGGCAGGGCCAGAAAAAAGGCACTGGTAGACGTTGTTGTTCTTCAGCATTAACTTCCCTCTTCAGGGTCTTAGGGGGTCATTATATCTTTGGATAGTGGCACTCCAGGATGCAAAACAGCTGCATGGTGGCATGTGAGCACCCTTGAATAGAACTCATCGCTGCATGGAAAAGGTGATACCTTGATGAGAAAAAGTGCTAGCTGGCCACAAGCAGGAGAAGAATTGTAATGGCCATCAGGGTAATAATGTAACATAGTGGTTGATTAGACACAGACCAGTGCTTGCTATCTAAGGAAATGACGCAATTCTCTAAAAACATTGACTTTTCAGCAAATAGGGGGTCAAATGACAGATTCAGCAGCTTTCCAAGTCACAAGACATGCTCACAAACAAAAAGCTTCCTGTTAATCAAACTCCAGCCCTTCATCTTCTGTTTTCTCAGGCAACAGAACAGACAGGCCTACGAGGAGGGTGTTAAAAAAGGCTGGTAACAACAACCGCTCCCTTGCCACAGCAGTCTCAGCGGACTATGTTTTATTGTGCATGACAGATTTTCATTTCTGAAATGAGTCCTTTGCAGTTATGGGCTTAGTTATGTTTGTGTGATTATAGGAAGCAGCAAGATTCATTTCATGGCCTGTGCGCCGCACACAACTCTTTAACCAGCTGTTTTCGTTCTGTTTGCTACTTGATTTACTACACAGTAGCTAAACATGCTACTTTGTTCTCCTGCTGAAATTATTGCAAATAAAATGTGAACACCAGGCCTGCACAACTTAGTGACCCACCAAGCAGAGCACGCCCCACTGGACATGCAGTGTAGCCTGCCAAGTGATCGGTGATTCCTTGCCCCAACTTCCCAGTCCCTGCCAGGTGGAAGGACGGGAAGACAGGGAGCTTACTGAGCCCCTTATATAGCTAGTGGACTTTCTTTGGCCTGTTGAGAGCGCAGGCCTAGTTTATGCAGACCTTTCCAATGTCATTCTACTTGCAGCATTTAAGACAAAAGCTTAGCTGCAAAGATATATTTTTACCAGATGCCAGGCATCACTGTGGAAAATGGAGGGACAATAGTTCTTTTGAATAAAGAGCTATCACCATCCAGTTTGCTTTCACTAGGCCCCACTAGGAAGACTGATGGAAAAAGCAGGAGCAATTCCTTTGTCTTTCATTTCCATCTTTTACCCAGGAGCAGGGAATATGTGCTGCAGATGTTTGTTTTATTTCCAGTCCTGTACACTGTTGGTAGTTTTAGTACTTCTAGTACTAACTTGTGCTTGTAGTTCTCACTGTTATTGGTCCATTTGTTTATTGTAAGCTCTAGCAGTACTCATTAGCGAAGGTCGTTTTAAAGGTAACATACTCAAGGTTTCTTGAAATGTCGTGTTAAAGATCTGTGGGTTGGTGCTCACTTAAATTTAAAATCCAGTGCTATGGAAAAGAGAAAACATTCAAGAAAATAGACCTCTTAAACTTGGAAATGAAGAGTTAAGACATTTGAACTTTGCTGGCACTTATAGTTACAAGTTCAGGTAATAGCCACAGAGGAATGCTAAATATTTTCTAAAACAGTATGGAAAAAATATGTATAAAAATATTACTATAAAATATAAATCAGAGACACAGCAAGGATGAAAATGCTTAAATAATGCTTTTCGGGGGGAGGGGCTAGAGTATTTGATGTTCAGCTTCAGATGTTCCGTCTTTCATCACCACATTCTTCCATTGTTCATCTTAATGCAAAACAGAAGTTCTCCCAACCAAAGTGTAGCATGCTCTGTAGAAGAGAGTCGGGGGGAAAGTTAAAAGGACTCTAAGGGCAGAAAAGGAGGGAACAGCTGTCAAGTAATCATATTACTGTCACAACTGTAGATGGGCTCCCAGTGCCTGACAATGGTAGGGAGAAACCTGATCCGCCACGTTTCCTTTCTGACGAAAGGTGAGCACATGCTGATGATCACAGGTGAAGTCCAGGCAGAATCGTTACCCTAAAGAAATAGGTCAGCATCTAATAGAATGATGGCATAGCCCTTAAAGGTGATAGTTCCAGAAATTATTTCAGTAAGAAACTGTGTCTGATGACCAGAGTTATACTCTTGATATATCCACCCACCAGTCTGGTTGGGTACTCACACAAAACCTACACACTCCAAACAAACAACAGCTATCCCCAAACAGTAATAACACTCTTCTTTGTCTATAGGCACATCAAAGATTTGTAACAGTAGAAAGAAAAAGAATGCAGTGCTTGAGTACCTAAAATGTTTACTCAGGAGTAAGACCTGCTGAGTTCATTGGGACTTTCTGCAGCAAATGTTATCATTCATTTATTTACAGAGTGCCATCTATGTACATAGTGCTTTACAAGGAATGTCCAAGGGGATTACAGTCTAAAGTAGACATAGAGACACAACAGAGGAAGGCGGGAAACGGAGGGAGGGGTAGGCAGAGGAACAATAGGTGGTTATATCAGTCCCATGTATTTTGGTTTAATTCAGCCTTTTCCAGCATAGATAACTCCACAGCCAGTATGGCCAGCGATCAGGGATGGTGGGATTTTAGTCCACCATCTAGGGTTGAGGAAGGCTTGCTTTAGGCCCCTCCAAACTGGTGTGTTATTGCGGGCATGTTTGGCAGCATGTTCTTGACACACCAATAGCACATTTGTGGTTGGATTTGTTACACTTTAGTTTGTTCTGCGATGCTTCCCTAGGGCCCTAGGGATGATAACAAAAGTAGGACAAAAAAGAACATTCGTGGTATAAAAAGTTGCAGGATATTCACTGATTGGAAGTGTAGCACTGTGACCACCCCAGAACTTTTGCAAGTGCAAACAGTATTTTATTTTATTTATTTTTTTATTCATTAGATTTAGGGGAAATAAATGCCAGTCGATGGAGAACCACCTCTTGCAAGGTGTTTTATTTTGTCATTTTTTTATGGTGGTGTTCTAAATCATCTGCTTCAGTAGTGCAGATTCTTAATTATTGTTACATTGTAATAGTATGTCAGACAATTGGATCCTGTACAATCAGCCATTTCCCCTCCCGTTTCTCAAAGCCTACATTTTAGCATAGGTTTTAATCTGTAGAACTCTCATAATGGACCATCGCTTGACTTCACTCAAAATGAAGGACTTACTGATTATTTAAAGAGAGAGAGAGAAGGGGGAGAGAAAGAGGGGGAAGGAGAGGAGGAAAAAGCAGCCACATGAAAATCCCATTTAGAGGCATTTCAAATCAACTTTGAACAGTATGAGCTTGGGACCCTAATCATTTGAAAACTGAAGAGCTGTTTGAATTTTCTGAGAAAAGGATTTCATTTAAGTAACTCAGCGCTGCATTCCCTTGGTCTCCTAGATTTTTGAGAGTCCTTCATCTTGGAATTGAATGTCATAACTGGACGTGACTCAAAAATGCAGCGCTCTTCACAATCAGCAGCGTACAATTTGGAGAGCATTTCAACTTAAGTTGCGATTGCTCTGCACCATAATGCCGACATTCTCCCCATTAACCCTCAGATTGTTCTTTGGACAAAACAACACGTGACGCTTAGTGACATGATTCTCCCTCCCCCCTCCCTTAATATTCTTTGAGGCTTTAACAGGGAGTGGAATAGCAGTATAGGCCAGGGGAGGGGTGATGAACTGTTTCTTACCTTTAATTTCTCCCCTACCCAGTTGTCCTACCTTTGCTTTGGGATGTATGGCATATTTGCATAAGTTTATGGGAGTCTGTGTCTTTTCCCTATGGGTGAAAAAGCAATTGGTGAAGGAAAGCTTTTCACTTTAAAAAACCCAAACAAGTAGAGGAATGGTTGGATATCTCTTCCACCACCCTATTTTAAGAGTAAGAGCTTTCACTCCATAACTTCACACAAATCAACCAGCATATCACAGTTTCCCCCACCCTCCAAATATACTGTTTTCTGTGTCTCAGGACTTCCACCTTCTAAGTGGATTATATTAGCTGTGTCTATCTAAATATCAGCCCTTCTGTCTTCAACAGGACTTCCTTCATATTTTCCCTAAGCAAATGCAGGGTATGTTGATTTAACCCACCCATTCCACCCCACCCTTGCTTTTGGATGTATGACATACTTCCAGGAAAAAGGATGCTTGTGGGACACTAGAGACATACAATCTGTATCCTGCATGTTTCAAAAATAATTAAAAAGTCTCTGATGTGCAGGAGGCGTTTAGCAGAAGCAGAATCAAAGCACCCCGATGAATGTCTGGCCAGCATTTGGACAGAAACCTGTTAAAAAGAGCTTCATCGGGAACAAGTAGCAAGTCCTCAAATGCCATTTTAAGGGGAAGGAAAATACTTGATTTTGTGTGGAAATGGTTCTTTAGAAATTCCATTACTTAAGTGTATACCCCTTGTGACAGGTCAAGCAAATGTTATCATGTACTTTGGTATATAGAGATAAGAACAGCACTTGGTGATGCAGTAGTAGTGTGGCTTTTTTCTCTCTCAAGCGACTGCCTTTGGGCCAAAAAACAGTGTGCAAATAAACCAAAGCATAACGTAGCAACTTACTGGATCCCTGTTCTAGTGAGGCTGGTGCATAAATATAAGTTCTGTATGATGAAGATAATATATGCAGAAGCTGGGATGTGAAGAGACCCTTACATGTGTACAAAATGTTTTCATGCAAACATGGACTTTCTGATTTCAGAAGGTTCTTTGATGTTCACGGCAGTTGGGGGAAAGAAGAGGGGCTGTAAAGCACAGAAAGAAAGCGGTAACCATGCTTTCTAATTCTTCCTTGAAGGTCCTGTTTGCATGCATGTGAAGCCACCAGGCACTCAGAGCAAAGATGGAGTGTTGCTTGCATTTGCACAGTGCTGAAATAAGTCATAGTGTTGCATTCACTTACACATACAAAAGTCTTGCTTATATGAAAGCAAAGCAGGGGGGTGCTCTTACTGTTTTCAACATGCAGAAGGACCCTATGTTAGTTTACATACAAAAGGAACATAAGCAGATTTGACCATTTCCCCCACATGCAGAGAGCAGCTTCTTCTACCTGCACCCTAGTGTTCTGCCATACCACACGTGGAAAGAAATTGTTGGATCAGGTGTAAAACATAACAATCTATTATTATTATTATTATTATTATTATTATTATTATTATTATTATTATGTTTCTGCAGTGTACAGTGTGTGGGTATGTACGCACACACACGTTATATAATATGGTAAACAGAGTCCTTAAATCATAGTGATATAATATTTTTTATTGATTTCCGCACAAAAAACAAAATCATTATAGTAAAAAAAAAAAAATTTTAATTATAACAACTGTAATCCCCAGAATTCCCTCTACTCCATCCCTTGGTTCCTTATATTATCTTCATTTATGCATGTCAATAAAATCTTTATCTACAATTGCCTCCAAATCTAAACATTACCCATAACATTACAAGTATTTTTTTTTAATCCTGCTAATGTATTAGCTTGCATACATTGCTTTTGTAAATATGCAATAAACATTTCCAATTCTTTTTTATATTTGTTGTCATCTTGATTTCTAAGTTTCCCAGTTAATTTAGCCATTTCCACATACTCCATTAACTTAGTTTGCCAAGCTTCCTTGGTGGGGGCTTCTTCTTTCCAATGTTGGGCTAGCAATGTCCGAGCAGCCGTTGTTGCATACATGAACAAATTCTTGTATTCTTTAGGTAGATCCATTCCTGTGATACCTAATAAGAAAGTGTTAAGTTGTGGGTGAACATATCAGATGACAATTCTTCAAACAGCTCTTGTTTATTCAGAGGCCAGAACAGAACTGAACTGAAAGGCTCAGTCAGCCTGCTTATATAGAGCTCCAGTACAACGTTACTGTAGCAACTTTCTAAAACTATCCAATCACTGAACGTCACTTTCGATCCTTCATTTGCATAACTATCTACAGTATCCCCCTGCTGGCCCAGGGAGAGAACTTCAGTACATAACACCCCTCCCCACCGAGATAAGGCGTTAGTTACAATAGTAATGGTTTCCTTATATGCAGCACTACATGTAATGGTTAACAAAGGTTATTTTTAACTTTTTTTTCAATTCGTTATATATCATTTCCCCAAATAATTTAATAACCTTACATTGCCACCACATATGATAAAACATACCTTCTACTTCTTTACATTTCCAACACTTATTTTCCCCTGTTTTATACATTTTTGCCAATTTAACTGGTGTTAAATACCACCTATACATCATTTTCATATAAAGTCCTTATATCATAAAAACTTATGAGCAACAAAATCCTGCATGAATAAATCAATTTTCTGGGCTAAATAATATTTATTCATTGTCTTGCTCTGATACTCACTTATGTCTATACGTTTTTAATAAAATGCATGGGTCAACTTCATTCCACCAATAATTTTTAAAAGCTCCTTTTTGCAATAAATTGATTACTGAGTTGCCTTCCTGCTCTGGTCCTAACTTGATTTTACCTTCTGAACTGCCTCGTGTAGATTTTCCATTGATCTGTTTCTTTGTCCCTCCATTATTCTCCTTTCTGCAGGTGGACTTGGGCCTTCTCCGCTTTGTTTCTGCCATCGGGACCCAGGGAGCCATCTCAAAAGAAACAAGGAAAGAATACTTTTTGAAAACCTACCGAGTAGATACCAGCTCCAATGGAGAAGACTGGATTTCAGTCAAAGATGGAAATAATAAACCTTTGGTAAGGTTTTCATCTTCACAACACGCTGAACCACTTGTCAATTTCTAAAGTGCTTTATTAGTTGCAGTTACAGTGGTACTTCTGGTTACGAATGCTTCAGGTTATGAGTTCCGCTAACCAGGAAGTAGCTGCTCCTGATTGCGAACTTTGCCCCAGGATGCGAACAGAAATCGCGCACCAGAGGTGCACATGCAGCGGGAGGCCCCATTAGCGAAAGGGCGCCTCAGGATAAGAGTGGTTTCAGCTTAAGAACGGACCTCCAGGATGAATTAAGTTCGTAACCAGAGGTACCACTGTATTTATGTTGTTGTTGCTGCCTAAACAACATATTCAGTGCTTGGAGTCAGACAGTGCTACCCATATTGCTCTTTTTAGTAAGTAATCAAAAACAGAGAGAAACTCTCAAGCTATGAAAGAGCTGGAATGACAACGTAGTGAAACATCCAAGGCATTCTAATTTCTTCTTGCATTCTAATTTTAGAATTCCCCTTCCTCACAATAGTTTGTCCTTTTTTATCCCTGATATATCACACATGGATAGACAATAGGCACATCTTAATCCAGTTAGTAAAAAAATTCTGTTGCTGTAACATAAAAAAACAGGAAAACCCATTGGATGTGATTTGGCCAAAGTAAAGCACTTTAAGACCCAATTGACTACATGCATGCCTATCTCACTGAAGTTGATAGAAGTTGCTGTGTTTTGTCTGGATTGCTGTACCCAATGTTTTTAGACTTTCCCAGTTTTGTTGTTGTTCAGAAATGTCAGTTGTGTTAGACTCTAGCCACTAAAACCCATGCCATAGCAATATTACTTGTCCTTTCCAATAACTACTTGGGCCCACTGTCTAGCTTTCATTACCCATCACTTCAAGTAATGCTGTTTAACATTTAAGAAATGGCTGGCCAACCTTTTTAGGGCACTTTTGGATTTTTGAGAGCGACTGCTGTGGGCACCCCTCCCCCTCTAGTTGCTTCTCCGCCTCCTTCCCTTGAATCAGTTCCCTCCCCACCAAGAGACAGAACAAATGTGTGTGTATACACACTTTGCTGTTCAAAGAAACCTGAGTGAAAATGGGATACTCCTTCAGCTCTATATGCTTGTCAAGGGGGTTGCTGATCTCAATGAAGTCTTACTAACCAATTTTACTGCTGGTTTTATATTGTCAGAAATGTGGAAGCAGTTGTAAGGCATAGAATGGTGTTAGGGGAGAGAGGAGATGTTAACTGTGTGTTTCACAACTGAAGTAGTACACATGCCCATCTAAAGGGGAACCCTCATAAGATCATTAAGTCCAGGGTCTAAAATTACCTAACTGCACCAATGGCCTTGACCAAAGGTAGGGTTGTACCCGTGACTCCAACACTATTTCATTTTCTTTTAAAATTTAGATTTCTTTTTAGAAAGAGAGAGAAAAGAGTGAACAGATACAACATGAGATAGAGCTCATTTTAATAGCTGTGTAGAACAGAAAAATATATTTCGTTAGGTCTGGCTTCTCACCCATGTATGACAAGGTGTACCTGCAAAAACCTTCCTGTTTGCATACAACTATTACAAATATAGGAACCTCAACTTCCTTTGCATTTGGTTGTCCTAACAAAATAATGCCAAAATGAGCTTATTCAGGATTAATGGTGCACCTTTAAGATGGAAATGCTAAAAACTGCTAAGCTATGGGTTCCCTGTCATCCTGGCAGCTTGCCTATATGTCACCAGTTCAAGGCCATAACTTTCTTTTTTGGGGGGGGGGCGGAATCAAGGTGCTTGAGTTTAAGGGAATCTGTTCCCAATCAAATCTCAAAACTTTTAAATATTATGAAAGTTGTAACACCTTATTTTATAAAAACACAGTTTTTATATACCTTGAATATATATTTATATTCCTTGAAGGAAAAAAAACTCCAGCATTGCACCATTGTGCCAAATGAATATTCTTTACTAGATATGATGTAGGTACCATGACTTATTCAGCAAGGCTCATGGGTCAAAGCCTAAAATATCCCCCACTGTTGCTATTTGTGCTTATAACATTCCTGAAGGTCTTGTGCCTCTTCTATTCTTCCTTATCAGGCATAACAGATAAGAGCCTAATTGTTTTTTCCTATTTGTCGTCTCATACTGAAAAGGAGCCAAACTCTACCACAGGCCTTGGCCTAGCTTTCCTGTGCAATTAATATTAATAAGTTAAACAGATGGTTGGTAGTAAATATAGTCAATGTTTGCAAGACATTCCTGCTGATCTTCTTCCATGGCCATTTCCTCCCCATTAAAAAAAGGAAGAGCATTTCTTAGCAAGACTATAATGAAAGAAACAGATGAGACATAAAAGATGCTACATGGGCAATATTCAGTGCGTTATGGTCTTAATTGTCCAAAAACAGAAAGGTTTCAATGGGATTTGTTCCATGATAAAGATGCAGAGCAAGAAAAGTACGCAGGTTGATGACCTGGAGTTTTTTGATGAGATAGTCAACTTCCTTTGTTATAGTCTGCTCTGAGCAAAGAAAAAACAGGAAAGTTGGGGGAAGGTTAAGAAATTACTGTCCATAAAAGGAGAACTGCCTAAGATCTGTAGAGTGGAGTTTTGCATTGTTTAATGAAATGAGGAAATTAGTCACCTTCCTTGAGCTAAGTCTATGGAGAATTTGTCTTTCCTATGGTACGGCTTTCCCAAATGGCTGCAACAGATGCATTATATATTTATATGGTGGTATTGTTTGTCTAGCTGGATGAGACTGTCAAGGGAGAGTAGAATGAACATGTAGTGGTGGCAAACAAATCTAGAGCATTTCAGACTACTTATGGAATTATCCATAAGAGAAAATGGTTCCTTTATAACTTGAAAGCTGCACTATTGGAAGGAAGTATGTGATGCTGAACTCAGTGGCTCCCCTTTAATAAGCATACTTAAACTCATTGGGTTTAAACAGCCCATATTCAATTATGGATTTTTTTATCTAGGTAAACAATGAGTCAAAGAAAGTCCTCCTTTACTCCTCTATCCCTTTCAGACTCTGTGAATGCTGTACTTATTGTTATCAATCACTTTATTTATGGGCAAAGAAGAAAAAGTTTTGAACATGTTTAAGAGAAATTGCATTTCCTTCTCTCCTTCTGTAGGTGTTCATAGGGAACACCAACCCCACTGATGTTGCTTACAGACCATTTCCCAAGCCAATCCTGACCCGTTTTGTTCGCATCAAACCTGCAAGCTGGGAAACTGGGATATCACTAAGATTTGAAGTGTATGGCTGTAAAATTACAGGTAAGGATTAAGTTTTTGTTTTTTACCTTTTTTAAAAAAAACCCAGAATTTAGCGTTAACTATTTGTTTTGGGATGTGGGTGGCGCTGTGGGTTAAACCACAGAGCCTACGACTTGCCGATCAGAAGGTTGGCAGTTCAAATCCCCGCGACGGGGTGAGCACCCGTTGCTCGGTTCCTGCTCCTGCCAACCTAGCAGTTCAAAAGCACGTCAAAGTGCAAGTAGATAAATAGGTACCACTCCAGCAGGAAGGTAAACGGCATTTCCGTGTGCTGCTCTGGTTCGCCAGAAGCGGCTTAGTCATGCTGGCCACATGACCTGGAAGCTGTACGCCGGCTCCCTTGGCCAATAAAGTGAGATGAGCGTCGCAACCCCAGAGTCAGTCATGACTGGACCTAATGGTCAGGGGTCCCTTTACCTTTACCTATTTCTGTTTTATGAATATTTGCAGACGATGATATAAGTATAACCAGGTTGCAATCACAGAAGTAATCCCCATTAAAGACAGTGGGGTTTACTTCTGATGAAACATGCAAAATTCCTTAACTGCAATACAAATATTTGCAAACATGCTGAAGAAAACGACTCTAAAAATTAGCATTGTTTATTAGGTGCTCCAGTAGCCAACAAACAACATATAATATTTAAAAAGTAAAAGTAGTCATAAATGTTTACTAGGTAGCTGATAATGGTTCAGTGATGTTATCTAAACCATGGCTAAGCATGAACACACATGTCTGCAGATACTTACAGGTAAAATCTCACCTGCTTCCCTTGGACTTGTTGGTAAGCCAAGAACAAACCTTGGTTATAGGTTGTGGTTTCTCTGGAGCAAGACAGATCATTCAGGCATATCACTAAGCCAAACCATGGTTAGCTGTGAGTAGAGTAGCAGCAGCAGGACGAGGGAGAGGAGCAAAAGTAGCTGCAACTTTTGCAGTGAGGACCTGCACTCTCATTCACACTTTGGCTTAGTGTCAAATATGAGCCAAGCCTATGTATTTTAGCTAAGAGAAAGTGCCATCTGTTACTGGTACCATGCTATTTTTATTTTAATTATCCTTAGGATTTTAATAGATCTCTTTATATATATATTTATATATAGTTTTAATTGTATTAATGTTTAATTGGTTTTTAAGGATTGTTTCCCCCCCCCCCATGTTTTTAGCTGTCCCGATTTTATCTGTAAGCTTCATTGAGTCCCTGTCAGGGGAAAAGGCAGGGCAAAAATAAATACATAATAATAAGCAACCTCTTTTTAATTAAATATATTTAGATTCCCACGTTTCAACACCATCCTGTGTTTCAAGACAAGCACATTTTTCTGACTTGATTTTTATGATACCAAATGAAACATCATTTATGAGGGGAAAACAGAAGGAGAGAGAGATATGGCTAGAGGTGGTAAAAATCAATTTAAAACAATAATAATGATATTCTTTATCATTCCTATTATAATGAACTGTACAACAGCTATATTAATGGATACAGTTAAGAATACTGAAAATGATTCTTTGGTCGAATATAAAAGTTCACAATTAGAAGTTACTTTTTCCATTCAGAAATTAGATCTATCTCTGGAAAAGAAAAGGCTCTTCATGGGTTTTTGTGGTTTCCTGCAGGGAAGAATTTCTTCATGGTATTTTTTCTTCATTTTTCTCTGCATATTTTTTTAAGGAAGTAAAACTTTGATTGGTCAGAGAATTAAATTACATGCATTTGAGGTATTACAAAATGGATAGAATATTAAAGGACTATCCAGAACGGACCCTGCACTGAAACAGTACATATAGGGTATCTTGTGAAGTACAGATTTACATATATCCTTCAGATGTGGTGACTGGAGTGATAATTTAATAAAATGTAGTGAATAGTCTGATCCATCGCAGTTTGTCCATAATACAAGGGCAAAAAACTGGTTCATTTACCACTTATAAGTCCTGTATGTATATGTATACATTTTATTATTGTTATTGTTATTATTAAGATTATCCTTGCTCTGGCATGCTGGGTATGGTGTCTGGACTCATCACTGACTCTCAGATTACTGCATCAAATGAATTTGAGCGAAACTGGATCCCAGAAAATGTGCGTCTTATAACGAGCCGTGTTGGGTGGGCACTACCACCACCCACCTCTCACACATACTCAAAGGAGTGGCTTCAAATAGACCTCGGTGAAGAGAAGATAGTGCGAGGCATAATTGTCCAGGGAGGCAAACACAGAGAAAACAAGGTCTTCATGAGAAAGTTCAAGATTGGATACAGCAACAATGGATCGGACTGGAAATGGATTATGGATGCCAGCAAGAGGAAGGCCAAGGTGAGGTTATAATCAACATGTGGCAAGGAAGAGTAATGTGTAGCTCGGTGGTTGAGCACACTCTTTGAATGCTGAAGGTCCCCAGTTCAAACCCTAGCTTCTCCCATTAAAAATTATCAGGTAGCAGGTAATGGTGCAAACCCAATGGTCCAGTCCTAATTCCACTTTCCTGGAATAAGCCCATTGAATTCAACAGAACTAGCTCCTGAGGAGGGATTCAGAGTAAATTGGGATAGTTCACTTGGTAGAGAATGAGACTCTCGGGTTCATGGGTTCAAGCCCCACATTCTGCAAAAGATTTCTGAATTGCAGTGAGTTGGACTAGATTATTATTGTGGTTTCTTCCAACTCTACAGTTCTAGAATTCTATGAAATTAAATTTAGTTCACATTTAAAGGCAGACCTACCTAATTCACACTTCATAAAAACTGAAACACAGCAGTTTCTCAAAAATTGGAGTCTTCCAGATTTTGAAATTAAAAGAGAGTCTTTCAAAAAAAATGTGTATATTAGACAAAATTGTATGTAAAATGTTATAGTAAATAATAGCAATATACACACTCAAAAAACAAATGGTTTTCCAAACAAAAATATAGGGATATTGGACAATAAATAGCTGGTTCCAGTGAAAACGACTTGCTGCTAGATTTGTCAAGCTTAAATGAACATGAATGTCAGCCACTTGTACACGGGCTTGCATGTACAGATTCATCCCATATTTGTAAAGTCAGAGATTCTATTAAGCTGTCCACTTTTACAGCCAACCACCCTACCTGGATGACTGGCCTGTGGTCACTGAATGAGCTAAATGGCTAAGGGTGGATTTGAACCCTGATCTCCCAGGCCCCAGTCCAATACCCCAACCACTACACCACAATGGCTGTTATAAACAGGTGCAGCTATTTTCTTCCCCATTTCTCTTGTGAGTGAGTGCAAAACTGAGCCTGTTTTCAAATGGCCTTGATACTGCAAGTGTGAAGAGTAAATGAATCCCAACAATGAGATCTAACCACTTATTTTTGTTTTTAAAAAACACATGTTCTTTTGACATATTCTTACAAACCCTTGGGGAAGAAAATAGAGCACCATATGCTTTTGATGTGACATACCTTATGCTGCACAACCTTCTGGTTCTAAATTCAAGGCAGTTGCCATAACTGTCAAAGCCGGCAGCCTTTGACAAAAATGAATGCTGGCAAACACATTAAGTCCACTTAGAGTTTTCATTTCTAACAGTAAATAAGCTTCAGAGATTAGCACTTCCTTAAAAAAAAAAATCCCATATTGTACAACATGCATAATCCTACTAAAATATTCAACACATTTAATAATGTTTCTTTCGTGATGGAAAAATGTATTATAAAGGAATTTGATAAATTCCTAGGATTTAGGAGGCTGGTGGATTTTAAAACAGGACCAAGGTGTTTTGAAAACGTTAATCAAGCTTGACTGTATGCAATAGTAACCACTGATTAAAAGCAATAAATTAAAAGCAGCTCTGTTTCTTGAAATGAAACACAGTTTAATCACTGCCCTGTTGGAAGAAGGAAGCACTGTATGCTAGAGTGGGGGACCAACACATTTTGCAGCACCAAGAAACTCAGCTGCACAGATTATTCAATAATTTTTTATCCCACTTTCCTATAGAAGCTATTCAGATGAAGCAAGATAACAACAATGCAGTATAAAACAGCAAAAGAAACAAGCATATTGTAACATAAAACAATCAAGAAATGTTATGCCTGCATAAAAATATAAACAGACCAAATTCTATATACAGCATTCAATCAGCCACAAAGCTCCTGTTGCGAAAAGTGGCTCTTAAACAGACCTCCAGCAAGATCAAGACCAGCAAGGATCAAGCCAGACCCCTGGGAGGGCACCAATCTCCAATCTAGTGGAAGGGGGAAGCATCTCTCAAAGGACAGGCAGGCCAAACACCTGACAGTGGCCGACTCAGAACAGAGCCTGCTGAGGTTGATTATAATACTTCAGCAGGGAATATTAGCATGGGGAGGGAGGGGGATGAGATGAGCCCTGGGATCTCATGTAGCATCACAGAAAACTCTCTGTCATTCTGTAGCATCTATATTGATCTATATATATAAAATCTATCTGAACAGAACAGCTGCATGGAAGCAAGAGCATGTCCAGAACTCAGTTTTCCATGATTCTAGTGCATAGCACACAATGAGGGCTAAGAATCAAACCATTAGTTCTAGTAAAAGTCAAGGCACCACGCAGAGCATACACGCAACCCGTATTTTGTTTCTATTTGTCTCACAGTCCCTTCCACTTGCTTATCATTAGCTTACCCTTTCTTCTTCCAATTCCTTGCCACTATTGGTACAAATGTCTCAACCATCCCATTTCTGATAATCTGGAACTACCTTAAAAACCTTCTTTTGGAGGGCATCTCAGGAACCCACATTTTATTGGGGAAGAGCTGTAGCTCAGTGGTAGAACACCTCTTGCACTCAGAATGTCCCATGGCCACTACCACTCAAAATAGACCAACCTAGTGCCCTCCAGATGTTTTGGGCTACAGTTCCTTTCATCCCTGACCATTGGCCATGCTGATTGAGGGGTGGAAGTGGTTGTCCAGAATATCTGGAGAGCACTAGGTTGAGGAATGCTGGAGTAGACAATCCTGGGCTACATTGGACTAATGGTTCTGAATATCACTGTACACTTTCCTTTTTCCTGTTGAAAATGCATTTCTGTTTCCCTGAAGCAAATCAATAAACCTGGTAGTAGATGAAATAATAGTGTCTTTCCTCTCTTCACCCCATTCTGAAAAAGACTTGTGCATGTGAATGAACAGTCATAATTAAATCACAGATAGGTCTAGACTACACATATGACACAAGACAATGATTCAGTATAATTGGGATTCAAGGGACCATTAAATGTCTATTGAATTCTATGCCTGTGTGTCAGTACATTGTTCTGAAACCTTTTATAGAAAGTTTCCATTATTATATATTGCTATTTAAACGATAATTAAGTCTGGATCCCATAGCTAAAACTGCACTGTAAATAACATAGACCCACTCTCATTTAGCAGGGTGCTTTTATGATGCTTGAAACAAAATGCGACTGTAAAATAAATCCTAATAACTATGAATTAATTAGATACAAATTGCCACACCCTCCCAATCCTCTTTAATGAGATGTATTTACTGACTGCTCTGAGTACACTAATCATGTATAATAACAGTGAACTCTATGTACTTATCAGATATATATAATAGCAAAGTCAGCTCTTTGAATGCTACTCCTTAATGGCACCATCCACACACACAAAAAGAGATTTACCAGAATTCTCAGGGGAATTGCAAGGTTTGCAGAAGCACAGGGGGGGAAAATGGGGTATGTAAAAATAACAATGGGATAAAGAACCCCAAGCTGTCCCAATACGGTGTGAGTATAGTCAGTGGTGGTCCCAGAATGCCATCTTTTGGGAGGGCAAAACACAGAAAACTGAAGATGAGGGGGAATGAAAGGAATTTTCCTGGAAGAAGGCATAACTGATTGGCTGGAATCCAGAACAAAAGGACTACACACATTTTGTCGCAGGTCCCACTTGTTGATTCCTTTTCCTGTATATTCCTATTATCCAGGATGTGAAGAAAGAACAGGGTTTGGGAGATCTCTACCCCCCCCCAACCTCACACATACACTGCTTTCTGGGTTCCTCTGCTTTATCAGCTTCTGGGTCATCTAGGAGGAATGTCGTGCTCTATTTTGAGTGCTGTTTTCTCCCTAAAAGAATTTAGTATCTTGACAACTTGTTATCAAATATGGTGGGGGAAGAAGGAAGACTAAAGGCTGGGAATTCCCTAAAATGCCTCCATAATCTTCACACTGGATTCCAAAGGAGAGTGTAATTGTAATTGTGCTTTTTTTTCTCTGCGTCTCCGTGCATCTTTTCCTTCTAAGGAACCCGGGTATAAGTGGTTTTTACAGGACCAGAATTTAGAATTCTGCATAATGCTTTCAGGACAATAATTTTAAGAAGATCCCAACATCAGGTTTATGGGTCAGATATAAGTTACATTTTCCAACTTGTATATATTTTGTAATGTATGGAAAGCGGTGTGGTCATTTCTGCTGAGGGTACACAGTACAAGCAGTCACCAAGTTTGTGTACTTACATTGGAAGATTAACTTGCGCTGTCCATTCATGCTGGTTCCTATTTGGAGCTTCATCTTCATGTTGGAAAAAGTAGCATGCTAAATGGTGCCATAAGCCAGCCACATGGATACTGTTGTGTGTTGGGATTATAACGTATATAAGTCAATCAGCACATGGACCAGATTTATTGAGTGAAGACACTGCACTCCAACCACTGCCAGAAACATGTAGCACTGGACTGTGTAGTCCACACAACATCACGCCAATGCATAGTTAAGCCTTCCCATGGAAAACACCTCCAGACAGAAGCATTTCTGGTAAGGTGGCTTCCACATGGCTGCCAAAATATATGCAGTAGACAGGAGTGATCAAGGTAGAAATACAGCAAGGTTAAAAACAGGCTAGACGATTGAAACAGGAAAATATGGTTGACTTCCTAATTATGACATTTTCACCGGCTCATATAAAAGACTCATTTCATTTTCCACCTCTCTCCAAATTACATCGCACACAAAAGCAACATTGTACAAAGTCAAATGTTAATATTTTCTCGTTATATTATCCACTACAGTGTTCTGTTGTGGGAGACCTCACATCTGATGAAGGAAAGCCCACGAGCTGTTCTTCTCTATAACAAAAACAATGATTAGCAATCTGTAACATTCACCTTTGGAATTATTTCTGTCTTCACAATAACAAGAGCATGTGCATCCACAAGTTTGTTGGTTTTAAATAGCCACTTTTTGAAGAGGTATTGCGCAAATTAAGTGTGGCTTTAGACAATTTCTGTTCTGTCGAGATCTGTGTTATAGATATAACAGAACTGACTGGTGTCTAAATAAACTCGTTACCCAGTTTCTCATACATCCTCAAAATGTCCACCACATCTAAGTTAGCAAGCATGTCAGCCATTAGCCTTTCCTAAGATTAGTTTTAAAGAAATCTGTCTCATGGGCACTGCTTCTAAAGTTTAATTTGTACACTTACAATATAACTATAATTTGTGAGCCTCTGGGCAAGTGGAGAAAAGCACAGTTGAAGTTTCTCTCTTGAAGAGGTGTCTTATCATAGCTAAACAGTGCCAGAACTTAAACCACAGTGAATCCCTTCCTCCGAAGTCATCCATGTAAATTTCAGATGTGAGTCTCATTTAAAAGATGTCTCATTAAAAAAAAAAAAAATCTGCTTCTGTGCTAATCCTGACAGATTGATTTCTGGAAATGCTTTCACTTCTACCCCTTCCCATTTTTGAATGCAGAGTCAGCCACTTGATAAAATGTTTAGGATTTGGGCTACCTGTTGACTTTCTCAAATGCTAAAAGCATGAAAAATCTCAGCTGGCTAAAAATGGAATATCTCCTGTGGTTATTAAACAGCATTCCTGTGTGGTTTTGTATGTAGGTTTTTGAAGGCAACACAAACTATGACACCCCTGAACTCCGTACCTTTGAGCCTATAACAACCAGATTCATCCGTGTCTACCCTGAAAGAGCCACCCACAGTGGATTGGGACTGAGGATGGAACTATTGGGCTGCGAAATTGAAGGTAATTGCACAGCCTAAGATTAATGTTGCATTAATTATTATTCTTTTCCTACATACAGTCCTGCTTATGCTACTGCGGAGTGAGAAATGTTTGATCTCTTTCTTTTCCATTAGCTGTTATTGTTAATAGTATTGTGCTTTGCAACGGTAGTTAGGCTTTTAATTCCCTATCCTACCTTAGCATCCTTATAATCTTTGTTAGAGAAGATGTAACGCCGACGATCGCAACAGCAAAACAAGGGGGACAAATATTGATTTTGTCCTTTTTGCTCAAATTCACTGGGGCTTATTTCTCAGCAAACTTCTCAGGAACTGGCAGTTCTAATGTGAAGCAGCCATCGTGCAAATTGGAGCAGGGCAGCCTTTATTCCAGATTAGCTAGTCCAGAACTCATTTGCCTCTGGCTGTACCCATCACCTGCGTTTACCCTGACTACCACCAGCATGTGACACCCACCCCAACAGAATCCCCCAAGGGAATTAATTAATAGATCATTTTGCACATGATGCACAGTCCAAAAAAGGCCAAAACTCATGCAGATCCTCCATATCTTCCTCTAGTTCAAGGCATTTGGTCTTATTTGAAAACAGTATCAAGCTTTTCTCATTATACATAAAGGTTATAGAAATGTGTTTGTCATGACAACTCACTTGGGAAACTAAGGGGAGCAGAACTTCAGAAAAGCAATTTAATGTGACATGAAGACCTGCTTTTCAAAGGGGAAAATGCTTTTTTTAAAAAAATCCTTTTGCGTGACCCTCACTGGCTCTTTGTATGCTGACCAATATGTATGAATAATCGACAAGAAGACCGTCTAAGAGCAAGCAGCTTGTGTACACATTATCTATGAGGGGCCTAATTCTGAAGCTCCCCATGTAGATAGGGGCCTTCCGTTGGTCACATGGCGTTTCTTCTCCACCCACCAATTCAGAGTTTCATGTAAATAGTGGGGATACATAAAATGCCATCTACTGAAGAATAGGAAACCTCTTTCACACAGAGAACTCTGTAGGTACAACACATCCCACCTTCCACCCCCAAGTGAGTTCAGTTTCAGGTGGGGTCAGTTGTTTCCAAATCTGCATCTTGAAAGCATATTATTTGACTTGACAATATTATTCTTGGCCTTCAGCTTAGACAGTACAGTACAGACCGTGTTAAGGGCAGGATATGGGAAAATGATAAATAAAGAGATGTTTCCTGTATGAAATGAATGGTCTTTGTTCATCACAGAATCATGCTTGCGGGCTGAAATGCTAACAAGTCTCAGAGTATGTTTTAATCAAGCAATGTTGGCTTATTTATTTCAGTACCTACCTCTGTCCCAACCACTCCTGACAGCAACCTTGTGGATGAGTGTGATGATGACCAAGCAAACTGCCACAGCGGAACAGGTGATGACTTCCAGTTGACAGGTGCAGAAACCATCCACATTCCATTGCAACGCCATTTTTTTTCAGTCCAATCCCAGTTGCAATGTTTGCTTTGCCTCTATCACTCACAATAAGAAAGCATGACACATGCATGACATTTTTTGTTGGGCGAGCATTGCCACAGCTTACATATATTCATTTTTATGTGCATGACAATTAAAGGAACCTGGAGTGGGTCAGTCACTTGTCTTTTAACCAATGAAACCATTAATTAATTGATCCAATTCAGATCTGTTTTCCAAGATTTAAATCTTTGTTCCTTTTTGAGATAATGAAGTATGTATCTAATAAACATATGGTTCATTAAATAAAATCTAACATTCATTTCTGGGTTGTATGTGGCCTTAAGTACAGCAATGTATAAAGGTGGCATACAATTAACCAATTACAGCTTGCAAGCCTAATGAAAATCTAGGGTCTTTTAAATTTATTTGTATGATTTCCCCCAGGTGATATTTTAACACAGATGTAGACTAATCAGTTATCATTTAACTGTCCTTTTCCAAAGAGTAGTTGAATGGGTAAGTATAGAATCATAGAATCATAGAGTTGGAAGAGACCACAAGGGCCATCGAGTCCAACCCCCTGCCAAGCAGGAAACACCATCAGAGCACTCCTGACATATGGTTGTCAAGCCTCTGCTTAAAGACCTCCAAAGAAGGAGACTCCACCACACTCCTTGGCAGCAAATTCCACTGTCGAACAGCTCTTACTGTCAGGAAGTTCTTCCTAATGTTTAGGTGGAATCTTTTTTCTTGTAGTTTGGATCCATTGCTCCATGTCCGCTTCTCTGGAGCAGCAGAAAACAACCTTTCTCCCTCCCCTATGTGACATCCTTTTATATATTTGAACATGGCTATCATATCACCCCTTAACCTCCTCTTCTCCAGGCTAAACATGCCCAGCTCCCTTAGCCATTCCTCATAAGGCATCGTTTCCAGGCCTTTGACCATTTTGGTTGCCCTCCTCTGGACACGTTCCAGTTTGTCAGTGTCCTTCTTGAACTGTGGTGCCCAGAACTGGACACAGTACTCCAGGTGATGTCTGACCAGAGCAGAATACAGTGGCACTATTACTTCCCTTGATCTAGATGCTATACTCCTATTGATGCAGCCCAGAATTGCATTGGCTTTTTCAGCTGCCGCGTCACACTGTTGGCTCATGTCAAGTTTGTGGTCAACCAAGACTCCTAGATCCTTTTCACATGTACTGCTCTCAAGCCAGGTGTCATCCATCTTGTATTTGTGCCTCTCATTTTTTTTTTTGCCCAAGTGCAATACTTTACATTTCTCTCTGTTAAAATTCATCTTGTTTGTTTTTGCCCAGTTCTCTAATCTGTCAAGATCGTTTTGAAGTGTGATCCTGTCCTCTGGGGTGTTAGCCACCCCTCCCAGTTTGGTGTCATCTGCAAATTTGATCAGGATGCCCTTGAGTCCATCATCCAAGTCGTTGATAAAGATGTTGAATAAGTATAATCTTAGAGCTAAGGTGCATCTTGTCTGTGACAGAGTTTCATTACAACCTGGGGAGATTTCTGTCAGTTTCCATTTAGCAATGAGGTCATTTAGGACTGGGGGCAAGGAAAGTCTTCTATACCATTAGCATACACAATTTTGCCTGAACTGAAACTCAGTGGTGGTCTATCCTTCTTACTTCTTCAAAGTCACACCTAAGTCTGTACAGTACTGTTAAGCACAAGAAAGGAAAAAGAAGCTGTAGAGAGCAAAAGTCTCCCATGGGCTCACTTTTATGAAGACCAGAGTGTATCTGTTTCTTTTATATACCATAATTAGCTTGGCTTATGTAGCTGTTTGGAACTCTCTTCTCCCATAAGGCTATATGTCTGATCTGCTGGATAGAGCCTATGTTAGCCAGAGCTAGATACCTACGAATAAGTGGCCTCATTTCCCTCCTCCTACAAGTTACTGCATGATCGCTCCCTTATGAGCTGGAGGGCTAAACATTTATTGTTTCCTACATAGCAGTGCAGCTTGCATAGCTACGTTTCCAAGACAGTTAAAATCTGGCAGTGCATACTCGGAGGACTTTAGATAACCTTAGCCAGGTAGCAAACAGTTGTTTAGGGACTTGGGATGGGTTTTAGTTTCCCCTTTAGTCAGCAATTAAATGGTGGGGAGAGGGGGGAGACCCTACTAAAGCTAATGAAAAAAATACCTACGAAAGCAAATACACTCATTATTTAAGTGTTTGCCTCATTCTGAATCTCACGTTCTTCCCCCCTGAAAATAATTACTAAAAACAGTGTAGTCTTTCTATATATTATACACACACCCCACACAGTTGTAGTGCATGCTTTTCACATTACAGTTTCTCAGGCTGCCTTTGCTGCTTCTTATGTAAGTCAAGTGTAACAAAATACCCTTCAAAAAAGCTGCAAAAGTGCTTAGAAGTTCAGGAAGCCCTCAGCATTGAAAAACATCCCGCTGCCTCTTTCCTGGCCTTTCTGACTACAGAAGCCTGCACACAGCTTCAGTGCTACTAGATGGAAATTATGGCATTGAATAATATTCTGTAGGAGGCTTTTAAGATAAAGGACCATATATACCCCACCCCATGGGTACCACCGCCAAGTCCCAAAGCCACATCTCTCATCCATTCAACCCAAATCTAGATTTGCCATTAAGACAAACCAGTGGGGGCAAGAAGAAAAATGTATGAACAAGCTGGTTTCCAAACTTCCCATTGATCTTGCCTTTCTGTTATTTTTTTATTCCACTTCATTGAGTTGCTTTCCATCTGGTTTCAAGACATTAAGAGACAGGAAAAAACACTGGGCTGGTTCAACATCCCTCTTCCCCCCCAAAAAAACCAACCCTATTCCATATCTGGTATTTTCCTCTTGCAGAGGCATGCAATTACTCTCCACCTGACCCCTCTGCCTCTCAGGGCCAAAGCAGACATGTGTGTGTTTACTCACTAATTTGACTATAATGAAGAGGTCTACTTTTATCCCTAAATGGAGTGGGCCACAGACAGGAGTGCCCCATACCTTACCTCTCTACATTCTGCTGCTTTTATCTGCCCCCTCCCACCCAATGACACAGCTGGGGGGAGAGCCTTCAAGCAGCAAGACCTGGGTCAGTGTCTGGGGGCCAAACCTGTCATGGGCCTGGAGCTCAGATGGGCCCATCAGTGATCCTGCCAACCCCACCGCCGTCACTGCTTTGACCCCTGCTGCCATACGGGCCATTGTACAGCTCTACTGCTGATTGCTTCCACTGCCAGGCACTTTTGTATTCTGTACCCATCAGACCTAATGGTATATATGGAAGGAAGAGAGATCAAAACTCATAGCTCATAGCTCAATACTTTGTGACTAATGGTCCATCACATTTTAAAACCAGGATAATAAAGTCAATATTATTTTACGTTACTATTAAATTGATATTTTTATTATTATTACTTCTGTTACTATTATTAGAAATCTACAAGGAAAAGTAAACAAATCATTGCATTAATAAATCTAGTAAACTGATTGATTGATAGAAACCTAATCATTACATTAATAAATAAATCTGTGTGTAGTGCAATGCAAGTGGGTGAGTTTATGTGATAGAATACAGGCGCAAGCTTTAAAACAGTATTAGTCTAGGGCAGATGAGTATCTTTGTACATTTTTCTGCCTGCAAAGGGTTTGGGACCCACAAAGAGTGCTCCTCTTGCTTTTTTATTTCTTTAATATGGAGAGTTTACGACTCATGCTCCTAGGGTTCTATTAATTGCACACAACCCAGAAAACCTAATTGCCCAAGTGCATCAAAATAAACTTGCCTAAGTTGTATAATTGCAACTGCACTTTATGCTAATTGCTACTTTTACCAGGCCGATAAAAATTTTCAGTTAATAAAGGCAAACATTTGTAATGCATGCATATTTTGTCCTATATATATCCTGCATGTCTGACTTGTACCTTCACCACTCACTCTGTATCGCTCTTTCCTTGGCGTGAAAGTATTATAGCTTCATTAAACCTCATCACAATCATTATAGCACTTTAAATGTTTCCCTGCAGCGATAGGAGGAAGGCTTGGTTGATCATAATCAGTGGCTTATTACTTGATACATTTGGTCCTGACTTTTCTCTCCCTTTTTTCCAAAGCCTTTATCTATATGCTTAGAAGAACAAAAATACATTTATTACATGATAAACTAATCATGGACTTCAAGAATTTCACTAGGATGGTTAATTATACGAACAAGTTCTGGTGATAGGATACTGGTAAATTATCTAATTGTCCCTTGAACACTTATTTTTGGAAGAATTGAGTTAGAATACACAGCAACAACCATGAACCACTCTCTAATTGACCCATGTGGAATCATGTAAATATCTATTGCATGTGAAATGTCCACCTTGCAAGACCATCACTCACAACTGCACTTGTCATTTGCCTTCTGTTGTGATCTGTTGCTAAGGAAAGAGTGAGACATATTATGTTCCTAAGACTTTTCATGCCCCACAAATACACCCATGAAGCCGTTCGAAGGCATTGGCTCCTTGAGCAAATCCATGCAGGAAGTTACTGTGATTCTGAATTTGCTTGGGGCTTGTTTTTTGTATGGCATCCTACTCAACCAACAGGAAAACTGTCTGTGGACAAAATCGGCTCCCTCAGCCAGTAAATCGAGTAAACCCTCAGTCAGTAAACCCCAGAGTGGTCCACGACTGGACTTAACTGTCAGGGGTCCTTTACATTTCCAAGTAACATGTTTCCAAGTAACATAAATGAGTTCATGTCCATTGGACTTGCGATGTGGCCTTCTATAAATCACCCTCAGTCGCTTCCTCTGTAAAGAGGATCAGTTAGTTAAATGTGTATGTTTGTGTCCAAGATCATAAGTCTGAAGAAGTTTTTCAAGTATTATCCCTCTTGACAAAGAAAACCAAATCTTGAGTGTTTCGATTTTGGGGTTAATTTATGCACGAATGCTCACATAGCTAGATGCATAAGCAAGGAACTTTTCTAAGTTATTTACATATCTACTTTTTCTGTTCTATGTGACATATCATATGCAATTCCTTTTCAGGCAGTACCACAGCCGTGATAACAGAAAACCCAACAGCAGCTGACACTACAGTACAGCCAGGTATAATGTTTTTCTTTTCTTTTAAAAAAGTGTTTCCAGTTAAAATAGAGTGCATTTCACAATTGCTATCTTGTGCCAAAGACAGATATAATGAATTGCAGGACTCTCTGGCTTTCCATCCCTTCAAACTCTCTGAAGTATAAAGTAGCATCTGGTCTCCAAGCTCAGTACAGTAAATATTTTACTCCTTCCATCCACATGTATATGCAGCACAGAACTAGCTTCCCGTCTGTGTCGTTGCATGCCAAATGGTGACAATACTACCCAAAAATTCACAGGCCAAATTCACGCTGCACTTTCTGAGGTGAGGGGGTGTGTGAATGAATAAATAAATTGTATCTCTTCTGTGACAGAATATGTGTTTGCAAACTAAAAAGGAACAAAGGCCATAAATAACTGAGGAGGAGGCCATCCTATTTTTAGCTTCCACCATTCTGCAAAACCCGACCCAAAAAAGCAGTGTGTGTTCGTTTTTCCCCCACCACGGAGTTGGCAGTTTTACAATATTCTTTTCTAGCAAGAATCCTTGAAAAGAGTTGTGCAAAGTGCTACGATAAACTTGGGCAGAGAGGAGAGAAGCTGTTAGTGGCAGCTGGTCCTTTCTCCCCCTCAATCAATACAATAGCTAATAGCTTTTTGAAAAGCTCTTAATTTGCAGTTACATGGGGCTTCATAGTAGGAGTTCTGGCCATTTTTAATATCCTGTATGGCTTGAAAGGAGAGAAAGAAAGAGCATTTCCCCAAAGTTCTCCAACAGTGATCAGCACCAATGTTAATTTTGTTGTTGTTAATAATTGTAAAGATGGGAACTGGTCACTCCTCGGTTACTCACATTTCCTTTATTAGACTGCAGTCAGGCACAGTCTCCAAAGTAATTTATTAGCAGGGTGTGTATGTGTGTGTAAGTATTTCCACTACAACATGACACTGGGGGCTTTGCTACAAGCAAAACATAAATGTGTTAACAGCATTCATGCTTCCTTAAAGACAACTGTGTTTCAGGCCTGATTAGCCAAAAGAGAAGGTGGTTAATTGCAAGGTTGTGTCTCTTAACCTTTGGATTTCCATGTCATGAAGGTGAACACTTTCCCCAGCTCCAAACTGTTTTCTTCCTCCCAAGATTGTTCAGTCAGCATAGGCTATTGTGAGCAACATCCTGCCCTCTTATTTCTTGAGACAAACACATTTGTATCTGTGCTTTTGCAGATATTGTATTGATGGGACAGACATTATATTGGCAGTTACATTACTAGATGGTTTGATTACTTTCAAGTACGTGTGCATTCTGACATTTATAGGAAAGTCCTGAAAGTATCTTTTATATAAGCTTCCAATTTAAACAAAAAGATGGGCTCTCTCACATTTCCTAGGTCTCATTTTATTTCCCAAATGATCCCACTACCACCTTCCCTGCGCAGTTTAAGGAAGCAAGAACTAAAGTTGCAGAACTAATTTATTACTAGGGAATGCATGCAGTGTCCAGTGCTTGCATTCGGGGACAAATGGAAAACCAAACTGAATGGTCCCCATTTAGCTCAATTTCCATTTGTCTCAAAATGTCCGCTCAGGGGATATGAATGGACACCAATGGGAGTCTCACTCAAGACTCACATTCCTGCCCGTTTTTGAAGGAAGGGAAAATGCGAGGGCAAGGAAGCACATCCTGCAAGCGTTAGCTGAATGCCACCCCTTGCAATAAGTCATGGGCCTGTTCAGCACTGTGGGGTAGATGCCAGAGCTACACTCCATTCAAGCGTCCATTCATGCAAGAATTGCAAACTCCCTGCATGCCAAGTTCAAGCTCTTTCTTGCGATTCAGCAAAGTACATGACATTGAGACATCAAAGTGGTGGAGGCTTGAGAAGTGTAGGCTGGAGGAATGAGCTGAATTCCTTCAGGAACCTGCAAAAGCAACATGGAAGAAGAAAACTTACAAAGTGCTTGGGCAGAAATGTTCTGATCCTTTTGCATGTGTACCCTGAGAATCGAGTCTCACTGAGGGCAATCAGGCTTACTCCCAATTAAGCAAACATTAGGAGTGCAGCTGTAAACCTTCTAAGGACACCGCATATATTTTTCCAGGTGTCCGTTGTCACGCTGCAGCAGCTCCTTGCTCTAATCAATGTTCTTCACACTACTGTAAACATTTAAAAAGTAACATTTGCAGGGGCACAGATAAAATTGCCCTGTCAAGGCACTGAGCTGCTGCTGCTGCTACTGCTGCCAGTTGGCGACAATTGGTGACAGTTAGTGGCCTCCATGTGAGAGCCATAATGTGCAAGCCACCCCTTTGTCAAGAGCTCCCAACTGCTAAAAGTCCATGCCCAAATTAAAAGTTGCATAGAGTGTTTCGAAATTATTCTCTTTATTCAAATGTTCACCTTCTTGTAAATGGCGTTGGGTTATAGCTAGCATTGGTCTTGCCCAGAGAAGGCACACTGAAATTAATGAGCATGGCTAACAGGCCCACTGATTTCAGTGGCTCTGCTCTGAGTAGTGCTTCATTTGATACAACCCTTTGTGTCTCCAAAGTGGATATTTGATTGGTGGCATCCCATCCCTTCTTGCTTAAAACAGATGAGTGCAAAAAAAAAAAAAAAACCACGAGAGGGGACCCTGTGTAGACCAAGATAGACAAATGGTATTGCACAGAATTTGTCCAACTGCTTCTTCATGTGGAGTATTAATGATTCCAGCCAAGAGCAAGATGTGGCCAAGAAACGCAGCTGTTGGCTACTCTCACAGGCCAGATTTGTTTTAATTACATAATGCCATGTACCTCTATGCTTGTTAAAGAGTCATATGGAGATTTTGCTACACATCACCCATTAACTCTAATTCAAACAGCTTGTTAGGCAACTAGTGCCACCGTATTTGCTGTTTTTCTCTGTACCTCTGGCAAACTGAAAATGTAGGAATTTGTAGGGGGGGGGTTCTGAGCAAAGCAAGACCGGTCCTGCACTTCTGGTTCTGTTGACTCAAGGCAGTAGCTCGACTGCTAAGTCATTTTCAGATGCCAGCCCTGAAAGCCTAGCCAAGACATTCAGGGGCTTATTTCAAGTGCTCTACATATAATGGAATCATTTGGAATATTGCAAACCAGCAAGCTTGTACTCACTTGAATTGGCATTTGCCTGCAATATATTTGCCTCATCACTTGGCCATCTTTTAAATTGCCTAACTGGGCATTTTAGACATCTGCTGCTTTCGTGCGTGTGTGTTTCATGAGAACATCTGCACTAAAATCACAAATGGGCAATTGTAAATTAGCATCAATTAATTGAAATAGTATGTTCAATTAAGGTTTGTGAGCAATGAGGACTGCTACCTGAGTTACAATGGAATATTTGAATTATTGTGCAGTTCAACAGGCAGAAAACAAATTTAGCTGGCATGAATTCCTTCATATTGCATACCTGACCCACACCTATTCTGTAATGTTAGTGTGCAATATTTTTCAGGCCCACAAGGGCCCATATTTAACCCAATTCTGCAAGTTGCCACTTACATTGGGGGTTTCTTCTCCTCCTTCTCATTTCAAAAAATTAAATGCAATTGATGCAACCTACCAGGTGTGGGTCACAGTCCATCCGGTGAAATCTGATGCAGTATGTTTTCATTATCACAAGAATGCTGATGGTGTAGGGTTGCCCTGCATTACCTCATTCCTGGTGAAAGAGAATTGAATTGTTGCACTATCAATCTTCCTAGTTGAGCTTGAAACATCATCAGTCACAACAGCAAGACAATATTTCAAACATGAGTTCATGTTTGAGATTATGGGAGTTTCTTTTCATTCTTTTGCTAATTAGGGATAGGTTTTTTTTAAAGTTGGATGATGTCTTTAGATATTGACCTTCTTAATGTTACCTGGTTGAGAAAGAGAGGAGGGTTATTAATTTAGGAGTTGTCCATGGTCAAGTGGGCATTTTCTCCCAACAATGAAAGTATATTACCTATTTTGAAACTTTTTTCTGAAAATCCCAAAAAACAAAAACAAAAAAGGATTCAGTTGTGCGGAATTTGTTTTTACATTAAAGTTTCAGGCTCCATTGAAAGATAACAAACTATTTCATGTAAGACTACTAGGCAGAACTAGACAAAATCTGGAAACAAGATATGATCTCATCCAGACCAAAATAAGCTACATAATACCAGACTTCCCTTGTTTTACAGGGAGCTTCTTTTGAAGCCTATTTTGTATTTAGTTGGCTGTGGGCCACATTTGTCTCTCATCCTTTCCAAATGTATTCATTTAAATGCTGCCATCTTGTGGGCCAATTAAAGTGCACGCAAAATTTTTTTGATTTATTTACTTATGCTCATTGTTACCACCTACAATATACTGTATGATTTGCAAAAGTAGAAAATAAGCCCCATCCCCACTAATTCCCCTGGCACACCACCCACTATTCCACCACGCAGCACAAAACCTCCACGTAAAAATCTGGCAAGCCAAAAACTTATACCGCCTAGCAGACTTCTACAAAAAAACCACCCATATCAACACAAGAAATACAAAACAAACTAGGGGGCACCCAAATGCCCCGGCTAACACACCACCAATTACATGCCCTCTTAAATAATCCAGTAGTAAAATCAGCAGCAACTAAGCCCTTGACAACCTTTGAAAACCTCCTCCTAACAACAAAGAGACGCCCGTACTTGTGAAAGTTCCTCACACATTTTAGAATGCTAATTTTCCAGGGTTCTAAAACACACAGAGAACCCCTATGAGTGCAGGAATCTCCCCATTGCAGACAGTCACCAACCACAAGTTGAGGGACATCTGAAATGGTAAAACAGTGTTGGTCCCAGCACGCTTCTCCTTGCTGCCACCTTCACATACTTCCTTGACACCTCATTACAATGCTTGAAGATGGCTACAGACCACATCTGCATTTAGGTGCACATCTGGATACAAATCTAGAATCTGGAATGCATGGATCTTCTTATCTGCGTTGTGGTGCAAAAAATAGCATTCTGAAATCAAAACATAAATCATTCTTCTAACACTGAGAATAGTCTTTCTGGAATGCTGAGAAACTCTTGAAGCACATGCTCAGGAAGCAGATGGAGGAAACAGATTATTTAAATGTAGAGCAAGAATTGATGCATTGTGGATACCTTTCTGTGGTTGCCTGGTACAAATAGGATATGAAGTCCATCAAGAAATTCTCTTAATAGTGTTTTCACATGTAGAGCATTCCCTGATATTGGAAGAAACTGGACAAGATTGCTCTTATGCAAATCTCTCTGTGCACAATGGAGCTCCCATTGCCAGATTGAAACAACAGAATGAATTTGAGAAGGAAGTGACATTTGTTAAACATTGGGGGGGTGCTTTCCATTTGGACACTGTGTGTTAAAGTCTAAATTATAAATGGTGTTCTTTGTTGTCCATTTGTGATTTATTATGGACGTTGGCAGATCTATTGATGATATCATGATATCATTGCTTACCTGTGTCCCTGGCTTACCAAGTAGTAGCAACAGGCAGTTAACAACCCACCACTTTTGTGTTCCCACAGTGGCCTTGACTGCTGCTAGTTTGGAACATTGTGGGAACTTCAAAATGGCAGGCAGCTCAGAGATGGCTACTGCAGGCTATGACAATGCTCCTGCTGTTCACTGTCCTCCACTGTCCGGTGGAGGAGACCACGGGTGTAAGAGGGGACCCAATACTAGAGGGCACATTGCCATGCAGCCCTCACATCTGGCACCAGCCTTTTCATTGTCCTTTCTTTTCTGGTTTCTTCCAAGTCATACTTTGCTGTTACATCTAAAGCAGCAAACTGTAGCTTGCCCTTGCCCTACAACAAGGGTTGTAAATCATGATTTGAGCTGCATTCCAGCCTTGCTCACATAGCATAACACCATGATTTGGTGTTACATGTGAACCAAACCATCACCCTCTAACCATTTTCAGCAAATGGTGCAAGAGCCAGATGAACATTGCCTAAAAATGTTGGGCAGACATTGACAGAGCATTAGGGATGGGTGTTCTATTTGTGGGGAGGGGCATAAGAGAAAAATGTGCTGTTATTAACTTACCAGCGTAAGTAATTCTTTCTCTCTCTCTTCCTCCCATTCCTTCCTCCATTGCTGAAGAACTCCCAGCATATGGTTTCAACTGTGGTTTTGGCTACAGTTCTCAGAAGACAATCTGCCGTTGGGAGCATGACAGCCAACTGGACCTGCGGTGGGCAGTGGTCGCCAGCAAACCAGGACCCATTCAGGACCACACAGGTAAAGTAGGGTTCACAGCTGAACTAGCAGTGGCGGGAGAAAGAGAGCACTGTGTTCAAAATCAAAAGGCCTTCCAGGGAACGGTATTTCAGGTTACTGAATTTCACACCGACAACAACAAAAAAGAACTGTGCTCTTTTAGGTTCCTTCCTAGGATTATGGTCAAATTGAACTGAATGTGCTACAGCTATTCCAGAGCCTTTTGTCTCCTGTATGATTTTCAAGAATACCTGGATCAAGCTATATATGTTACAAATATATCTAGAAGTCCCTTAGCAGCACCTCAAGCCATCTCATGCTTGATACTTGATACCTTCCAAATGTAATAAGCAATGGGGCATTTTGTGACCCACGTGTGCCTCAATTATTGGTCTCCTTTTCATCTATGCAAATGTCAAATGTGCTGGCTGTGACCCCCCTCCTCCCATCTCCATTTTCTGCAGCCCCTCTCCCTCCCTCTTTTTACTTAATGAGAATGACAAGGAAATTAGACAAAATTGGGCTCCTTAAATTTAGAGACGCTTTCAATTGAATCCTAAGACAAGTACATTTAGTTTTATGGGGCAGAAGGGGGGGAAACTTATAATACTTTGACTATAAATGGTACTGTACAAATAAATGGCATCAAATTAAGCAAAAGGCAGTTATCTGAAACGAAGGCTGCAATAATGGGGAAAAATTGATGCAAAGTAAAATGAAATGACTTAGTGAGATCTGACATTGAAGGGAGGTTAAAAGCCATGTTAGCCATGGACTGACAAAATCTAAAAGGCATGCATAAGTTGAGCACTAATTAAGACAAAGTAGGCAGAGTTCCTGACCCAGAGCTGCAATAATATTCTTGAAATGAAAAATATTTGAACTTTGCCATCAGTGTCTGGAGGCAAGCACAACTTGTCCTCTCATTGAAAGGTTGTGGAAAAAAATGATACTCCTTAAATGTGGTTTTGTTATCATCAGGTTTTCGAGTTTCAGGTGCCTTTTGCATTCCAGCGCTGTAATCTGGAAACGTTTTCACAGAAACATCACAGTTCTGGTTTCTTCTTTTCTGCAAAAAAAAAAAATCACAGTTCTGGTTTCTTCTTTTCTGTCTTGCCAGTTTGTAAAAGGCTCTGTGCCACACACCACAGCTGCTTTCTATATTTTACACAGAGAAGCGGAGCTATCAATGCATTGGGGGGGGGGATTTTAATCTAATAAATTAACTGCAAGATCACTGTAGGGAATGATTCCAGAACTGCAAGCAGGAATGCTGAATGGCACAAGTGTTTGGGATCAGGGTACAAGATGTCTTGAATTCCTTCGGAAAATCCATGTTTCACATATGTTTTTCTGCCATCTTGCTTCCGTTAAGTATAACCGGGCCAAAATGTGCTTGAACGAGTTGCTAAGGCTGCCATTTTGTTTCCTTTTGTTTGTTTGTTTAATTTATACCCTGCCATTCCTCCAGTGAGTTCAAGGCAGTGTACATAGTCTTCCTCACCCCCGTTACATCTTCACAACAACCCTGTGAGGTAGGTTATGGTGAGAGTTGGTGACCAGCCCAAGATTTCTCAGTGTATTTGATGGCTGAGGAGAGATGTGAAAAGTGTAGCCTCCTATGGTCCTACACCACACAGGGTCTCTCTTTACAAACTCAAAACTATACCGCCTCCTCCCACCAATTCCTTCTCTCGTCCTGCCTGTTATTGACCCTCACTAGCTGCACCAAGCAAGAATCCACCACAGACAGGCAGAAATAATAAAGAAATAAGTTCCTCTCAACTGTCAGAGCCTCCACTACAACCAGCTGGAAAAGCTCATCCTCCGGTCGAGTCCTTCGGAATCGCCTCCGACGATGATTAATGACCTGAGCTTCTGATAAGGCTGCAGGCACGTTCCCTCATTACGCAGAGTATCCAGCAGCAGGGAAGGACGAGAAATATAAGCTACATTGCAAAGAGTTTTATTTCTCGCTACGCAGACAGAAAAGAAATATACATGCTCTCTCTGTGAAAGGCAGAGAGCAACTGGAAAACAAAGGAACAGGAAACCAGTAAACATCACATTCGTCTCCTGTCTTCCGTGAGACTTCCAACAGTCTGGAATGTCTGGAATGCAAAACAGAGTCTTGTGACTCCAAGCACTGCACAGTGGCACAAACAGAAACCTAACATCAACTGGGGCTTGTTTTGCTAAGCAAACTCACAGCCTCCTTCTGTGGCTCCATGGTCCCTCCAGCTTATCCTGCCTATTTATGCATAGTGTCCCATCGAGACTCTCGTCCTTTCTGCCAACACCATCTTTTCAAAACATGTTGCCCTCCAGGCATATTGGACTGCAACTCCCATCATCCCTGGCCATTGTTCACATTGACCAGGAACTGATGAGAGTTGTAGTCCAAAGGGCAACAGGTTGGGGAAGGCTGGTCCACACCATCACCTGAATGATCCACAGTGCCACATGTTCTCTTTTATGGAACAGGAATACAGATGAAGGAACAACCTTGACTTACTTGAAAGGAATCGATGCAGCCAGAGGCGAGAGCACAGGGTAACCTGCAAGACACTTCCATTGCAAATCTATTTTTCTAAAAAGGCTAGATTAGTTTTGGAATACTTGAGGTTCATCAGGCTTAAGGGAACCAAAAGCGGGCCATTATTTCTAATGCAGTATGTTTGTCACAGCAGGAGATGGCAATTTCATTTACTCACAAGCTGATGAAAACCAGAAAGGCAAAGTTGCACGGCTCATCAGCCCCATCATCAACCCGCAGAACTCTGCAGTCTGCATGACGTTCTGGTATCATATGCTGGGCGAACAAGTTGGCACACTGAGGATCAAGCTGCGGTACCAGACGCATAGAGAGTATGATCAGGTCTTGTGGATGCTGGCTGGAAATCAGGGAAACAGCTGGAAAGAAGGCCGGGTCCTGCTCCATAAGTCTGCAAAGCATTATCAGGTAGGCAAATAAATACAGGCACAAATGTCCCAAACTTTTGGCTTGAGGATAGTGGGTGTGGCTGGGGAGGCAATGTAACCTGGAGTGAGTCCTGAGAGCCACAGAGAAAGGGCAGGAGAGCCCATGATTTGAGTTCTCCACCCCTGAATTAAAATTATCTCAAAATGGGAAAGACTTCTCTCAGCAGAAGACCTTGAAGAGCCATTGCAGTCAGTGCTGCTCTGACTCAGTATAGGCAGGTTCACGTGTTCATCAAGCCAGGGCCAAGCACCTGCTGCATTTGTGCCCTGATCTATTATGGGCATTCAGAGTTTGCAGTCTGTATCCCGTGGCAGACAGTTGAGTGCAATTGTGATGTTAAACTTTTAAAATGTCACCTTGTTTCTTCTGGAACAAGGATTGTTTCTCACTCCAACTTCTCAGTTTCATTATCTTAAAATGTTACATAACCACCTTCCAGCCACGCTTCCATATTGTAAAACAGGATGAAAGTACAGTGGTACCTCGGGTTACATACACTTCAGGTTACATATGCTTCAGGTTACAGACTCCACTAACCCAGAAATAGTACCTTGGGTTAAGAACTTTGCTTCAGGATGAGAACAGAATTTGTGCTCCGGCGGCACAGCAGCAGCAGGAGGCCCCATTAGCTAAAGTGGTGCTTCAGGTTAAGAACATTTTCAGGTTAAGAACGGACCTCCGGAACGAATTAAGTACTTAACCCGAGGTACCACTGTACACAAATATAATAACAATACAAATAGACAGTACAAAGCTGCTGCAGCTAGAACAACTATTAAACTTTGAAAGTGTGGAAGAATTCTTAAAATAGATTCTTTCCCTGGCACTAAAAAGGTAGCAAAGTTTGTAGCAGCCAAGCCTCCTGAGAGAGCGAATTCCACAACTCCTTCACTACCTCTATTGTTGCTAATTCATAACTCCAGAAAAGCTGAGAAACCTATGATATATCTTCAGCCTTGATAGGTAGACACACAAATCATATGACTCTGTACTCTTCAGTGGCATGTTGGCCTAAGGACTGGTTAAGGATTCTGCTTCTAGCTATTAACTGTAAACAAACAAACAAGTCATTTAATTTTTCCAGGTGATGGTAGAAGGAGAAATTGGAATAGGAAATGGAGGAATTGCGGTGGATGACATTAACTTTGACAACCACATAGCACCTGAGGAATGCCGAAGTGAGTATAATCTGACAGGAGCTACCAGACAACTCATTCAGAGCACTATTAATTCTGATAATGGCAGCTTTGTAAATAGATACAGGATCCTGCCTCTATGTAGTAAATTCTTTATAATTATTTTTCTGACCTCAGTGTTGCTGCAGCTTACCTGGGCAGGGCATGGGATGCAGGTGGCGCTGTGGGTTAAACCACAGAACCTAGGACTTGCCAATCAGAAGGTTGGCGGTTCGAATCCCCGCAACGGGGTGAGCTCCCGTTGCTCGGTCCCTGCTCCTGCCAACCTAGCAGTTCGAAAGCATGTCAAAGTGCAAGTAGATAAATAGGTACCGCTGTGGCGGGAAGGTAAACAGAGTTTCCGTGCGCTGCTCTGGCTCATCAGAAGCGGCTTAGTCATGCTGGCCACATGACCTGGAAGCTGTACGCCAGCTCCCTCAGCCAATAAAGCAAGATGAGCGCTGCAACCCCAGAGTCGGTCACGACTGGACCTAATGGTCAGGGGTCCCTTTACCTGGGCAGGGCAAGTGTGGGGCAGAGGAGCAGTAATGAAGTTGGGGCTAGGACTACACATGGGCATGAGCATCCATGCACCCTCAACATTGCTGTCTCCTTGCTCCACCTCAGTCCAGGTAAACTGCAGTAACACCCATGTCAGGAGGCTGGCTGCTCCCCAACGCACAGGCTGCTACTGGTAACAAATAGTTTTGTAATGAGTTTTTGGAGGCATATCAGAAGTAGATTTGACGGCAGCTGCCTCATGGCTTCAAATGGAGCTTGTGTTGAAAAGCAGTGCTTGGGGAGGATATTTCCCCCAGAAAAGCAGCAGGTGGGGGGAAAGTGCTGCTTCCCACCAGCAACACAACCCATTCCCTCCCATCACTTTCCAGCTCGAAGACCAGAAATAAGCTTGTTAGAGGGGGAAATAGCCTTGGGAAGGGAATGCAGTGGAGAAGTGGTTGGCAAGTGAAGGATTTAGCACCCCTCCCATCTGCTATTTTTCTGCTTGAAATCATCCCCATCCTCCGTTTATACTATTTATAGCTATTTATAGCTATTACAGCTGTAGACTCCAATCCAGTTCAGCCCTTGGTGGGTGATCTTCTGAATGCATCACAATAACCACTCACATGAAGAAGCTGGTTATTTATAAGAGAGTTGCTCCCTAGGAGTCTAGAAGCTGACCTCCTAGTTAACCTCACACGCTCCTTGTCATTTAGGTGGGTTATTCCTAGATGGGATTGTGGTCGAAGGATTTATATTTCACAGTTCATACAACACACCCAAAATCCCTTGCTTGCGCTCTGCAGCCAGCAAAACTCTTTCTTGACGCTAAGGGCTGCTTGTATATGATTAAGTGTTTTACAGCACCGGGCTCCAAGATTATAAATACAATGAATGAAACATGCTAATTTTGCCTACTGATTTTCATTTTCCAGAGACAGAAGACCCCTGCTGATAACTCTCAAACTGTGCCAAGTTGGGGCAGTGGGAGGGTGTGTTTTTTTAACCTTCCCCTCCCCCCCTTAGCTAATTTTGGGAGACCAGTGTAATGAACAGCTCTGTCAAGCTGACATAATCATGCTCTAAGGCAGGAGGAAAATCCTCAATACCATTATTGCCAGCATGATAGCCAATCAGTATTTGTCACCCTAATAATCAATGTCAATTCTCTTTCCTTCGCCAGAATCAAACGACGCAGGGAGCAAGAAAGCCAAAGTAGAGCCAGATATTAATCAAACAGGTACAGGGTTTAAAATAACGATTTTATTGCCATGTGAATCTTGGCAGCCTATTAATTGATTTTAATCGCCATTCTAGTAAGATCTCTTCTGTGTATTATGTGCAGGGTTTGATTGTGTACACAGCCCTTGCTTCATTTTTACATGAGTTTTTAAAATGTACAAAATCCCCTTGAAAGCTGTTAAGCCTGGGACAGACGGTAGCAGACAATAGTTGTTCATAGAATCAGAGAAATGTAGAGTTTGAAGTATACCCAGGGGTCATCTAGTCCAACCCCCTGCAATGCAGGAATCGCGGCTAAAGAATCCCTGACAGATGGCCTTGCAACCTCTGTTTAAAATAGAATCATATAACTGTAGAGTTGGAAGCTGTTGTTGTTTTTCAGGACATGGCAGGTGGTGTGAGAGAGGGATCGTTACCAGTAGTCTAGGAGCTAACAATCATCATGATGGCAGTAATCAGCAAAATAACATAAATAAAAGGCATAATAAATATGGTAGATACTGAATTATGCCCAGGCTGCTTTGCTGAGAAGTGTGTCTAAACAGTGTTGTTTTTAGGTGATAGCTAAAGTGATACCTCAGGTTAAGAACAGTTTCAGATTAAGAACGGACCTCCAGAACAAATTAAGTTCTTAACCCGAGGTACCACTGTATATACATTATTTACACAATGGATCCCGTGTGATTGGCTGATTCAACTCCCCTTCTGGAGCCTGACTGGACTGTTCCTGCAGGCCAATCAGGTTGCTGAGTCACTTCCTCCAGGAGCCGGATTGGGCGGCTCCTGCAGACCAATCAGGTTGCTGCCTTCTAGGATCCTACCTGCCTATTGTTCTAGGATCCACGCTCAGTACATAACATGGTCCTCTAGATATCCAAATCCAAAACTGTTTTGAAACCAGCACTAGAACTGGGCCCAGAATTAAGTTAAAACACATTGAACACACCCATCCATAAAAACAGAACAAAACAACCCCCATCTCAAATGTATCAAGCTCCATCTTCTGTCACTGAACACACACCATTCACATCCTCACACCAGTCTTTCATTCATTCACTCCCTCAGCTTTAGATGCCCGAGTCACATCCTCACTGTTGCTCTTTGTTCCCCTGCAGGTTTTACTCCTGATTATCATGAGAACGGGGAGACTTTCAACGACAACATCTCCAGAAAGCCAGGAAACGTGCTGAAGACTCTTGACCCCATTCTAATCACCATCATAGCCATGAGTGCACTGGGCGTGCTTTTGGGGGCGATCTGCGGTGTCATTCTGTACTGCGCTTGTTGGCACAATGGGATGTCAGACAGGAACTTGTCTGCCCTGGAGAACTACAATTTCGAACTGGTGGATGGTGTGAAATTGAAAAAAGACAAACTGAACGCACAGAATACTTACTCAGAGGCATGAAGATGTAGGAGCAGCTGAAGAAGTTTTAGAGAATTGAGGCAGAAGAACATGTAACCAGCTTAAGGCTGGGGAACTGTGGATCTTCTATTACTGTACAGCCTGGAAACTGCGTTGGGAACGCTGAGCCAAGCTTTTCTCAGGAGCTTCAGTGAGTGTAACAGATATCCTAAAACTTGGACAACAATCTGTGTTAAACAATCTGAATCATGTACAGTCTACTTCTGTTTCTGTTTTAATTTGAAATAATCAAATGCTGGTGTTGAGACCAAGTATGATTGACTTAAGAAGGGATGTTTTGTTTTGCTTTCCTTTTGCCTTCCCTCCCCGCCTCCCTCTTGGTTTGTTTCCTTCCTCCTTCCAGCCCCCTCTGCAACTTTTGATGAGCAAGTTTTACTTTTTACTGTGCAAAAATCCAAGATGCTGTCACAAAGTGTATTCCGGTGGGGGGTCCTTTAGATGGACACGCTCTCTGTAGCTCAGTGCCCAGAAGAAGACGAAAACATTTGGGAGCAACAGCAACTTGGTGGATTCCTGAACCTGTATTTGTGTATAATTGCTTGTGTTGTGCATAGGCAACGGAGGGTTAGGGGTGCTTTTGAAACAAAACAAAAGTACTGGTAGCATCAGTACTGGTCTAGTGTGTCAGCTCTGTTTACCAAGCAATACAGTCAGAATTTTATTGATGTTTCTCAGTGTTGTGCTAAACTTTGTGCTTGTGAATTCCATGCAAGAAACATGTGCCATCACCCAGAAACAACCGGCGAACCAAGTGTACTGCCTAACACTGTAACAAAAACAAAGCAAAAGTCCTTGGCACTGGCTAGTGTGTGTCCTCTCAAGTGCCTTTTTGTTTGTACTGCTTCTCATTGTGTTATCATCAACTCCAGCTTTGTCTCTCTCTCTCTCCAGTTAAAAGTCCTTGTCCTTATTACTTACCCTAAGGGCTCACTGACTAACGAGAAAGTATATTTTAGTGTAAGTAAACCTTGGGGAGGCAAGGGCTTAAGGAAACGGGACAACCTGGTGGCTTGATTCTTCCATTTCCTTGTATTTCAGTTTCATGTCTCTGGACCATTTTTGTACAAAGCTGCAATATCTCCTGCCTTCCTCCTCCTTTTACGGTTCTTTCATATAGAATGTATTTTCAAATATAAGCGATCTCTCTCTTGCTCTCTCCTCCTCTTTGTCTCTACGTAGATTGTTGCATAAGCATTTGCCATTGCCAAGGAAAGGGAAATGCAGCTTTAATTTGCTGGTAATGGCAAAAATAACTTTATTAGACTTTTGTGTTGTGTTGTGTTTTGTTTTGTTTTTCTAAAGTAAGGGAAATTTCTTAACTCTACCCTCCAAAGTTGAACTTTGGGTTTTCTTGTTAACAGCATAAAGTGACAGTATCTGTTTTTTTCCCCTTAAGTAAGCCATGCATTCATATTCATAGACGGCAATGACTAATTTTTCCTGCAAAGTAAAGGCCATTCTTGCCATCTCTTAGCCTAGCTGTCCAATTTAAAACTGGTCATCTCGATGTAGGATTGATTTGTGCTAATTAGGGTTACACTGATGCTGCTACAAATAGATGGTGCTTATGTTGGCTTGATCAACAAGTTGCTTGCTAAACAAAATTCAGTACATAACATATTAATCTTAAATGAGGACAAAACATTCAAACACAGAATGTACCAAACCACATGGGGATTTTGTTGCAAATTACTCTTCTAAGAGCACTGTGTATACAAATTATTTGTAGGTCCACTTTTTCCCCCCTTCAGGAACAGCTAACTTAATGTTGAAAATAATGTCTATAAAAAGTAATTGATAACTGATGCAATGCATTTAGGAATTAAATGCTTTTCTGAAATAAGATCTTAAATGACCACAAGAGCCACCACAAGGTGATTTTGCCACCTCAGTGCTGTGCATATGGCAAATATTTTGTTCAAATGCACCTTGACATGGTGGGAGCTGGTATTTACTGTAGCAGAGAAAATCTTTGAAAACTCCAGGAATATCGACCACACAAGGCTGTATTTTAGGCTCACTATTTACCATGAGAAAAATCACCTTAACGAAACATAGCATGTGAATCAGCTTTTAGATATCCATCCTATACTGAAATTGGCTCACCTTGCCAGTTAATTATCCCAAAGGGAAGAGCAAGCTGAAATAATTTTTGACTGCACTTGTTTCATGTAATATTTAGTTGTGTTATGTAATTATTGACTCTTCTTTCGTCACATGAGCATCTTAAGATCCGTGACCTAAATGAGTGCAAATATCATTTAAAGTTGGTGGGTTTAATTGCAAAGACATGCACTTGGCAGAACTTGGAAACAATGAGCCAAGCTCACGTTTCGTCATTGAGAAAAACTGGTTCACACAAGCATGAACATACGAATGAAGAAACTGCCTTCCACTGAGTCACACCATTGGTCCATCTAGCCTGATATTGACTATATCAACCTCCCCGAAGTTTCAAGTGAAGAAGGGTCTTTCTTAAGTCTGCTGTATGATAAGCTTTTAAATCTTAAGTGTGCTGGAGATTGACCTGAGCATGTGCTCTACCACTGAACAATGGCATTTCCTTATCACTTTATCTCATCACTTCATTATTCAGCTTGGGGTGATTCTCAGTTAATTCTGTGAACTGTCTCCATAGAAGAATATTGTGTTTTGAGCTGATGCTAGATAATGTGTTTTTAAAAAAAATCTTTGATGCATCATTCACACGTGTGGGTAATCACTTGATATCACTACGAAACACGTCATAAACATGCATGTGTGAACCAACCCTAGTAGAGTACAACCTCTACTATTATTTGGTTCGTATTGAATGCACCAAATGTTATTTAGTGCAGAACCAAACCCAGAAGCGGCACATTCTCTGCTCCGGGGGACCGCTTAAAACCTTTTAAGTGACGTTGCATGGATCTTAAGTTGCTCATGTGAAGAGAGCAGTATCACAAGCCTCTCTCTGGGAGCAACATGGAAGATGCGAGCATGAATATAGACTCATGACTTATCACAGAGGGGAGGGGGAAGCCCAAGCAAACTCATTCAAAAAACATTTCAATTTGTTTAAATGGATGTGGGGTTAGCTATTTGTTTTGTTCTAGTTGGAACAGTAAAGCTTTTGGCTGCAATCCACCAGGCACTGCCAGTGTGCATCCTCCATTTGTTTCAGTGTGTGCCAACTCCACGGAAACAGATCAAGCTCTACAAGAGTAGTGCTTGGCGCATTGCACCCTTTTTCCTATGGCTTCATCTAAAATTTCCCGTGCCAGCAACTCAATGCCTGTGATGGGGAGCATTGGCTGCTGCGCCACTGTCACATCCCGGAATAGGGAAGGGGGAGTTCCGTGAATATTATTCCAGCAGATATGTCAACATAGACCTTTGGAGCTGATGAGCCAGAGTGCAAATTTGTATGAACAGAATAAGGAAACCCCAGTGCTGTGGCTGTTTAATGCTAGAACGGAAGAACAAGGGATATGATTTCTTCAAACAGGAATTGAATGAAAACTGCCCTTTCAAGCAAAGGAAAAATGATACTGCAACTTTAGATGGAAAAGAAAGTATCTTGCACTGATAAATATATTTAAAAAATATATGTTTATAAAGTTATTAATTTGTAAAGGCAGTGTTACGAAATGTTCAGTTTATATTGTTTTAGATTGTTTCATAATTTTGAAAGTGTAAAATAACATATTTTTTTCTTTATCAAAAAAAAAACTTATAAAAATCTTCTGTAGTAAAATGAATTCATTTTACTGGTATATTATTGCTTCATGTTTTGTACCATCATAAAATTTTGTGCGAATTTTTTTACAGAAATTTTTTATTTTCTATGACAATATGACACTTTTAAATTGTTATTTCAAAATGAACAGTGAAGCCTTAACTTTAAATGACGTTTGTATTCTCGGACACTGAGTAGCATTTAAAAAGGGTGGGGGGGGGACACATAGGATTGAATTGTAATTTAAAATTTCCAAACAATGACTACTACATTCCAAAGAAACAGTTGAATTAAACATTTTCATAAAATACCCCATACCTCCATGACTTTTATTACGCTTACAGCTGTACTGGTTTTAAAAAACAGCTTGCCTTTTAAAAGCATCTTTTAACAAGCACAGATGTTAAGATTCTCATCTGCTAGTCTGAAAACTTGCCTGAAAACAGACTAAAACAAAGCAGCACTGAAGGCAATTCCATGTTCAAAATCCACTTCTGGAATGTCCCACATCACATTATGAAGACCAGCATTAGCTATCAACTATTCAACTCAAAGTTCCTCACTGAGTGAGCTTGCCACAGATACCCCGGTCAACACAATCTTTGCACTTAAACATTTTTTTTCTGTGCATGGATGAGCCATTTGCAAATGCCAACTGAATGGGAGAAAAGCAAACCACCGCCAGAACTTCCCATTTCATAGAATCAGAGTTGGAAGGGACCCCAAGGGTCATCTAGTCCAATGCAGGAATCTTAGCTAAAGTATCCATGATGGCAGATGGCCACCAACCTCTGCTTAAAAACCTCCAAGGAAGGTTGGTGGCATGGAAGTCCTAGCTGTCAGTCCCATAGGGATGCTGGGCAGGCAGTCAAGCAAGCAAGCAGCTATGAGAACTTGCCCAAACAGAAAATGGACTCCTCTTTTATAAGAGATAGGATCAGACAGCAGATGCTGGTCCATTAGGGAAACTGGGACACTGCCCCATCAACCTCAGGCAGTGCCCAGCTGCCTGATTTCTCACTTACAACCAGCCCAGGGAGGTGGCACTGCCTGTCATCTCCCTGCTCCGTAGTCTCTGTGTTGCCCTTGTAGAACTTGGCAAGGAGAAGGATGGGCACACAAGTAGATTTGAGTTTACTCCACGCCTGACATTGGCTCTGGTTCCAGCTGCTGTTGGGCTCCTTGCCTTCCACCTCATCATTTCCAATGGTCACCATCCACCACTTGATCAGGTGGGACCTTTCTGGGCCTGTGAGTCACTGCTAAGGTGCTAAGTCCCAACAGCGCTCTCTGGCCATTTAGAATGGCAGTGCTGAAGTGTAGCAGAAACCCAGGACGGCAACTCCTTCACATGACAAGCTGCTATACGGTTTGCTTAAATTTTGTTCCATAAAAAAGCAGAGCTTCAATCCCCAGCTCAAGACTGCCTGCACTTTACCACAGCAGCAAGAAACCTGCTCCATGCCTCTCACATGCCTTGCCCTAGCACAGGAAATTGAAATAAGAAGTTTGGGGCCATCATGGTCAAGTCACTCACACACATTTGGTCCATTTGGCTTGGGAGTGTAGAGCCTACAGACGCAAACACTACCAAGGAGATGGAGGTCGTACTCTGGTGCAAACCCCAAGCTGTTAATTTTACTTTTTAAATTGCACTCACACACCCCTTTCTATTCTCTTTCCAAGAGATCTTATCAGACATATTCCAGACAGGCAAAAGCACTCGAGGAGGGTGCAAAGCAGGGGCGATGAGGAAGTGGCCTGGAGAGAGTTCTGAGGGCCAGGTGGAGAGGCATTTGGCCTGCTTGCAGGCTTCCCATTGGCTCCAGGCTTGGCCACCTTGAGAACAAGATCATGGGCTAGATCAGACATTGGCCAATCTAGGCAACATGGTCCAGGGCAATGAGAGAAAGATAGCAACCACAATCTCTCTGCTCACATGGCAGTGTGCCTTCCCTTTCATATCCACCAAGAGTTTTTGCCACTGAAGGGGATGCAAATGTCTGCTGCTCATTGAGGAGTTCCTATGTGTGTGAGAAAGGGCCACTGTGAAATGATCAGCTACAGCTATCTGTCCGATCCTCTAGAGGCAGATAACTGATAAAACATATATTCCATTATAATTTAACTAATGCTAAAGTTTCTTTTTTTAAAAAAAAAATGTGGTCGAGGGTAACCAGAGGCATGAGATACAACGGAGAGGAAGAAATTAATGCTTTAACAAATCATTGCTCTGCGAGTCGACACGCTAGTAGGCACAAAGAGCAGGATACAGTAATTATGAGCTGTAATATGAATTAGCTGGACTGCTGGGATCAAGTACCATTCATGTTACTAAATTTAACACTTATCTGACAGTCAAAACCAAGTTTAGAAATTGTGACTCCAGGGAAACTAAAACTGCAGAACGGTTTGGGTTTGGTTTTTTTAAGAAGAAAGAAAAAAGCCAAGTGAAGCAATTATGAATAATAAAAGGCAGGCAAGGATCAGATTTAAAATAGCACATGTAGTGACAAAGATACATACCTTCTTTCCCAGACTATGACAAAACTGAAGCTATATTAAACTACAGTAGGTATGAGATAAACCTTGGTGTCATATGTGAGGTATGGAGTAGGAGATGATATGAGGTATGGCGTTTACTCCACGCCTGATCATTTGTTAGATCATTTGTTAGTGTTTTTTTGTCTAACAATATATGTGAACTGCTGTGATGAAAACAGTGCTTCACTCCCATGGGTTTATGTCTTTTCCTTGGATCCCATAGCAATGACCATCATCATCATTGCCAAATGTATTACCTGCTCTTCACCAGAAAGTCCCAGGTTACAACAATTCAGAGTTCAAGATAGTAAAGAGCAGATTGCAATCACACCAATAGGGCGGGCCCTGAAACACATACAAAGTGTCAAAGGCCAGAGTAAAGTAGTACATTATTATTATTATTATTATTATTATTATTATTATTATTAGAGTTTATATACCGCCCTATACCCAGAGGTCTCAGGGTGGTTCACAGAAAAGATCACAACATATATAATCAGAATAAAAACAACAACCCAGTAACACCCACCCACCCTTTTAAAAGGGTATAGGATGTCAAACACATCAACCAAAGGCCTCGTTAGAAAGGAACGTTTTTGCCTGGCGCCTAAAGGTGTGCAATGTAGGCACCAGGTAAACTTCCCTGGGGAGAGCATTCCACAGACAGGGAGCCACTGCAGAGAAGGCCCCTTCTCATGTTGCCACCCTCCGGACTGCTCAACAAGGCAGCACACCAAGAAGGGCCTCAGAAGATGATCTCAGGGTCTGGGTAGGTTTATATGGAAAGAGGCGGTCCTTGAAGTATTGCCATCCTGAACCGTTCTTCAGAAGTTACCAAAAGCTGTATAGTGAAGAAGCCACTATACAGAAGAAGCCTCTATGAGAAGGGAGATCCACAACTTAGGGGCTGCCACAGAGAAGGCACTCCCAGGCCACAAATACGCCCATAACTTCAGAGGAAGTTAGAATGATCAAGAGAGCCCCTTCTGCTGATCTTAACACCCGGGGGAGGTGGTCTGTATGGAAGAAGCAGATCATTTCTGAATCTGAATCTATACATATAAATCAGTGTGTGCAAATTTAATGCAAATCTATATCCTCTTTTGTGCTGATACATTTCCTCTTTTGGGAGCCATGTGTCATGGCAACCCAACTTCTGGTCTCTAATGTAGGATTGTGGCACTCAATTTAGGATTGTGTAAAGCCCCAGGTATTGCTGCTGCTTTTGCTAGTTCTACTAGTGTTTAACATTTTGTGTCAACAATGTACCAGGATCTCTAGAGAACCACTGTCCTTTCTGTGAGTTATTGATACTCACAAAATATCTAAAAGAAGAATGAGCTGGATTCCAATTGGAGACAACAGCTGGCACCATCCAGCATTTATGCAAATTACTTTTACTGGCTCATCAAGCATCGTGAGCAATTTCCTTGGAAGTTAATTCTCTTGGTTTCAGTGGAAGATATGACAGTCCAGAGCACGCCTCTGAAGGATCAGAGCAATGACTTCTGGGTCAACGATACTTTGGAAAATAATTCTTGGAAAAACTTGACAGAGCTTCAGAAAAGGTCATCAGCTTATAACTTTCCTAGAAGATCTGAGGCCAGCAGCAATTTGTTAATGTGCACATGGACTTCATCCAAAGGTCCTAACCAGAGAACTTCCACACCACATACAGAAACATAAACAAGGCAAGAATTTGAAGCACATCTGTATGACTTGGCGTGAAGTCAATATGGCACAGACAACAAAATTACGCTGTGTTACGCTGTAGACTTGGCTTGACAGGAATAGCTTTTGACAGCCCTTGTCTCTTTAAATTCCCTTTCAGTCACACACTAATTAAACTCTATGCAGTTGCTAGAAATCCAAATTAAACTTTGCAATTCATTACTTTTGATTTGATGTCAGAGACGCATCCATTTTGTTGTTGATGTTTCTGCAGAGTTTCCTCAAATACTCTGACCCGTGCCATCAAAAAATGAAAGGTGGCAGTAATCTTTTAATCTGGCGTTGGTAGGAGCTGGCTTGTCACAATGAGATTGTCACACAACTGATGAGTCGGGGCCTCTCAGCAAGAGGGAAGAAGGATCTGGGTTGTAAGTTTGAGCCTTTTACAGTCAGTTGGCCTGCCTGTGGAGTTAGCCTAAGGAACAGGTGAAGGAAGATCAGAGGTAGTAAAGGTGAGATGAAATCAGCTCCCCAAAGGCAGGCCAGGTAGGAGGAGAGCAAAGCAGGCTAAAGAACCAGGGGAAAGGCTTATAGGAACAGGCAAGTACAGAATGAGGAGCAAAGGTGCTGAGCTGTTGTACTGTAAAAAGACCTGGTTCTTACAAAGCGCCAATAAAGTGGCAAAGCTATGTTTGGGCTGTGCTTTTCAGACTGCAGTGGGGGCTTGTGTAATTGAATGCTCGCTCGCTCGCTCGCTCTTTCTCTCTCTCTCTCTCTCTCTCTCTCACACACACACACACACAATATGTACTGAAGTTCTCACCCTGGGCCAGCAGAGGGATACTGTAGATAATTTTTACTCAGGTCCACATATGCAAATAAGGAATTAAAAGTGACATTCAGTGATTGGGTAGTTGCAGAAAGTTGTTACTGTTGCTTTGTAGTTGAGCTCTATATAAGCAGGTTGGCTGAACCCTTCAGCCCAGTTCTGTTCTGGCCTGTGAATAAACAAGAGCAGTCTGAAGAATCGCTGTGTCGTCTGATATGTTCACCCACAACTTAACAATACACACACAAAATCCTGGCACTGAAAAGTTAGATGTTAAGGTGGACTCTAGCCTAGCCTTTCCCCTGGCATGCTAGTTTTCCATGTGTGTGTGTTCAGTCATATGAGCCCCAGTGATGCAGTCTTATCAGGGACAGCCCAGACACAAGTTGAGCATCTCATCTGGTGTTTGTGAGAAGTAGGGAAGACACATTTAGAGAGGGGCAGGAGAGGAGAGTGGCCAATAACAGTTCAGATGGAGTGAGGAAAGGCATGGAGCCAATCAAACAACTAAGGCCTAAGGAGACCCATGATTTCCCCCAAGAGATGCACTGGTCCATGGATGAAAGCTCCAGTCCAGTTCCTGGAAGACAGAGCCAGCCCTATCATTAGACAAAATGAGGCGGTTGCCTCAGGCACCTGATCTGAGGTGTCATGGTTCTTACTCCCAGGCGCTCGTGGCATTCTTCATCTCAGGTAGCAAAACAACATGGTCAGTCTTGCACTCAATGCAACTTGACTCAGGCGTGTGTGTGTGTGTGTGTGTGTGTGTGCATGTGCTATTTGCTGCTTGCTGCATTAGGCAGCAAAATAACTCAGGCTGATCTGCTGGAAGGCCTGCAATTCGACAAAAACCATGGCAATGTGTCTGAACCTACCATATGAGGCTTTTCCTCAGTTGTGAGTTGCACAAGCGCTTTGGAGTACATAGAACCATAGAACCATCCTTTTACTCACACTAAAACTGGTGGCCACCATGAGCCCCAATCCCTAGTGTGAGGCATGTCATGAACTTTAAGGGAACATCCTTGGAGCATATCCATGTGTGCACTGAGATTGTGGAGGAAGATTCCCACAAATGGTTTGCCATATGCACATTCAGCTTATACTGCAAAGAAGTCTGCGTGGTTTAAAGAAAGTGCTTAACCAGGGGCCTCGGCCCTCAATTTTATTAATTTCCCCTTTTCTGCCAACTCATGTCTATATCTTCTGGCTCTTTTCTTCCTCATCTGTTTTCTCTTTTTAACCTCCAGACTCTTAAAATCATGCAGTTAATAATAGCTGTTGGGGAAATATTGGAAATCTTGACTAGCTGGGTAGATCAAGCATTCCTGACTCCCCACGACTTGACCACAGAAATCTAAAGGATTTATTAGTTTCTGAGCCTGAGAACAATGGAATGACTCTAGCAATGATACAGGTATGACAGGCTTTGCGGAGGAAATAAAAGGAGGGCTGTCTGGGCTCCCCAGCAAAGAGATAACAGAAACAGCCAGACCAGATCCACAGTCAAGATACAGCAAAGTTACATGCCTAGAAGTTGGAGCAGAATTAACTCCGCATGGTAGTAATGCCTGTGTGAGACAGATGGAGACTACATAAAAGGGCTGGCAGCATCAGAGGTTGTTGAACACAGAGGAGATTGGAAAAAGCGGGGATGCAGAGGGCAGATGGGGCTGGAGATCACAAATTGTGAAACTCTGCATTTAGAAGGGAACAAAAGGCCTTCTAGTCTAACCCTGTTCAGTGAGCTACGGCCATTCATTCACTAAATGCACCCCCTGTAAGTCACAGTATGCATACAGTACTGTACAGCAGTGCATTGCAAAAAGGAATAACAGCCCTGGGTGACTTAAGAAAGAGAGCCACACGCTAAATGAAAAGGCATGAGAGGGAGGGAGGGAAGGAAGGAAGGAAGGAAGGAAGGAAGGAAGGAAGGAAGGGAGAATCTCTTAGAATCATGAGAGGCATCTGAGTCCAGGAACTCTGCTTCCATCACTGATCCAGCAACATGTGTAGGAAGTATCACATTGGCAGGACCAATGGCATGGTGCCTTTCTGTGCAAATGCTGCCCTTCATTTTGGGGGTGCAGCACCTGTGCTAGAAAGGAGCCACCCACCACCCTCTGGGGAAGTGAAGGCGGAAGACACAACTTAAGTTTTGCTACACAGCAAGTCCAACTTCTGTAAAAAGATTTTTTTAAGGTAACAAAAGACATCACAGTGACTACCACTATGCTCTACCCCCAGCAGCAGGGCCCCAGACTTGTGCCCTAGCAAAGTTGACTTAGATGTAGTCTTGAGGCTGCGTGTCCTCAGCACGCTTAAAGAGCGCCATGTCTCAGGATCAGGGCTCCCAGATTGTGGAACTCCCTTCCACAGGAGACTAGGCTGGTCCCCAATCTGCCTTTGCTTTCATTGGCAAGCAAATACTTCTTTTCTTTTCTTAGAGAGGCCTTTGGCCACTAAGTGGCTGTTGCAGCAAGTCTTTTAACGGTGGCTGTTGAATATTTCCTTGCCACTTTGTTGTGCTTTTAAATGGTTTGGTTTTGATTCAGTGCTGTTTTTAATATTTGGGGTTTTTTTATACTAATAACTGGTTGTTGTTGTTGCTGCTGCTGCTGCTTCTGTTTTAGCTGCATCCCTTTTTAATTTGTGTTGTGAGCTGCCTTGGGTCCTACACTGGGAGAAAGGTGGAATAATTTAAAAAAATACATCCCGCACACAAACAGAATTCTGTGAACCACACTTTACCCCACACAATTCCCAACACTCTACGGATTCCATTATTTTTTTGTTGGGGTGGAATAATGTGTTTTAAATGTGTGGTGTGTATCTATGCAATGGAAAAGTCCATATGTAGTAACGTGAGGCTCTAAGCTCCTTTTTCTCTCTGCTCCACTACTCACTCCCCTACTCTGGAGAATAGCTGATTTCAAGGTATCATTTAATATCTTTGAGAATGTGGTTTGCATCCATCATCCTTGAGGGCTCTGGGAAGGGAGGAGGGCAAGATTTCCAGCTATTCCAGAGCTCCCCCATCAATTTAGGCCTCCAACAGGTTTACAGCTATTGCCAGAGCAGTTTGACTAGGTGAGGATGGACACGGACAGAGTCCTCAGTTTAAGGTCCAAGGCACACCGGAATGATTCATCTTTTCAGAACTGCGCCATATGTTTTTCAAGCCTCAGCCTGCATAATGCCAGAGCATTATGAAACTCATTTCCCACTGGCTGGCAGGAGATGCACAATTACTTCGAGGACGGTTATTCTCAACGTGAAATGAAGCATGAGCCCAAATAAAAAAGAATGTCACCTGTGGCCATTTTAAAATGTAATCAATTTTTATGCTTCTGGGACTTGCCAGAATCCAGCAGCTGAAAGAAGCAGGGTGAGCGTAACAATATCCTTCGGCGAGAGTTTATGCATCCCTGCAAAACTTCATGGGGAAAGGCTTTGCCGAAGATTATTAGGAGGAGGAATTCTCAGAGCTACTTTTCATCCCAAGCGTTCCAGCATCCACTCGCTCTTACACACAAAGGCAGACAGTAAGCAGGCTCTTCCTACTGCACAGTGGAGAAATAACAGAGCTCCCAGCTCCCAGAATTCCCATTTAATAATTGGGAAAGGGAGCAGAGTGTACCCTTTAGGCCAGACACCTGGGCCTGGAAATGCCCTGGCAACCAGAGAAGAGGAGAAAGAGATGCCATGATATGTCTGTAGCAATGCCCTGGTGCCGGCCTGTCATTCCTGATCTTCTTCCACGGAATCCCAGAGTTCTCCCGGATGCATTTTGAAAATCGCTGTCCTATGGACAGGATCTCCGGATGCTTGCATGACTTCTTTTAAAGCACACATCGTCGCTAGCAGCTCGCTTTAATGTTAATAAGAGAAATACACACACACACACAAGTGTAATGGAAGAACAGAGCTTTTACAAAAGAGTGTGTGACAGCTAAAGTGCCTCAGTCAGCGGGGGAAACAAAAGAGGTCATAATTTATGTGAAAGGTTGATTAGGAAATGCCCCCAAAATGCTGTGCTAACAGGTCTGACCCCCCATGACATTTGGCAGCTTGAAATAAAAGGGGTGAAACATTCACTGCTGGCAGGTGACTGCATAATGGGGAGAGATTGATTTAAAATCCTTGTCATTGTCATTTTGCACCTGCATACATAATGATCTTCAGCTCCTCATTAAGGGCTCCTTGTACTTACAGAGCTTTGGGGAATGGAGAGCTGGGTGCGGAAGGGGGGGTGGTGGAAGGGCCTGGCAGCTTTGAAATGATATTTCATTGTTACGGGATTTTTGGCAGCTAACTCCGCTTAGAAGGTATCAAAGCCATTTTTACAACAGATAGTCTCTGCGCTGGCACAGTCCATGCATACATTACTGCCCTGCTTTGTGAGGGCTCAAATCTCATTCGACTACTGAGCACAAGTGCCAACTTCAGAGCATTACATAATAAAACATGTCACTGGGCATTAGAGGAAACAGAGGGATGCTAAATGGATCCAAACTAAGACAATGTACTGAAAGGAGGGGGGGAGATGGACAAAAAAAACCCCCCTAAATCCTTGTATTAATAGGGTTGCCACCTTTGCCCTGCTGGGCTCTTCTGATGATGACAGGTAAAGGGCAGGTGGGCAATCAACAGGTGAAGCTTTTGCTCCAAGGTTGTAAAAACACATGTCAGAGTGCTGTCTGCTATGCAGCAGCTTAAAAGGACAGGGTGTCTGCCCTCTCCAAGAATGGTGACAGCCCTGTCTGGAAATCATGTCTGCAAAGGATTGCTGTCCCTGCACTGCAAATTGGCAGTCTTTTTACATCATGTGGGCTACAATATTACCCTCAAGCTGAGGCAGAGGCTATGGGATATTTCAAGCAGCGATCTTTACTCTAGATCTTATGCAACATGTGGACCTGTGAATCCACTATGACCATGATTTTCAGTTACCATCGTATTTCATGAATCTGTCTGTACCTAACTATGGCCGATTATTCACCAAAGCCAGACTAAATGTATTTCCATCAGAAGTACTAAATGGCAGGTTGTCTGGCATACCCTGCCAGAATAGGCTCTGCTTATGTTCTCAGGGTGTCAACTCTATGAGGCATATCCTACTACACTGTGAGCAGTTCAAACAAGCCAGGGATCAATTAATTAAACCCCTATTGGTAAACTTAACTGGAAAATCCGAAACCTTCTACCTTAAGTACCTCCTTGGAGATATGTTCTTCTCGGAAGTAATAAGAAATAGAAACCTACATGCTCTGGATAAAACATAGTGACTGCCTTGGAATCCTTTCCCTGCATTTCTGTTTTATTTTGCTTTTGAGAATGCTTTTGTGGGTCTTTGGACCGAAATAAAGAAGGTATGTATTAGCATATATTTAGGTGTTAATGGTTCTGCCTACCACCCATGCCAGACAGGCCCATTGAAGGAGTCTGGAATCTTTAAGACTGAAAAGTTTGTAATTGCTTAGTTACAGGAAAAAAAACACTGTTCTGTGGAGCAGGTGTTGGGGTGCTGCTTTCAGGTGCAATTGCTAGGGTTACAATGGATCAATAACGTAGTCTGCAGTTTGGGACCTGGGTCATATTAGGCTTTCTGCCCCCCCCCCCAAGAGATGCTAAGAATGCCATCTGATGCTAAGGGCTGCATCAATTCCTCATGAGAAATAGTGAGTGAAAAAGAATCATTTTCACATCGACTGTACACTTAGGCTGCAGTCCTATCACTTCTCTGGGAATAAGTCCCACTGAACTACATAGGACTTACTTCTTAGATATGCATGGGACAGAGCTGTTTGCCAAAGTAGGTTTAGCAAGGAGATTTTATAGGCGCAGGAAATGCATTCCTTGTGAAAACTGTTTTGCAACTTACCTCTGTACCATCACAAAAACTAAGATGGAATGGTCAGAGTTAGGATACTAAACCTTCCACTGTGATGAATCCAAAGGCAGGTGTTACCCACGAATGGCCTTCGCCTCTATTTTGTCTCACTTGCCTTGCATGCATGAGAATTAGGAATCTCATCCGAGCATTCGTTTTGAATTAGCCCTGACACACTTCGAGGAAGACACTGCACAGTAATGACTGTGTCGCTCTCGCTCCGATAGACATCAGCTGCAGGTCAGAAGTGCTGAATGGATTACATTGATAAGGTCACTGTATGAACAGCTTATTGTCATTTGACATTTCAAGAAGCAGTCTGCAGAGCACAAATGAGGGCTACAGGCAAAAAGCAGGGCTTCCAGGTTCAGTCCCAGAGGCTCTGCCCGTTGTCTTAGGCATGGAGCGCCTCCAGAAGTTGCTAGACTCCAACTCCAGTCAGCTTCAGCCAGCATGGACAAAGGTCAAGGATGATGGGAGATGGAGTACAAGCTCTGGAGGGTCACAAGTTCCCCAGTAGGTAGAAGTAGTGAGAAATATTTTTTTTGCCTGAGGGATACTATTCAGGGGAAGACTTCGTCAAACAGTGAAGGGAGAACATAGCCTTCACTATGAGAAGTGTGGTGAGAGCCAGTGTGGTGTAGTGGTTAAGAGCGGTAGACTCGTAATCTGGTGAACCGGGTTCGCGTCTCTGCTCCTCCACATGCAGCTGCTGGGTGACCTTGGGCCAGTCACACTTCTCTGAAGTCTCTCAGCCCCACTCACCTCACAGAGTGTTTGTTGTGGGGGAGGAAGGGAAAGGAGATTGTTAGCCACTTTGAGACTCCTTTGGGTAGTGATAAAGCAGGATATCAAATCCAAACACTTCTACACACCACTACACCATGATACCCAGGAGAGGCTGTTTTTGGCTGTAGAACCCAAGATTTGGAATAGCCTCCCAAGAGAAGCACACCTTTCCTGCCTCCTTTTAGACTGGTGGAGAGAACATATTCATTTATTTATTCATTTATTTGTCTCTGGTTTTGTTTTGTTTAATTTCAAAAATCTTACGCTGCTCACTGGTGCTTTAAATTTCTTTGTATTTTGTGGTGACTTGCTTGGTTTATTCTGGATTTTATCTTATTGATATTATCTTATTTTTGTATTGCATTGCTAATGGTCATCAGCTACTTTGGTAATAAAAAAGTGGCACTTTTGCAAACTGGAGAAACTGCCACGAGTATCACACCCACAAGCAAGCACACAACCCAACCTAGCCACCCCTTTGGCAACACCAGCATTAGGCAAATGTTTCCCTCTCATAAGAACACTCCAAACGAATAACCTAGGCTTTCAGTCCACTGATTTGAGAGATACAAACAAAAACACCTGTAAGTGGCAGCCTATTTCATTCTTTCACAGCTAAGAAGAGAAACACTGTGCAAATGAGTTTATTTTTAAGCTCTGGAAGAGCGAGGTGGGCGGGAGGAAGAGTTGGGCATATGTTCTTTTGTTGTTAAATCTTGTGCTTTTCACACCTATTAAACATCTGCTTGACAAGATGTGTTCGCACTTGACAAGCATCTTCAAGGAATGTGAGCATTTGCTACAAAATTTCTGTTCCTTGAAAAGTACAATCCAAGCATCAATATTGTCTTGTTCCTATTTGCTACTATGCCCTGATAACTGCCATTATGGAAATAGGATAGTCATTCAATAGCAAGTGGAACACAGCTAAAAAACAGCTTCACTAAACTATGAGTCAGAAGAAACACTACCACCAACTGGAAGTCTTAAGTGGAGTAGCTTAATACCATTGGCTCTGTTGGATAACGCCTTAGACTCACCCTGACCCCTTATTTACTTACAGAGTAAGAAGTGAATCAGAAGTTCAAAAGTACATTAAAAGAATATCAGCAAACCACAGCAACACCAAAGTCTTCCAGTTTGTCTCTTTTTCATCTTGGGACATGAAGTTGTATAAATATTACCATAAATATTTTCTCTCATATTTAGAGATAGTTGAAAATGTCCATTTTTGTTACTTTCAGTTTCTCACTTTTCCACTCTTCGCCACATTTCCATTAAAAAAAAAGTCCTTGTGAAAAGTCATCAGCAGTTCAGTGCAAATTTATCCTGATATATGCACATTCTGCTAATGCACACATTTCTTAAAGCAATTTCTCCTAACACGCTGTATTTTTGTATGTTCTTCTCCCTAATATATGCATCTACAGGCACACTTTACCCTGTTATAGGCATTTCTGCACAGAATACTTGGCTGGAGAACTGCATTGCAAAATTCAGAAAAGTGCGAATGTCAAAGGATAGCTGTGTTTCGTAAAATGTAAATTAGCTAAACTCATTGTTAAATGCAAACTGAATTTAATTTCTCTCCAATCTCTGATCATTAGTGGATCTGTTCTGTAAAAAATAAAAATAAAGAAGATGGAGTCAGAGAACCACTTACAAAGTTAATGCTGTCCAGCACAGTCAAGAATTTCAACACATATCAAGTGCAGAAGTTGTTGGATTCCAACTCCCATAAGCCTCAGCAACCATGGCCAATGGTCATGAATAATCAGAGGTGGAGTCTAGCATCCTCTGGAGGGACACAGGCTCCCTAACCTGGGTGCTAAGTAGTAAGAAAAACATTGCAATTCATGGAGGGTATTGCTGAAAACAGATTTGAGCAACTTGCATTAGGAAGGCAGCTCACATTCCAGAAATAAATGAAAAATTCAATGTGTGATGAAATAGCCCATCTGCGTCCATTCCAAGTGCCCAGTATAGGAGCCGTGATAGCCAGCAGTGTGACAGAAACATCCTGGAATACTTTCAGTGGATGCCTACGGGTTATCTTCAGATAAGAACCCTGGGAATAACAACTCTGAAATAACTGGGAACCTTGGTTGCAAGAACGAGCCCATCGCCTCCTGCCTTGTCAATTCCTGTTGCTTCAAGCCACCAGACAGCTGTTAGGAACCCAAGCTCCGAGGATTGACAGACCTTATGGCGTCTTCAGAGATAAAAGCCGCTGCGGAGCTGATTATCCAAACTCAAGGCGCAGCCCCTGCCTTTCAGCGGCCGATCAATAACAGTAATGCATAATCGTCAGTGTTCGCATTATCTGTTGTCAAATAGGCAGTGTTCTTCTGTCGTGGTTATCTAACTGCCTTCAGGTAATACTTACAGATGGAACTTGAGGGCTGTTGGTGATTTTAGGAATGAAATAGAAAGCACCATCCGACTTTTTTGTTGTGCACTGCAATCCTGCTTAGCACACCTGCCTCAGATTGTAGACTTTGCTGTTATCTTTATGTTTCAGCGTGTTAAGTTTGCCTCTCTTCCTGTGTGTCATGATCCAAATGTGTGTGTGTGTGCATAAACCCGTCACCTCGCGTACGTGACAAAGCATATTTTTGCCTGCAAAAGCTCCTGCCATGAAACCAATTCAAGATGCCATCTGCTAGCCCAATTTATCTCACAGAGCTATTGTGAAGCTATGCACACCGCCTTGCACACCTTAGAAGAGAAGCAAGATTTTAAAATGTGAGCCTGAGGTGGGATTAATCAATGGTTGCTTGCTTGCTTGCTTGCTTGCTTGCTTGCTTGCTTGCTTGCTCCTTCCTTCCTTCCTTCCTTCCTTCCTTCCTTCCTTCCTTTCTTCTCAGACTTTCTGCAGGGATCAGCTGCATGACTGAGTTTTCCATATGACAACAGGTGTGGCACAGGAGCATGTCACATGGAGAAAATGGCTTTGCAGTCCAAATTGAAACAGATCAAATTTTGCCCATAGGCCAGACCAATAAAACCATAAATTGATATGGTGTTCAAAACAAAAAATCTAAGTTCCATAAATAGGCGTAGTACAACTTCCTTAAGATGCCGGGTGAAACAGAAAGGTCTTTGTCATTGTGTTCAGTCTATGGTGATTACTCTGTGAGGGTTAACTCACATTTGAAGAGTAACTATTGGGTGTCACAATCAATGAGCAACAAACATGCATTCATCAAGCTGCTCTGTTCAGGCATTCATATACAACTAGAATCATGGGAGTGTGGAGTCAGCAACCTCATCAACTCATCCACTCACTGGGGCAGAAGTTCTTCTAAAGAGGGACGCCTACTCCATTCATGAAGGCACACTGTTTGATTTTGAACCCTGACCACACAGGGTTCTAATGTCACACAGAGGTCTAAATCATGCAGGAAGGCTGCACATATACAGCAGGTTCCCAGCTTCACATCCTCCTCCTCTTCCAACGCATGAAAGGTATTGAGGCCAGATGATGAAGATGCAACACAATCAGGGATTCTTCAAGCAATTATAATTGTGTGAACTCCCAAATCCAGCCTGTGAGTCTCTAAGAAGTTGCAGTACTTCTCTTCTGCCACCACAGATCAAAATGAGCTCTTATCTGGAATTTCCTGATCTTATGCCATCCTCTCCTCTTCTACATTTCTCCAAGAAGCTATTTTCTAGTTTAATCCT